>NC_139989.1:82166171-82461171 GCF_964263955.1 Coregonus lavaretus
TATCCCAGGTATTCCTTAAAGAGGTGGGGTTTCAAATGTCTCCGGAAGGTGGTGAGTGACTCCACTGTCCACGGCAGAAAAACATTAAAAACAGAAAAAGGATTGAAGATGTCTTCGGTACATAATTGGTCTAGCCTTGACTCCACAATTAAACAAATTCTAGTAATGTCCTTTGAGTGATGACTGTATTATTATACATACTGGATGGACTGGTTACCTTATGTTACACTCCACACTTCCTATCCATGAGTCCGGGAGAGAACGTATAGGCCTAGGCGATGCTGTTGGTTCATTGATTGTGCAGGGCAGCTTACAGAGTTAGCCTTCCGGTATACAGAATTAGATTTTAATATAGTCTAGTAATAGGAAGAAAACAAATATGTTCATAATTAATAGGATGACATATTACCTTTAGCTACAGAATATCTCACCACCGTGCGTTTCCATCTCCTCCCCTCTATCCTTCATTCATTTTTCGAGCGCGCAGAGAGAAGTGAAATATGTATATAGTGAAATATGTTTCCTTGTGAAAACATGTTACTATTGATGATCCAAAACAGATTCCACCTGGTTTCCCAAATGAAGCACTGGGTAGCTGCAGAAACAGGGTTGGAGAGCCCATGGCATACAGAGTTTGGGTGGAATATCACCTGTCGGGCAGCGAGAGGCTGCATGCTCCTCAAACAGTGGTGCATGTTTGGAGTGAAATAACCAGAGTATACACAGCATATGATTGAAAAACTAAAAACGAACAGGCAGGAAAGCAGTTTCCATTCACTAGTCGAGCTGTTCCCCTGACCCTGTTCATGCCCATTTGATAATCGGACATTATAAATCGAAACCAATTGTAAAATATTAAGGCCAGGCACCACAAGAAAAAAATCTGATTTTGCTTCCATCTGTCAATGTTCAGATTTTGGGATATTTCGGAACTATAACTTCCATACTTTCATAAAATGTACAATTACATCGGCAATAATGTATATAAATACTTGATTTGTATCATTTTAACCCAACTCCGTCAACTACACCTAGCATAAATGTTGTTTTTTGTTAGCATGTGTCAAAGTCGCGTCAATTCAAATCTGGTATTAGGAACAAAAGAGGTCAACACGACTTCTAAGATATACTAGTTATTTTAATTAATGCAAAAACCTTCAATGGTAAATATGATGTTTCGTATATACGGGCTCTCTGAGATGCCTCGCAGGACACTCCAGAGAACTAACACATTGTTTCAGAAACAATACCCAAATACTCTGACAGAGAAAGTTTCCCACTTCTCTGCTGGCCAATTAGAGTAAAGACTTGAGCGTGGTTTAAACTTTCTCAGCCAATCCGTTGGTTCAGGGGTTGGTCTCATCTCCTCGGCGCCATTTGTTGCACACTTCAGCCAGGCACAAGATTATCATAACAACCTATCATAGTGAGAAGAGCCAGCTCCCTTAGACATCATTCCTATGTCCAAGGAAGGCTCACAGATCACAAAGAACTAGTATAGTCTAGAATTTGGAGGCAAATCCTTATCTCCCTTTACCCCCTAAAACAGCTCTTCACATCAATCACAGCCTTGCCAGGTGTCACAACCTACATTAGCCCAGTCAAGAATGCATTCTTTCTAAGTTAGTCATCCCATCAATTTAGGAGAATAATAAATCCCCAATATTCCCCCTTTTCACACCTAATAAGGTGTGATTCAAAAAATAAGAAAACACAGATTGTCATTCATTATAATACAATACAAACAAAAAATCACACTTTTATTAATAGGCCATAATGATACAAAAAAATTAAAACCCTCAGTTCATCTACACCCCACTTGCAAATTGTTACCAGTCATCAAAAAACGTCAAACCATCACGTAAGGAAAGACAAACATTCACATGATTAACTTGATTAATAAAGCATAAAACAAAGGATTAATAGAACACAAAACATAAGACTATTAAAACATAAAACACAAACAGAGAAGTATATTTTGGCCCCCTTTAGACACCCTCTAGTGTCACTCCACCAAGCCTGGTAGGTCATATCCTCCATTCCTAGGTTGGAGTCCAGGATTGGGCCATATCTCACCATCTGTTGGGAAATCACTTCTCCATCTCCTTTCTCACCAAACCTCAGACACAGGAAATAAGACAACATCCACAAAGAACAAGTATACCCATAGAAGCTATAACTTCACCCAGAATAGTTACAACAATAGTTTTCCATTTATCAAATATGTTATCAAACCAACCGTTTATGGAGCTATCAATACCAGATCTCTCAGCCAGTTTGTTCACCAGCGTAGTTACTCCCCTGAAGCTCTTTTGTCACTGACCCGTCCGGTGCTATATTGTTTGAGGATGAAAATACAGCACATAGATCCAAACAGAACACAAACTCCGCCCCTCTCAGCCAAAAGCATATCTAAAGCTATTCTATTCTGCCTTGTCATTAAGATAGTTGCCGCTGTCTGCTCATCTAATCCCTTTATTGCATCACAAGTGTGGTTTATAAATCTTTGCTGGTTATAGTAAATATAATTTATCCAATCTACGTTTTTATTAATTGTTGACCACCAAAAAATACTTAATTCAAACTCAGCTGCGATCTGATTCCTAGCTTTGAATTGTTCTGAAACCTCTCGAGGTGCTCCTATCCCATCAAAGGATCCTTTCATCAAAGGATCCCGGGAGGAGGTCCTACTTTCTACGTGACAACTCACCAGTCTCTGACACGTTTGTTTATTTGCGTATGTAGGTGAATTCACAATCAGTTATCACCACACAACCATCAGATGTCAGCACGGGCCTGGTGTTAGTTCCTAAAATCCTCTGGCTGCAACAAAGAGGAGAGATTAGTCATGGTCTCTTTCAGTTGTGATATTCTCTGTGTAGGAGCAGAGCTAAGATGCCCTACTCTGTATCCTATCTTACTAGTCCTAGAAAAACAATTAGAATCCCCTGAGACTTCAAACGTAGGCAACCTAGGTCGGAATGACTTTGTTATCGGGGGATACAGATAGTTCAAGTTACTACAAGACTCTTTCACCACATTCCCAGGTGGCTTGCATGGAGGATAAACCTGTTTTTGCATACTTCAGACTTTCAGACAGTACCTACCCTTCTATGGGTCGCACTGCCATTTCACAATACTACACCTGTCCCTAAACTGTGTATGGAGATTTACATATCCCCCACGCTCTCGATATGAGCAACTACATAGTCCCAGGATGTACATGGTGACATACATATAGTGATGTCCTCCCCTAAAGTCCCTAATCTTCCCCTTTCCCTATGTCTAGCTGTCTCCTATGCCTTCGTTTACTGTGCTCAGGTATTATTTTATCAACTTGTTTTAGGTTAACTACTACTTTCAGCTGATCAGAAGGGTTTGAGTGTGTTAGGAATATGGCCCCCACAATCAGACAGCTACCTACCGTCAGGAGACCTGTGAATCCCCACCCTTGCCCTGAGAACATGTCAGACGCCAACCCATTGCTTCACCTTCTACCAAACTCACACAGGGATGATCAGACAGGGTAAGGGAATCTTCGTTAAGGAGCCAACCCCCGAGCCCTAATGGTGATCGGATCTTTCTCCTAACTCTGTGTTTGTTCATCAGGTGTAACTGGGTTTACCTTTTTGCAGTGTGTGACATGCACCCAGATGGATCTAATAGGACTTGATAGGGCCCTTCCCAACAGGCCTGCAGTTTTTCTTCTTTTAGGGACTGGATCCACACCCAGTCTCCTGGTGAGATAGAGTGGGTCACCTTCTCCTTTAGTTCACCTGTGGGGCACAAAACCTCTGACATACGGGTGTGGTTAATAAACTATCTTCACACATACATGTTGAGCTCTCAATTTCTATTGTTGTTTTTTATTTTTATTTAATCCTATCATTATTATTTAATCCTATCACTATTATTTAATCCTATCACTATTATTTAAGCCTATCACTCCCCGATTTTTGACACATGATTTGCCCATGTGTCAATATTACCACCTTTCTAAACCATTCCCTATGTAATTTATCATCCAATTACCATGCCTTTCATTTTTGGGATTATCTTTTGCTTCTTTATTGCTCCTCCCACTTCCTTTTTCTTTTATGGCAGCTAAATTCAACTTTCATCCAGTTCAGAATCAATTAGTAATCCAATCAATCAATCTCTTATCTTGTAAAAACACTTATGTTCAGTTCAAACTCTGTCCTACCCAGGCTCTCCCGGGCTTGACCTGAAGACTAATTGTTGGACATGACGAGTCTATTTTTTAGGTCACCTAAGTCTTCTGTCTAGCAACAAAGAATAAAAATCTCTATGTTCATGATTAACCCAGTTATATCGAATAGCCCACCAAAAAACCTCATCATCTTTAAATCACTACCAATGTCATATCCCTCGTTACTCTCTACCATTTGGATAACATCCCTGATGTATGTATACCTCCTTAGAGTTCCAAATTACTTTACCATGGGCTACCATTGCCTTCCCATAGATAAGATCACTTAATTTACCCGTATGCAGTACATAATGGAGTATCCAAACTTTACAGCACTTTATCATTACCAAAAAGCTCATCATTTGTTTTTTGTTTTAACGGTTTTGGCGCTTCAAGTATAGCAGTTTTCCTGGATGAGTTTAACATTCGCCCCTCCTGTGTTATAGTGTGTCCTAGGTAAATGACCTCGCTCTATCAAAGTTGAAGTTTCTTTTTGCTCACTTTGTGTCCCTGTTCTGCCAGGAAGGTTAACAATTGGATTGTATCCCTCTTACATCCCTCCTCAGTAGGATTAGCCAATAGAATATCATCTACATAAACTAACATTTGCTTCCTTCCCTAGGTTCAAACTTTCCCAAATTCCTAGTTATAGCCTGGGCTAAGATTGTAAGACTTTCCAAGTAGCCTTGAGGTATCCTAGCCTAAGTCCATTTCCTTCCCTGAAAAGTAAAGCCAAACCACCCCTAACTATCCGGATGAACTTGGATACTAAAGAAAGCATTAGCTAAATCTATCACTGTAAAATAGGAGTTCTCTGGTTTCAATTGGTTCAGCAATGTATGTGGATCTTGTACACATGGAACTCTGGGAATGATATTTCTATTAAACTAACTGTAAGTCCATGACCATCCTCCAGTCGGCGCTAGGTGCCTCCTTTCTAACAGGAAATATTGGAGAGTTGCATTGTACCACATCTCCAGGAATTATCACCCTTCCCTTAAGTAAATGCTCAAATGTAGGTGTTATCCCTTTTATTGCTTCTGGTTTCATAGTATATTGCTTTTGGTATGGTCTATTATCGAATCGAGGAATCACTTGTACTGGAGCTACCCCCTTAATTAGTCCTACATCTGTTGTCCTTGTGACCATAATTTGAACGGAATTGCTTCTAACTCAGCCTCCTGTTCCTGAGTTAAGAAAATCTCTTCCTGTCATCCGTTAAAACTTATCTCCAGATGGACACTGGGCTGGGTTTTTGCTCTCCAATTCAACTTTATTCTATATCTCCCAGTGGAGTGGCCATACTGATCCCCATTTGGTGTATTCTGCCAGTCAGTAATGTTTTTCCCCTGTTTTATCCATTTACCTAGTGATAACCATTCCTCTGAATGTTCTTTCACTAGGGCAACATGGGGGCTCCACCTTTCTCTGTACAGCCTCTGGCTCTGTGAACCCATTTTAACCCAATTTGAAAAAACAACAATCACAAATAGCCAGGCCTCACTCAATTTGATAGCTCACTTTTATGACCTAAATACTGCCTAACTGAGATGAGCTAATCTCTTTCTCCTAGTTATAATCTAAAGATGGTAGTACACACAAAACATGATAGATATTCCCAGTCTTAACCCATCAATAATTGTTTGTATCATTCTAATTCCTCCTAACTAATCCATTAAACCACTCAAAATTCCTCGAGTATACAATGATTATTTAATTGATTACCCTAACTCTGCTACATGTGATCTCATCTCAAATGATCCATTTATCAATTATTTATTCAACGCCCTAGGAAAATCTGTCTCCCCTTCTATTGTTCCTGTCTCCCCTGTAAATGTCATATTTGAGGTTTTTTTTAAAGTTTTTTTTTTAGCCAATACAATCACGGTTACATAAAATGTTCCCTCATTTAATGGTATTTTCTTCCTAATATAACTTCCCTAAATGAGATTAAATCCCCTGCCTTCCTCTACTATCCTTATATCATTACTGGATCAATGATAATAACTGTAATAACTATCAATAATAATTGTAATAACTATTTCACATTAAATTGTGTCTTTTTTCTGATAATGTTATAATTATAGCCTATTCCATCACATTTTTTTATTTAAAATATAAGTTTATGTAACAAATCCATAACCCACCACAGGCTGGCGCTATTCCCCAGCACAACAGCCAATGCATACTTTCATCCTAACCAAAATAAATTATCGTTTTAAAATCGTCCAATTATTCTGTATTTTCCCGCTAACCCATTTCAGTTCGCTATTCAATTTATTTAACTGTTCTCTCTGATTAGGCCCTAATTAATAAAACAAATACTTGCTATCGTTGGTCAGCATACGCTTAATGACATTCCTACCATCTGAACTATACTGTCTCTCACCCTCCCCTTGCTCCTTCGGGGAGAGCGCATGGTAACCTTATAACATATTTTCATAGACTTTTCTAGAATACTTCTATTTAAGCTATCTATTTCAACCTTTCACATTTCTCAATCCACATAGTAATCTAGGTATATAGCCCCACTGCAAAAGCTTTGTCTACTGTCCCTACCTGTGTTCGAACCAGGGACATCGCCAGTCACTCCACACCATCTGCGATGCTCTCAAAGTAACTACTCCCAGTTCACAGAGCAAGTGACGTCACCAAATGAAAATCGCAGTAGCTTTCACCTCAGCAAAAAACTCTCTCTCTCTTTGATTCCCTATTGAATAAGTTAGTTTTTCTATTTAACCCCTAAACACGCTCGCTACAAATAGTCCATTCAACATTACCAAACCAAATACTCATCGTACCCATTCAATCAACAAATCAGCCGTGGAATTTACACTCATAAATGCAGATTGTTACTCCATGCCTTGAAATGATAAATAGATTTCCACCAATAGTACCATTAATGATCTCATCTTACCCTCTGACACAAAATGAAGTTCCCTCACTGTACTACGTTAGCTCTACCATGATAATTAGTTCAGTTTAACCCTCTATTTGCCTTGTACTATATTATACATTACGTCTAAAACAACATTACTTATGGTCAGTTTATTCCAATCACATTATCCAACAACGCCACAATCTTAAACTCATATGGGGCGGCTGGCAGTTTAGTGACCAATAGCGCCGTGCCAACAACCGAGAGGTCGCCGGTTCCAATCCCCGAGCCGACCAGGCGAAAAATCTGCCGATGTGCCCTCGAGCAAGGCACTCAACCCCAATTGTTCCCATAAATCGCTCTAGACAAGAGTGTCTGCCAAATTACCAAAAATGCAAATGTAAACATTCTCTACTTTCTCACCCACGACGCTCGGGTGAGCAAGTTTAGAACATTTCTCGTCAGAAACCCACATGCGTTCCCAGCCATCTCCCAGTCTTTTCATGGCTCCAAAAGCAACACTTTCGCTCTCTCCAGCCCCTCCCCTCGCAACTCTACCTTTTTGAGGAGCAGTGAGGAGCTGCTTCTCGTCCCAGCGCGCCTCCAATATTCCGCCGTTACTCAAAGTACTCCAGTCCATTTATTTAAATCAAATAATTCCCACCTAATTAGTTAAAGTTGGTGCACGTTTATAAACCGAATTATTTCGGTCTAATTGTTTAACCAGTATTTTGCACGGTCAAACATCAAACGTTAAATCAAATAATAAACCAAATAGCCCAAACCAAGCACCTAAAACCAGTATTATGCTATGTCAAAACATCAAACATCAAATCAAATACTAAACCGAATTGCTTCGACACAACTATTCAAATGCAGTATTATGCTATGTCAAACACCAAATGTTATATTTCAAATATATCAATTCAAACGTTCTAGTTCAGTCACACTCATTCATCACTTTAGTTTTATGTTCCCAATTGTTTTTAACGGGTTATATGGTTTGAGTAACCACAAATCCAACATTTATTCCCAGATTATACCGTTTGAACAGCCACAAACGTCTTTTGATTCCCAATATGTTTTCTATCAAGGTATACAGGTTTATCATTCACACTTTCATGCATACGACAACACTCGCACTGTCTAACTTTTTATAGTACCTCCTATGGGTGTCTTTTGTTAACGTTTGCACAATTTAAACCTTATTTCCTATTTGTAATTCTCATTATGTACTGTTTAAAAATATTCTTTGTATTCACAGCCAAAAATGGTACACAGTTAAGCGTAGTATACAGTTATCACACAGCAAAAATAGTACACAGTTATCGCCCTCAGTCACAATACACAGTCATAATCCTATCATACAGTCAAATATGTCACACAGTCATCAATGACACCCATGTCACACAGTCATAAATGATACACTTATATTCCACACACAATCTATTTTGGCACACAGCCTCTTCTACTATCTTTAAAAAATACTCCGCTGAACCTAGCCATATCCTCGAAGTTATGGACCTTGCCAGTCGCTAGTATTTATCTAAAATTTCCCGAACCTAGCCGTATCTCAGTTACGGGCCTTGCCGGTGTAATTCTCCGAACCTTAGTCGTACTGTCGTAGTTACGAACCTTGCCGATAGCAATTACTTAAATCAATTATTCCCTATATCTAAAATTTCCCGAACCTAGCCGTATCCTCGTAGTTACGGACCTTGCCGGTGTAATTCTTTGAACCTTAGTCGTACTGTCGTAGTTACGAACCTTGCCGATAGCAATTACTTAAACCAATTATTCCCTATATCTTCCGAACCTTAGCCGTATTGTCGCAATTACGGACCTTGCCGGTAGATGTCAGTATTGTCTCCTGAACCTAGCCGTATCTTAACGGACCTTGCCGGTAGAACCAACACTCTCTGGTACCATGGTTTTATACATCACATTTACTAAAGGCTTGCATGTCACAATATTGTGCTTATCTACTCATAATAGTTTCATAATTTAGTTCACTTACATCAGACAGTTGTTTCACAAAATTAATTTGGATAAAGCCAATGTGCAGATCTTCAGTTATTTAACAATAGGTATCTGCTTACCTTTTTAGAAGCCCGGGCAGTTTGTGAAACATACGGTTCGATGAAAGAGTTGACCAAATGGGCCGGACAGTATCCAGTGAAGTCCCTTCTACCAGACCGCGTCGGGGTCACCAATTGTCAAAGTCGCGTCAATTCAAATCTGGTATTAGGAACAAAAGAGGTCAACACGACTTCTAAGATATACTAGTTATTTTAATTAATGCAAAAACCTTCAATGGTAAATATGATGTTTCGTATATACGGGCTCTCTGAGATGCCTCGCAGGACACTCCAGAGAACTAACACATTGTTTTAGAAACAATACCCAAATACTCTGACAGAGAAAGTTTCCCACTTCTCTGCTGGCCAATTAGAGTAAAGACTTGAGCGTGGTTTAAACTTTCTCAGCCAATCCGTTGGTTCAGGGGTTGGTCTCATCTCCTCGGCGCCATTTGTTGCACACTTCAGCCAGGCACAAGATTATCATAACAACCTATCATAGTGAGAAGAGCCAGCTCCCTTAGACACCATTCCTATGTCCAAGGAAGGCTCACAGATCACAAAGAACTAGTATAGTCTAGAATTTGGAGGCAAATCCTTATCTCCCTTTACCCCCTAAAACAGCTCTTCACATCAATCACAGCCTTGCCAGGTGTCACAACCTACATTAGCCCAGTCAAGAATGCATTCTTTCTAAGTTAGTCATCCCATCAATTTAGGAGAATAATAAATCCCCAATACATGTTTCATGTAGAACTTCAACAGCTATTTTTCAAACTCTCCATGTTGAATCATATATAATTCAACAGCTTGTTTTCCGGAGCAGATCATTACTAGTCCATACATGGCTATATCCTTTGTGACGTAGTGCTGAAAGAGGAGGCATTTACTGACATCCGATTGGTTACTGACAATGAATGGCACTTTCCGGCAACCTGATTGGTTAAAAGGCCTCACGTGCCGCACAGCACTTCCTTGTTTGAAAATATCTCCCGCGTACAGAGAGACAAAATGAGAAAATCTCGAAGAATACACTTACAGTATGTGAATTAAAATAGGCGATCTCAGTTAGCCAATGTGAGAAAAGCAGTGAATGAAAGAAAACATGAGCCTGATCAGCCGATCCAGGCAGTGGCAGTACAGGTAGAGGAGGAAAAGGAGGAGGCCGGCAGCAGCGCGTCGAGACGCACATTAGTTGAGATGAAGATGACAGCTAGCAGCGATCAACCAGACAGCAGACAGACAGACAGCCAACAGTGGCTTTTATTCCACATGTCACAAAGAAACCAACTTGTACATGATTTGATTTGCCCTAAGTGTCTAAACACTGGACTGAAAATCACCATAGACCCCCACCAACCAGGGATTCTGTAATTCTGTCATGATAGAATGTGCACCCTGAGAAGGTGATCGTGATGCATTTAGGAGGAGTGTTGACACTTCCTCCAGGCTGCAGGAGGGCTCCAGGGGAGATGTGGCATTTTATATAAATGTGAGGATGGTTCTTCTAGCACACGAACTTGGACTTGGTTATGCAGCTCTAAAGACAATAAACAAAGTCCTAGGGATTCATTCCCTGAGTCTCAGCTCATATCAGAGACATGACAGGAGAGTGACAGGTCAATAAAAAGGGAGAGTAGCCCATTATTGTCAGGTGACTTGCTGTGTATAAATAATATTTAGTAGCCAACTGTGATTACTGAGAAATTAGCTTTACATAAAGTAAATGCATGCTGATATGCTAATATGTACATAGGGTAACATGCTGATATGCTAATATGCAGATAGGGTAACATGCTGATATGCTAATATGTACATAGGGTAACATGCTGATATGCTAATATGTACATAGGGTAACATGCTGATATGCTAATATGTACATAGGGTAACATGCTGATATGCTTATATGTACATAGGGTAACATGCTGATATGCTAATATGTACATAGGGTAACATGCTGATATGCTAATATGCAGATAGGGTAACATGCTGATATGCTAATGTGTACATAGGGTAACATGCTGATATGCTAATATGTACATAGGGTAACATGCTGATATGCTAATATGTACATAGGGTAACATGCTGATATGCTAATATGTACATAGGGTAACATGCTGATATGCTAATATGTACATAGGGTAACATGCTGATATTTAGTCCTGCAGTTATGACTGTAATGTCGACAGACATCATAATAAGTACTTTTTCCCCCCACTTTAGTAGCAGAGATTCAGAGAGGGCAACAGCCAATGGGGAGTGCTGCAAAGCTAATTAGAATATGCAGATATAGACCCAGACATGGCAGAGTTGCTGAAGGAGGATGAGGATGCCATCATAGACGTTCATGGATCCTTTGATGGCTCTTGGCACAAGAGAGGATTCACTTCCAACTACGGGATAGGTGTGTACATTGGTGCTGGTACCAGCCAGCCCTAGAAAATGGTGAAGATCCACCCAGTCGCAAAAAACATGGAGGCCATACATTCTTTAATTGAGAGGATGCACAGAAAATGGTACCTGTATATCACAGGATGTCAAATGATAACATCCTCAAAAGAATGTAGCATGGAGAAACCCAGAATGCAAATGAACGTCTGAACTCTAATATGGTCGCGACGCCCCAAAACTGTCTTCTTGGGCAAAAGCCTCATTGCCAGTATGGCAGTAACCACGTTCAATGAGGGAGCCACTGCTATATCAAATGTGATGGACTAATTGTGTATTGGCAGCACTTTGGTGACACTGGAAGCAATCAGAGAGGAGTTGTGAGAGCTGATGCTGCTTCAATGGAGTGTGACAAGGGGAGGCGCAGGTCACATGACACAGTCAAGAAAGTAAAGCGGCACCAGCAACAACTCAAAGATGGCCGTACATATGGGGCAGGCATAGCTGATTACTGTTCTGCACATTTCAACAGCCATACAAAAGCCTTGGATGTGACAAATTGAGCAAAGTGATATGAGAATTTGCCCAAAACTGCATATTTGCCCTACAGACCAGTATTCAAAGCGTATGCTCTATTGCTTGTATTAAACATGTTGATGTATTTGTAAAAGGTATATTTGCTGTTTATTTATCAGTTTAGAAGTGATATATGAAAATAGATTAATTAATGTGACATAAATGGTCATATTTATGGAAAATACATTTTAATTGTAGTCTGTGGTGTTTGGCTTTAAGAGCAGGTAGGATTTAGTTTCTCCCTGTCTCTGGCCCACACTCCAGTACAGTAGGTGGCGGTAATGCACCATAACGTTGGATGCCAACCGCTGTTTAAAAAATCTCCTAATATAGCATTGCATGCAAATCATCACATTAGCGTAGTGGCATAGATCAGTAGAGTAGAGGCACTTACAGAAGTTACACACATGGGGGAAAAAATGTGTAGCCTAGGGTCCTGGAAATGTTTGGCCTTTTACAAACGCATGTCATGCAATTCCACGTCATTTTACTTGACTGGAGACTGGCATAATCTTTATTAATGCCGTGCTATAAACAACTGGAAACACGGAGCTGGGAAATGTCAGACTTCCGACTTCAATGAGTTCAAGACAACTGGAAAATGGGGAAAAAATGAGCTCCGACTGGAAACATTTGTTTTAAACGGTCATCCAACTGGGAATTCTGGTCTCTTTCTAGAGCTCCGACTGGAAACATTTGTTTTAAACGGTCATCCAACTGGGAATTCTGGCCTCTTTCTAGAGCTCCGACTGGAAACATTTGTTTTAAATGGTCATCCAACTGGGAATTTTGGCCTCTTTCTAGAGCTCCGACTGGAAACATTTGTTTTAAACGGTGATCCAACTGGGAATTCTGGCCTCTTTCTAGAGCTCCGACTTTACTGATTTGAAGACCACTGATGTCAAGATTCTACCTCATTTTTTCCCGAGTTCCCATTTGTCTTGAAAGCGCAATACCTCACAAATGATCGAAATGACAGGCTATTTTGACACTGAAAAACTGAGAATCTGAGATCAATGAAAATGAACTTGAATCCATCAATAGCCTATGCCTAGATGTGTGGAGACATATTGTATGCTACAATATGAGGAGGAAATTATAGTCCTAAAAATGTTTTAAAGTTTCTCTGACAGATTTGCCGCGCGTTCCCCACAGTATGCCTTGTTATTGTGCTACTCTCCATTTACATTTTAGTCATTTAGCAGACGCTCTTATCCAGACCGACTTACAGTTAGTGAGTGCATACATTTTCATACTGGCCCCCCGTGGGAATCGAACACAAAACCCTGGCGTTGTAAACACCATGCTCTACCAACTGAGCTACACGGGGCCTAGGTTATTTTTAAAATAAGCTATTTATCCTCTGTGACTACATTTTAGGCTTTCTCATGGTGTAGTAGGCTATTCTGAATTATTTAATTTATTTCTGAACAGACAGCAGTAATTCTATAACTTTGTAAAATGTATTTCAATTGATCAGGCGTGCTTCAGCTCCTCCAGAACCCTTGGCGCGGCTCTATAAATGATGGGCAATGCTGGAGAGATGAGAGTTGGAGGCTCATGTCTGTCAGAGCAGAGAGAGTTCTGGGAGAGATTATTAGAATTTTTACATTGCAAAAAGTGACAATTATCTTTCATGCCAGGAGAGGTACCGGATCCGGCCAAATAGGTTCCTGAACAAAACAGTCCAAAATGGAGAGGTGCCGGATCCTGTTCCGGCAGGATCCGGATGAAATTAAGCACTGATAATACACTATAACCATCATATCGAAGTAAACTTGGAGTCACGCGATATGTTGCGTGGTCCTCCCACTACGACTCGGGAAAGCATGCCGTTTTAGGCTACAGATGAAATAAGTTATGATGAACAAAGGTTGGTGAAAGTGCAAGGTGACGAGCTTGATGCTCCTTTCCAATAAATATTAAGGGTCTTATTCAGCTAACATGATGATCGATGCTTAGCTGCCGTTTGTGAAATACAAATAATATCGATATAGCCATACCCACACTGTATCTGTGAGTTGTTGGCATGTGTCATGGCCAGAGTGGGCACATTTGCTATATAATGCAACAGCTTTAGTGACAAAACCATCAGTAGAGTTGAAGATACGATGGAAACCCATTTAACTTGTGTTTTCCATGTGGTATATGGGAATTTAACCACAAAAGTAATTACGTTATCATGTACAGCCTTTTATCCACAAAAAGTCAGTTTGATGGAAACATCTCTGGAGGGAAAATGTGCATATTGTTTTATGCAGATTTTAGAACATTCGCATGGAAACCTTTCGAATATTGGATGAAAACCTATCTATTGACCAGATACTCAATTGGCCGCTCTAACAATGAAAATAATTGTCTTAAAAAGTTAAAGGCAGTCGAGAGGAAGCAAGATCAACAGAACCGAAAACCAGAAAAAAATGTTTTCAAGGAACAGCAACAGAACCGGGAACGAAAGTGATCGATAGTGTTCCAGAACAGAACTGTTATTTTAAAAACAACTGGTTAAAAAGTGTTATTTTACGAGTCACACACAAAAAAACGCTATAAAGTGCTTATGCAAAGCCCTCACTCTGTCACTCCAACTTATTCCAGTGTCTGCCTGCCAGCTGAAAGTCTTTACCAGTGGGTGTGTTTAGGCTCCCTGCCTGCCAGCTGAAAGTCTTTACCAGTGGGTGTGTTTAGGCTCCCTGCCTGCCAGCTGAAAGTCTTTACCAGTGGGTGTGTTTAGGCTCCCTGCCTGCCAGCTGAAAGTCTTTACCAGTGGGTGTGTTTAGGCTACCTGCCTGCCAGCTGGAAGTCTTTACCAGTGGGTGTGTTTAGGCTACCTGCCTGCCAGCTGAAATTCTTTACCAGTGGGTGTGTTTAGGCTCCCTGCCTGCCAGCTGAAAGTCTTTACCAGTGGGTGTGTTTAGGCTCCCTGCCTGCCAGCTGGAAGTCTTTACCAGTGGGTGTGTTTAGGCTCCCTGCCTGCCAGCTGAAAGTCTTTACCAGTGGGTGTGTTTAGGCTCCCTGCCTGCCAGCTGAAAGTCTTTACCAGTGGGTGTGTTTAGGCTCCCTGCCTGCCAGCTGAAAGTCTTTACCAGTGGGTGTGTTTAGGCTCCCTGCCTGCCAGCTGAAAGTCTTTACCAGTGGGTGTGTTTAGGCTCCCTGCCTGCCAGCTGGAAGTCTTTACCAGTGGGTGTGTTTAGGCTCCCTGCCCCTCCCCTCTCTGAAGCAGAGGCTACTGTACTGACGTTACAAGCTTCATTCAGAAGATAGATGGTTTATTTGCTAGAGAAGAGAATGGTGGTGTCGGGAAGAGTGGGGTGTGCCGGACACAACAAAAGTTTCAGATGCTTTTGCTTTAGCTTTTAGTGTCTAGTCCACAAGACGTTCAGGCAGGAGGGGGGTTAACTGGCGCTCTAGTCCACAAGACGTTCAGGCAGGAGGGGGGTTAACTGGTGCTCTAGTCCACAAGACGTTCAGGCAGGAGGGGGGTTAACTGGTGCTCTAGTCCACAAGACGTTCAGGCAGGAGGGGGGTTAACTGGCGCTCTAGTCCACAAGACGTTCAGGCAGGAGGGGGGTTAACTGGCGCTCTACTCCACAAGACGTTCAGGCAGGAGGGGGGTTAACTGGCGCGCTAGTCCACAAGACGTTCAGGCAGGAGGGGGGTTAACTGGCGCTCTAGTCCACAAGACGTTCAGGCAGGAGGGGGGTTAAAGATGGCGGCAACCTGTAGTCTCTTGTGGTGGTGTGGCCTCACTGGCAGAGTCCAGAACTCTCCTGAGGAGTCAGTGGAAGGAAAGCAGTCTGAAGCAGGTTTTCCTCTAGGAATTTGCCTGTGCTTCGCTCTATTCCGTTTCTTTTTATCCCCCCCAAAAACTCCCTAGTCCTTGTCGATGACAAGCAGACCCATAACATGATGCAGCCACCACCATGCAAGAAAACAGTGGCACTCAGTGATGTGTTGTGTTGGATTTGCCCCAAACATACAACTTTTTATTCAGGACATAAAGTGAATTTCTTTGCCACATTTTTTAGCAGTTTTACTTTAGTGTTTTATTGCAAACAGGATGCATGTTTTGTAATATTTGTGTCCCGTGTGGCTCAGTTGGTAGAGCAAGGTGCTTGCAACGCCAGGGTTGTGGGTTTGATTCCCACGGGGGACCATAGCGTCTTCTAAATGACTGAAATGCGAATGTATTCTGTACAGGCTTCTTTTCACTCTGTCAATTAGGTTAGTGTTATGGAGTAACTACAATGTTGTTGATCCATCCTCAGTTTTCTCTTATCACAGCCATTCAACTCTAACTGTTTTAAAGTCACCATTGGTCTCATGGTGAAATCCCTGAGCGGTTTCCTTCCTCACCGGCAACTGAGTTAAGAAGGATGCCTGTATCTTTGTAGTGACACACCATCCAAAGCGTAATTAATAACTTCACCACGCTCAAAGAAATATTCTGCTTTTTATTTAATTTTTACCCATCTACTAATAGGTGCCATTCTTTGCGAGGCTTTGGAAAACCTCCCTGGTCTTTGTGGTTGAATTTGTGTTTGAAATTCACTGCTCGACTGAGGGACCTTACAGATAATTTTATATGTGGTATACAGAGATGAGGTTGTCATTCAGAAATCCTGTTAAACACTATTATTGCACACAGGTGAGTCCATGGAACTTATTATGTGTCTTGTTAAGCACATTTTTACTCCTGAACTTATTTAGGCTTGCCATAACAAAGGGGTTGAATACTTGTTGACTCAAGACATTTCATCTTTCATTTTAAATTAATTTCTAAAACATTATTCCACTTTGACATTATGGAGTATTGTGTGTAGGCCAGTGACACAAAATCTCAATTTAATCCATTTTAAATTCAGGCTGTGTAACAACAAAATGTGGAAAAATTCAAGGGGTGTGAATACTTTCTGAAGGCACTGTATTATAGACCGTTCAGACTTAAGTAGGGGACGTTGCTGGGCATCTCCTTTAGCATACGCATCAGATTCATCTACTGGGTTCTTATCAATCTAAATAAATACCATCTAAAATAAAATATTGCTTGATTGAATGTCTTAAGAATATTTTGTTTCTTATTTTGAATATTTGTATATTTAGAAGTTCATAAAATGCATGTAAGGATATGTTTTATATTATAACCAATCAGCGTTCAGGATTAGACGTTGTATCATATTCTACAAAGGCCTACTGCAACATGTAGCATATTTTCGTTTCCCATACAATAAAATCATGACAATGTAATACATTTGATAAATAGTATTTATAGATGTGATTAGTAATAGAGTTATAGTCAGTAATACAGTCCAGTAACAGCTTCTTTTTACAAAGTAAAACGTAAAAGGGAATTATATCAACCTGCAAGGCTCACGGTCATATTATTTGCTGTAAACATGAGGGCCAAAGCTTGATAAATAGTGCAGAAACAATTGTAAAGGATGAATTACATAAATAAATATCGGTGAAAAGATATCCATGAAAAGATATGAAAACAAGAGTAATTTATTGATTGTATGGGACCCTGTATTGTGGCATTACCCGTGTTTTAACTCATGAATCAATCTCATGAATAATGCTTCAGTTCGGCTGGCGCTGAACTCGGCTAGCCAAACCCAACGAGTGTTCTAGTATACTCCCTTAAAAAGACCTTAAAAGACCTTCGCTTGAAAATCGTGAAAAAAGAGGCAGTAGTCCTATTTGTCCTTTTTGAGATGCCGTAGCCAGTATACACTCAAAATCGTCTGAATTAATTAAGATAACTTAAGCAATCTTGGCAAAATGGGTAAAATTGCAGGACATTTGCTTTAAAACTGCAATAATTCTCTCTGCCCCATGGCAAAACATGTAAAATTGCATGAAATTGGTTATAAAATTGCTACATTTTCTCTCCACCCCAATGCAAAATGTGTATAACTGCAGAATACTTGCTTTAAAACTGCAATATTTTCTCTACACCACATGGCAAAATGTGTAAAAATAATTAGACCACCCACAACACCCACAAATCTTCATCATCATTACACCATTGTTCTAAATTAAATTCACCCTCTTCACCCTCCTCATCGTTCAGTTTATTCAAATTCAATTGTAAAGTAACGTGCCCCATTATCAGTTTCCATCGCCCGTTCATCCATTGGCATCATTCAACCAGTGAGGAGAGAGACACATTATCACCTGGGTACCAACGTCTTACAGCGCATTTGTCTTGGCCCCTTAAGATAGTACTAGGTGTGGAAACATTGCTTTCACCTGTCCAGTTCTCTCATGTAATTGAGATGAAGGAGAGGAGACAAGGAGAGGAGACAAGGAGAGGAAGTCCATGTAGAATGTTGATATGGCCCCCAGGAGTTGTTGATGTCCTGAGATGTCTGTCTGTTTAGTGCTGTATGCTTGATGTCATCCTAATATTTCTATATTTCTTAATTCCATTGTTTTCCTTTTTAGATCTGTGTGTATTGTTGTGTATTGTTAGGTATTACTGCACTGAGCTAGGAACACAAGCATTTTACTACACCCTCCATAGTATCTGCTAAATATGTGTATGTGACCAATAAAATAGATTTGCTGAACCCTTATTGGGAGATGGTTAACTAGTCAGTATATTTCACTGATTCATATGGATACCAGTCCATACATTGGCTGTAAAAGTGGATAAAACCTGACAAGCGTATAACTGTAGCTATGTGGTCTTTACTTGAGTGTGTTTCAGCAGGGTGAGGTCAGAGAGGGTGAGGTCAGTCAGTATTTTTCTGAACTCCTAAAATCCTTCACACAATCTGATGGGATGAATGTTCAACCCCATTTAAATAACCATAAAGTCTATATAGTACCTTTAAGTTAAGACCTCACAGATCTGTTCATGGCAAAGCAGTTCAATTAATAATATTAATTGATTCTTAAAGAATATAACTTATAAATCACGAGCCTCATCTTGAGGAGTCACCTGTGACAGTATTCATAGAGAGTAGGAGTACTGATCTGGGATCAGTTTAGCCTTTTAGATCATAATGAATTAGATTAGATGGACAGGGGGGACCTGATCCTAGATCAGCACTCCTCCTCTGAGACACTGCCTTTATGAATAAGGGCCCAGGAGTCACCAGGACCAAGAAACCGGACACATACTGTTGTAAAGTTTAGTTACAGCAGGTGTTTACTGCCATCTAGTGGAAGATACCAATAAAACACTTTATTATCATTTACATTTACATTTTACATTTTAGTCATTTAGCAGACGCTCTTATCCAGAGCGACTTACAGGAGCAATTAGGGTTAAGTGCCTTAATCAAGGGCACATTTACGTCATTTAGCAGACGCTCTTATCCAGAGCGACTACAAATTGGTGCATTCACCCTATAGCCAGTGGGATAACCACTTTACAATTATACTTTTTTTTTTTTTTGGGGGGGGGAGGGGTAGAAGGATTACTTTATCCTATCCCAGGTGTTCCTTAAAGAGGTGGGGTTTCAAATGTCTCCGGAAGGTGGTGAGTGACTCCGCTGTCCTGGCGTCGTGAGGGAGCTTGTTCCACCATTGGGGTGCCAGAGCAGCGAACAGTTTTGACTGGGCTGAGCGGGAACTATGCTTCCGCAAAGGAAGGGGAGCCAGCAGGCCAGAGGTGGATGAACGCAATGCCCTCGTTTGGGTGTAGGGACTGATCAGAGCCTGAAGGTACGGAGGTGCCGTTCCCCTCACTGCTCCATAGGCAAGCACCATGGTCTTGTAACGGATGCGAGCTTCAACTGGAAGCCAGTGGAGTGTGCGGAGGAGGGGGGTGACGTGAGAGAACTTGGGAAGGTTGAACACCAGACGGGCTGCGGCATTCTGGATGAGTTTTTGGGGTTTAATGGCACAGGCAGGGAGCCCAGCCAACAGCGAGTTGCAGTAATCCAGACGGGAGATGACAAGTGCCTGGATTAGGACCTGTGCCGCTTCCTGTGTAAGGCAGGGTCGTACTCTCCGAATGTTGTAGAGCATGAACCTGCAGGATCGGGTCACCGCCTTGATGTTAGCGGAGAACGACAGGGTGTTGTCCAGGGTCACGCCAAGGCTCTTCGCACTCTGGGAGGAGGACACAACGGAGTTGTCAACCGTGATGGCGAGATCATGGAACAGGCAGTCCTTCCCCGGGAGGAAAGCAGCTCCGTCTTGCCAGGGTTCAGCTTGAGGTGGTGATCCGTCATCCATACTGATATGTCGGCCAGACATGCAGAGATGCGATTCGCCACCTGGTTATCAGAAGGGGGAAAGGAGAAGATTAGTTGTGTATCGTCAGCGTAGCAATGATAGGAGAGGCCATGTGAGGATATGACAGAGCCAAGTGACTTGGTGTATAGGGAGAAAAGGAGAGGGCCTAGAACTGAGCCCTGGGGGACACCAGTGGTGAGAGCACGTGGTGCGGAGACAGCTTCTCGCCACGCCACTTGGTAGGAGCGAGCGGTCAGGTAGGACGCAATCCAGGAGTGAGCCGCGCCGGAGATGCCCAGCTCGGAGAGGGTGGAGAGGAGGATCTGATGGTTCACTGTATCAAAGGCAGCAGACAGGTCTAGAAGGACAAGAGCAGAGGAGAGAGAGTTAGCTTTAACAGTGCGGAGAGCCTCCGTGACACAGAGAAGAGCAGTCTCAGTTGAATGACCAGTCCTGAAACCTGACTGGTTTGGATCAAGAAGGTCATTCTGAGAGAGATAGCAAGAGAGTTGGCTAAAGACGGCACGCTCAATAGTTTTGGAAAGAAAAGAAAGAAGGGATACTGGTCTGTAGTTGTTGACATCAGTGGGATCGAGTGTTGGTTTTTTGAGAAGGGGTGCAACTCTCGCTCTCTTGAAGACGGAAGGGACATGGCCAGCGGTCAAGGATGAGTTGATCAGCGAGGTGAGGTAGGGGAGAAGGTCACCGGAGATGGTCTGGAGAAGAGAGGAGGGGATGGGGTCAAGCGGGCAGGTTGTTGGGCGGCCTGCAGTCACTAGTCGCAAGATTTTATCTGGAGAGAGAGGGGAGAAAGAAGTCAAAGCATAGGTTAGGGCAGTGTGAGCAGGACCAGCAGTGTCATTAGACTTAACAAACGAGGATCGGATGTCGTCAACCTTCTTTTCAAAGTGGTTGACAAAGTCATCCACAGAGAGGGAGGAGGGGGGTGGGGGGGGGGGATTCAGCAGTGAGGAGAATGTGGCGAAGAGCTTCCTAGGGTTAGAGGCAGATGCTTGGAATTTAGAGTGGTAGAAAGTGGCCTTAGCAGCAGAAACAGATGAAGAAAATGTAGAGAGGAGGGAGTGAAAAGATGCCAGGTCGGCAGGGAGTTTAGTTTTCTTCCATTTCCGCTCAGCTGCCCGGAGCTCTGTTCTGTGAGCTCGCAATGAGTCATCAAGCCACAGAGCTGGAGGGGAGGACCGAGCTGGCCGGGAGGATAGGGGACACAGGGAGTCAAAGGATGCAGAAAGGGAGGAGAGGAGGGTTGAGGAGGCAGAATCAGGAGATTGGAGGGAGAAGGATTGAGCAGAGGGAAGAGATGATAGGATGGAAGAGGAGAGAGTAGTGGGAGAGAGAGAGCGAAGGTTGCGGCGGCGCGTTACCATCTGTGTAGGGGCAGAGTGAGTAGTGTTGGAGGAGAGCGAGAGAGAAAATTATACAAAGTAGTGGTCGGAGACATGGAGGGGAGTTGCAGTGAGATTAGTAGAAGAGCAACATCTAGTAAAGATGAAGTCAAGCGCATTGCCTGCCTTGTGAGTGGGGGGGGGGGGATGGTGAGAGGGTGAGGTCAAAAGAGGAGAGGAGTGGAAAGAAGGAGGCAGAGAGAAATGAGTCAAATGTAGACGTAGGGAGGTTGAAATCCCCCAAAACTGTGAAGGGTGAGCCATCCTCAGGAAAGGAACTTATCAAGGCGTCAAGCTCATTGATGAACTCTCCAAGGGAACCTGGAGGGCGATAGATGACAAGGATATTAAGCTTAAATGGGCTAGTGACTGTGACAGCGTGGAATTCAAATGAGGAGATAGACAGATGGGTTAGGGGAAAAATTGAGAATGACCACTTGGGAGAGATGAGGATTCCTGTGCCACCACCCCTCTGACCAGATGCTCTCGGGGTATGCGAGAACACATGGTCAGACGAGGAGAGAGCAGTAGGAGTAGCAGTGTTTTCAGTGGTAATCCATGTTTCCGTCAGCGCCAGGAAGTCGAGGGACTGGAGGGTAGCATAGGCTGGGATGAAGTCAGCCTTGTTGGCGGCAGAACGGCAGTTCCAGAGGCTGCCTGAGACCTGGAACTCCAGGTGTGTGGTGCGTGCAGGGACCACCAGGTTAGAGAGGCAGCAGCCACGCGGTGTGAGGCGTTTGTGTAGCCTGTGCGGAGAGGAGAGAACAGGGATAGGCAGAGGTATAGTTGACAGGCTGCAGCAGATGGCTACAATAATGCAGAGGAGATCGGAATGAAATGAACTAAGCATCTGGGAAAGGAGAGAGCAGGCCTCCCTCACCAAAAAAAAAATATATATACAGTGGGGGAAAAAAGTATTTAGTCAGCCACCAATTGTGCAAGTTCTCCCACTTAAAAAGATGAGAGAGGCCTGTAATTTTCATCATAGGTACACGTCAACTATGACAGACAAAATGAGGAAAAAATTTCCAGAAAATCACATTGTAGGATTTTTAATGAATTTATTTGCAAATTATTGTGGAAAATAAGTATTTGGTCAATAACAAAAGTTTCTCAATACTTTGTTATATACCCTTTGTTGGCAATGAAACAGGTCAAACGTTTTCTGTAAGTCTTCACAAGGTTTTCACACACTGTTGCTGGTATTTTGGCCCATTCCTCCATGCAGATCTCCTCTAGAGCAGTGATGTTTTGGAGCTGTTGCTGAGCAACACAGACTTTCAACTCCCTCCAAAGATTTTCTATGGGGTTGAGATCTGGAGACTGGCTAGGCCACTCCAGGACCGTGAAATGCTTCTTACGAAGCCACTCCTTCGTTGCCCGGGCGGTGTGTTTGGGATCATTGTCATGCTGAAAGACCCAGCCACGTTTCATCTTCAATGCCCTTCCTGATGGAAGGAGGTTTTCACTAAAAATCTCACGATACATGGCCCCATTCATTCTTTCCTTTACACGGAACAGTCGTCCTGGTCCCTTTGCAGAAAAACAGCCCCAAAGCATGATGTTTCCACCCCCATGCTTCACAGTAGGTATGGTGTTCTCAGCATTCTTTGTCCTCCAAACACGACGAGTTGAGTTTTTACCAAAAAGTTCTATTTTGGTTTCATCTGACCATATGACATTCTCCCAATTCTCTTCTGGATTATCCAAATGCACTCCAGCAAACTTCAGACGGGCCTGGACATGTACTGGCTTAAGCAGGGGGACACGTCTTGTACTGCAGGATTTGAGTCCCTGGTTGCGTAGTGTGTTACTGATGGTAGGCTTTGTTACTTTGGTCCCAGCTCTCTGCAGGTCATTCACTAGGTCCCCCCGTGTGGTTTTGGGATTTTTGCTCACCGTTCTTGTGATCAGTTTGACCCCACGGGGTGAGATCTTGCGTGGAGCCCCATATCGAGGGAGATTATCATTGGTCTTGTATGTCTTCCATTTCCTAATAATTGCTCCCACAGTTGATTTCTTCAAACCAAGCTGCTTACCTATTGCATATTCAGTCTTCCCATCCTGGTGCAGGTCTACAATTTTGTTTCTGGTGTCCTTTGACAGCTCTTTGGTCTTGGCAATAGTGGAGTTTGGAGTGTGACTGTTTGAGGTTGTGGACAGGTGTCTTTTATACTGATAACAAGTTCAAACAGGTGCCATTAATACAGGTAACGAGTGGAGGACAGAGGAGCCTCTTAAAGAAGAAGTTATAGGTCAGTGAGAGCCAGAAATCTTGCTTGTTTGTAGGTGACCAAATTCTTATTTTCCACCATCATTTGCAAATAAATTCGTAAAAAATCATACATTGTGATTTTCTGGATTTTTTTCCCTCAATTTGTCTGTCATAGTTGACGTGTACCTATGATGAAAATTACAGGCCTCTCTCATCTTTTTAAGTGGGAGAACTTGCACAATTGGTGGCTGACTAAATACTTTTTTCCCCACTGTATAACTCTCCCAACTTCCACCTAAGAAACTATAATTGTTTCACTGAACCACCCGAGTAAAACTCTCCCAACTTCCACTTTAGAAATTAGAATTGTTGTAAACTACAGCAGACTGTTATCAGTAGCTGTAATTAAGTACAGCAGCTACCAACCACCTAACGTTAATGCCTCGGATGAGGTTAGAAAAACAGCTGAATGGTAGCAGCTAGCTGCCTCAATCACAGGTACTCTTAAGCATGAAATAACATTGGAAACAATTAACCACAGTTGCAAAAAGTTACCAGTAGCTACCCGCTAGCTAGCTAGCTAGCTTTGTTGGTCCAAGTAGTGGGTAAGCTAGCCTCGTGCTTCGCCGGGGTCCGCCGAATACAGTCCTTACCTACAATAATTACCTACAATAACCTTCAACAACTACCTGAGTAAGCTACCTATAATACCAAACTACAATACCTACCTACAATCTAAATACATGGTTTAAGCTTAACTCAACACCATATAAAAAGCCAAGCTTACCTTTCATAACGCAGCAATGATTAAACGTTGGGTAGCTAGCACAAAGATATTGTATTTAGCTACCACAGTACAGCCAGCTGGTAGTGTTGGCTGGCTAGCAATGGCTGCTGTGTTGACTTTGTTTGAAAAACGGCGTCGCTGCGAACGAATGTAGCTGGCTAAAAGGATATTGTTTTTAGTTGCTACCGTTGCTAATAGCTACTCGCCAGCTAATCCAGGAGGTGATCAGGGTGGGGAGACGGCTGAGCTGAACGTAAAGACTCAGGGAAAGGAGCATCTCTTTATCAAATCCTCCTTCAGAGTCCCATGCAGGTAAAACATTGTGATTTCTATATAGTGCTGTATCTGAAAGAGCATATTCTGCAGTTTCTATGACACTTACCTTTATCAAATAACTCTCAACATTCAAGAGGTGAAGCTCTATTTCCAAAGTGAACTTTTCTCAACAATATCTGTCAATGTATTTAGCACATGACCACTCCAGCGGCAGCATTGCTCTGGCAACTAAGCAACAACTAGTAATATCATCAAATTAAAATATGCTGTTCTGTCGTCAATGGATGAATGGCCAATAGAAACCAGATAGAAACTGATAATGGTGCATGTGACTTCAGTTTTGGTTAGCTGCAGATGTGGAAACCAACTTGCTCAATGTCTTTCCATATCTGGGGAAAGATGAAACCAGATCAGCGGGTGAGAGACTGTTTGACTGGGATTTTGAGACACGTGGAGCCTTACATGGGCAAAGGCAGACTTGTGACCATAGACAGCTTTTTCACATCAATTTCCCTGTCAGACAAGTTGATTGCAAAAAAGAAGCTGCCCCTCTCTAAAACTACATATCTGCGGAGAGTGGTAAAGCAACACTCACTGTGTGATGGAGAGTGGTAAAGCAACACTCACGGTGTGATGGAGAGTGGTAAAGCAACACTCACGGTGTGAGGGAGAGTGGTAAAGCAACACTCACGGTGTGATGGAGAGTGGTAAAGCAACACTCACGGTGTGATGGAGAGTGGTAAAGCAACACTCACGGTGTGATGGAGAGTGGTAAAGCAACACTCACGGTGTGAGGGAGAGTGGTAAAGCAACACTCACGGTGTGAGGGAGAGTGGTAAAGCAACACTCACGGTGTGATGGAGAGTGGTAAAGCAACACTCACGGTGTGATGGAGAGTGGTAAAGCAACACTCACGGTGTGATGGAGAGTGGTAAAGCAACACTCACGGTGTGATGGAGAGTGGTAAAGCAACACTCACGGTGTGATGGAGAGTGGTAAAGCAACACTCACGGTGTGATGGAGAGTGGTAAAGCAACACTCACGGTGTGATGGAGAGTGGTAAAGCAACACTCACGGTGTACAGATGTTAAATAAATAAGTGTTAGCTTCCTCAGCACCATGCACCCCACTGTTGCCACCGGCGGTGACCAGAAGAAGAAACCGGAGACAGTGACAGACTACAATCACACAAAGGTATATACAGTATCTCTACCATATACAGATAGCCTTCCAATATGCCAAACACCAAATAGGATCCCCTTTTATTATATTACATTCATATTTTTACTATTAGTATTATCATTCTATATAATTATAACCTTTTCTATTCTATTTTATTTTATGTTAAAGCTTGGTGTGGATGCACTCGACCAGATGTCCAGACTGTACTCTGTAAAAGGGGGTACTCTCCTCTGGCCTGTTGACTGTACTCTGTAAAAGGGGGTACTCTCCTCTGGCCTGTTGACTGTACTCTGTAAAAGGGAGTACTCTCCTCTGGCCTGTTGACTGTACTCTGTAAAAGGGGGTACTCTCCTCTGGCCTGTTGACTGTACTCTGTAAAAGGGGGTACTCTCCTCTGGCCTGTTGACTGTACTCTGTAAAAGGGGGTACTCTCCGCTGGCCTGTTGACTGTACTCTGTAAAAGGGGGTACTCTCCTCTGGCCTGTTGACTGTACTCTGTAAAAGGGGGTACTCTCCTCTGGCCTGTTGACTGTACTCTGTAAAAGGGGGTACTCTCCTCTGGCCTGTTGACTGTACTCTGTAAAAGGGGGTACTCTCCTCTGGCCTGTTGAGGTGTTCTACAATGTGCTCGACATGACTGCTATCAACATGTGTTGTACAAGCAATGCCTTGACAAGACAGTCAGCAGGAGACATTTCATCATGGATCTGGCATGTGAGCTTGGTGAGAACCACATGAACGCAGAGAAAGAAGCTACAGTCACCAAGCAGGCCGCCAAGACAGCAGGTCCTGTTCTCCCTCTTCCCCAAGAACCACAGCTCCCACTGGGGAAAAATACACAATGTCAAGACAGCAGGTCCTGCTCTCCCTCTTCCCCAAGCACCACAGCTCCCACTGGGGAAAAAGACACAATGTCAAGACAGCAGGTCCTCCTCTCCCTCTTCCCCAAGAACCACAGCTCCCACTGGGGAAAAATACACAATGTCAAGACAGCAGGTCCTGTTCTCCCTCTTCCCCAAGAACCACAGCTCCCACTGGGGAAAAAGGAGACACAATGTCAAGTAAGTAAGAGCGGACGGAAAAAGTCCCATAAAAACTGTGTGCAGGGAACCGATTTGTTTGTGGGGCTTGCTCACACAAAGCCCCGAAGGTGTGTGCTGACTGTGGACCTGAAGTATAAAGAGAAGACGTGATTGGTTCATGTGTAAAGGCTCGGTACAGTGTCTGATACAATCAACACATTATTGTTTTTATATCTTGTCATTAATATATTATCACAAATATTTATTCATGGAATTAATCCTTTATAATTGTAAATGCACTGGTGTGTTTGTTTAGAAATACAGCAAATAATTTCACCTGAACACCTGGCTGGTTATATTATTATTATTATTATTATTATTATTATTATTATTATTATATTTTTCATTCTACTTTGTCAAAATAAACTGTAAATGGACTTTATTAAGTACTAAAACTCTATTACTAATTAAATCTACAAATAAAGTTGATCAAAGGGATAATTACACTGTAATGTTTTTATTGTAAGGGAAACAAAAATAGACTTTTGTCACGCCCTGGCTCTGGGGACTCTGTTATGTTGAGCCAGGGTGTGTAGATTATATGTGTTTGTGTTCTGTGTTGTAGATCTAGCTCATGTGTTTCTATGTTGGCCAGTGTGGTTCTCAATCAGAGGCAACGAGTATCAGCTGTTGCTTGTTGTCTCTGATTGAGAACCATACTTAAGCAGCCAGTTTTCCCACAGTGTTTGTGGGATCTTGTTCCAATGTGGTTTGTGTTAGTACCGTTATACTTCACGTATCGTTTGATGTTTTGTTTTCGTGTGTACACTTAATAAAATAAGTATGTTTGCCTTCAACGCTGCGCCTTGGTCCTCCTCCTTCGACGATCGTGACAGAAGATCCCACCAAAATAGGACCAAGCAGCGTGTCCAGGAGCAAGCGCCGGGTAAGGAGCTGGAGAGGTTGGTGATGGCCCAGGTGGGCCAATGGTGGTCCTGGGAGGACATGCTCGCGGGAAAAGGGCCATGGGCTAAAGTTAAGGCCCTGGCGAGAGAGGAGGTAAGGCGCCAACAGTGCCGTCGTCAGACAGGCGTGAGGCAACCCCAATACATTTTTAGGGGGGGGGGCACACGGCATGGATGACGGGGCAGCAGGAGGCAGCTACAGGGCGATGGGCTAAAGTTAAGGCCCTGGCGAGAGAGGAGGTACGGTGCCAACAGTGCCGTCGTCAGACAGGCGTGAGGCAACCCCAATAAATGTTTAGGGGGGGGCACACGGCATGGATGACGGGGCAGCAGGAGGCAGCTACAGGGCGTATCGGGAGAATAGGAGAGGAGGCCACCAGGTTAAGGGGGCTATTGGTCCAGAGGGAGCAGGAGTTAGTGGTTCAGAGGGAGGAGCTACTGGAGGCGATAAGGGAGAAGGAGAGAGTAGAGGCACGGTGAGAGGAATTGTGTAGGCAGCTGAGGGAGCGGAGGGTTATGAAGAAACCCAGTCCCGCTCCTCACACCAAGCAAGTGGTGTGTGTCACCAGTCCGGTCCGGCCCGTTCCTGCTCCCCGCACTAAGTTAGTGGTGCGTGTTCCCAGTCCGGCCCGACCTGTTCCTGCTCCCCGCACCAAGCCTATGGTGCGTGTCGCCAGCCCGGCCCTGCCTGTTCCTGCTCCCCACACCAAGCCAACGGTGCGCGTCGCCAGCACGGCCCGGCCTGTTCCTGCTCCCCGCACCAAGCCAATGGTGCGCGTTGCCAGCCCGGCCCGGCCTGTTCCTGCTCCCCGCACCAAGCCAATGGTGCGCGTTGCCAGCCCGGCCCGGCCTGTTCCTGCTCCCCGCACCAAGCTAATGGTGCGCGTCTCCAGCCCGGCCCGGCCTGTTCCTGCCCCTCGCACCAAGCCTACGGTGCGTGTCGCCAGCCCGGCCCGGCCTGTTCCTGCTCCCCGCACCAAGCCAATGGTGCGCGTCGCCAGCCCGGCCCGGCCTGTTCCTGCTCCCCGCACCAAGCTAATGGTGCGCGTCGCCAGCCCGGCCCGGCCTGTTCCTGCCCCTCGCACCAAGCCAATGGTGCGCGTCGCCAGCCCGGCCCGGCCTGTTCCTGCTCCCCGCACCAAGCCAATGGTGCGCGTCGTCAGCCCGGCCCGGCCCGTTCCTGCTCCATGCACCAAGCCAGGGGTGCGCATCGTCAGCCCGGTACGGCCCGTTCCTGCTCCACGCACCAAGCCAGGGGTGCGCATCGTCAGCCCGGTACGGCCCGTTCCTGCTCCACGCACCAAGCCAGGAGTGCGCATCGTCAGCCCGGTACGGCCCGATCCTGCTCCACGCACCAAGCCAGGGGTGCGCATCGTCAGCCCGGTACGGCCCGTTCCTGCTCCACGCACCAAGCCAGGGGTGCGCATCGTCAGCCCGGTACGGCCCATTCCTGCTCCCCGCACCAAGCCAGGGGTGTGCATCGTCAGCCCGGTCCGGCCCGTTCCTGCTCCACGCACCAAGCCAGGGGTGCGCATCGTCAGCCCGGTCCGGCCCGTTCCTGCTCCACGCACCAAGCCAGGGGTGCGCATCGTCAGCCCGGTCCGGCCCGTTCCTGCTCCACGCACCAAGCCAGGGGTGCGCGTCGTCAGTCCGGCACAACCCGTGCCTGGGTCACCGGTGCCTGGTCAGGTACCGGTCAGCTGCTCCACATTGGAGCCTAAGCAATCCGCTCCACCGATGTCCAGTCCAGCTCCAGCCAGTGGGGCCAGACCGGACCAGGGGCGCTACGGGGGGATTGTTGGAGGGTGGTGGTCAAGCCCGGAGCCGGAACTGCCTCCGAGGAGGAATGCCCACCCAGCCCTTCCATGTTCGGTTATGTTTAGGCACGGTCGCAGTCCGCGCCTTTGGGGGGGGGTACTGTCACGCCCTGGCTCTGGGGACTCTGTTATGTTGAGCCAGGGTGTGTAGATTCTATGTGTTTGTGTTCTGTGTTGTAGATCTAGTTCATGTGTTTCTATGTTGGCCAGTGTGGTTCTCAATCAGAGGCAACGTGTTTCAGCTGTTGCTTCTTGTCTCTGATTGAGAACCATACTTAAGCAGCCAGTTTTCCCACAGTGTTTGTGGGATCTTGTTCCAGTGTGGTTTGTGTTAGTACCGTTGGACTTCACGTATCGTTTGTTGTTTTGTTTTCGTGTGTACACTTAATAAAATAAGTATGTTTGCCTTCAACGCTGCGCCTTGGTCCTCCTCCTTCGACAACCGTGACAGCTATAGGCCTTTTTTTATTTTACTTTGTAGAATTAACTTTTTTTAAAGTTACAAAAAATATATATTTCCACTAATATTTCTTTTTAATTTAATTAATCCTTTACAATAGTATATGCACTATGTATCAAGGATTTATTTATCAACCATGTTTGCACACCTTGCTATAGCACAGGGATGGGCAACTCCAGTCCTCGGGGCCTGATTGGTGTCACACCTTGCTCTAGTGCAGGGATGGGCAACTCCAGTCCTCGGGGCCTGATTGGTGTCACACCTTGCTATAGTTCAGGGATGGGCAACTCCAGTCCTCGGGGGCCTGATTGGTGTCACACTTTTGCCCCAGGCCCAGCTAACACACCTGACTCCAATAATTAACTAATCATAATCTTCAATTTAGAATGCGATTAGTTTAATCAGCTGTGTTTGCTAGGGATGGGGGAAAAGTCTGACACCCAGAGGATTGGAGTACCCATCCCTACTAGCTGAAAGGCCAGGTGGTTCTATTGTTAATGACTGGTAGATGGGTGTTGCTCATGCATTCACTCATGCTGACCGGCTCCAGTACTTTGTTCTTGACTAAAGCCTCCAAGTCAGCCTTGACTTTTGGTCGTGCTTTCAGAAACGTTGGTTTGCTGTCTGGCTTAATGCTAAGCTTCCCTGTAATGTCGTTCATACTACCCAGCTGTCCATTAAAGACTTCTCCATGTTTCTTTAAGATGGCAGGTACAGTGGGGAAAAAAGTATTTAGTCAGCCACCAATTGTGCAAGTTCTCCCACTTAAAAAGATGAGAGAGGCCTGTAATTTTCATCATAGGTACACGTCAACTATGACGGACAAAATATGATTTTTTTTCTCCAGAAAATCACATTGTAGGATTTGTAATGAATTTATTTGCAAATTATGGTGGAAAATAAGTATTTGGTCACCTACAAACAAGCAAGATTTCTGGCTCTCACAGACCTGTAACTTCTTCTTTAAGAGGCTCCTCTGTCCTCCACTCGTTACCTGTATTAATGGCACCTGTTTGAACTTGTTATCAGTATAAAAGACACCTGTCCACAACCTCAAACAGTCACACTCCAAACTCCACTATGGCCAAGACCAAAGAGCTGTCAAAGGACACCAGAAACAAAATTGTAGACCTGCACCAGGCTGGGAAGACTGAATCTGCAATAGGTAAGCAGCTTGGTTTGAAGAAATCAACTGTGGGAGCAATTATTAGGAAATGGAAGACATACAAGACCACTGATAATCTCCCTCGATCTGGGGCTCCACGCAAGATCTCACCCCGTGGGGTCAAAATGATCACAAGAACGGTGAGCAAAAATCCCAGAACCACACGGGAGGACCTAGTGAATGACCTGCAGAGAGCTGGGACCAAAGTAACAAAGCCTACCATCAGTAATACACTACGCCACCAGGGACTCAAATCCTGCAGTGCCAGACGTGTCCCCCTGCTTAAGCCAGTACATGTCCAGGCCCGTCTGAAGTTTGCTGGAGTGCATTTGGATGATCCAGAAGAGGATTGGGAGAATTTCATATGGTCAGATGAAACCAAAATAGAACTTTTTGGTAAAAACTCAACTCGTCGTGTTTGGAGGACAAAGAATGATGAGTTGCATCCAAAGAACACCATACCTACTGTGAAGCATGGGGGTGCAAACATCATGCTTTGGGGCTGTTTTTCTGCAAAGGGACCAGGACGACTGATCCGTGTAAAGGAAAGAATGAATGGGGCCATGTATCATGAGATTTTGAGTGAAAACCTCCTTCCATCAGCAAGGGCATTGAAGATGAAACGTGGCTGGTACTTTCAGCATGACAATGATCCCAAACACACCGCCCGGGCAACAAAGGAGTGGCTTCGTATGAAGTATTTCAAGGTCCTGGAGTGGCCTAGCCAGTCTCCAGATCTCAACCCCATAGAAAATCTTTGGAGGGATTTGAAAGTCTGTGTTGCCCAGCGACAGCCCCAAAACATCACTGCTCTAGAGGAGATCTGCATGGAGGAATGGGCCAAAATACCAGCAACAGTGTGTGAAAACCTTGTGATGACTTACAGAAAACGTTTGACCTGTGTCATTGCCAACAAAGGGTATATAACAAAGTATTGAGAAACTTTTGTTATTGACCAAATACTTATTTTCCACCATAATTTGCAAATAAATTCATAAAAATCCTACAATGTGATTTTCTGGATTTTTTTTTCTCATTTTGTCTGTCATATTTGACGTGTACCTATGATGAAAATTACAGGCCTCTCTCATCTTTTTAAGTGGGAGAACTTGCACAATTGGTGGCTGACTAAATACTTTTTTCCCCCACTGTAGGTCTGTGTCTCCATGTGTCATTGTATGCACTGATGGCCAGTCCAGTGTGATTTTCTCCATCTATGAACATCCCAGTAGTGATGCATAGTCTCCTTTCAAAACATAGAGTGGCAGCTTTTCAGTTTGTCTGTTTACCTGAACTGTGACATCAGTGATGCCTCTCAAAGCGACAGATTCACCTGTGTAAGTCTTTAACACGAGGTGCGCTGGTTGAAGTGGAAGGTGTTTCAGTGTCTTTTTTTTCTGACACAAGAGATACAGTTGCCCCTGTGTCAATCTCCATACGCACCGGCTGTCCCTCTAGCAAGGGGGAGACATAGTAGCCGTGCGGCCCGCCAGGAAAAAGTCAGGAATTTCAGTGTGACTTCCTCGTCTGATGAGTCACTCACCTCAGTGTTCTCTTACTCAACAGTGTGAACATGTCTATGTGTCTTTCGTTGGAATGCCTGTTTCTTGTTTCCCGTTTTTGTGATTTCTCTGTTCTCTTTTTGTTTCTGGAGACTTGTCCGATGTTGACCTTTTAACCACAGGCTGAACAATCCATGTCCTTACACCAGCATTTGACTTGATTTCCCGGTCTCTGATTTTCAGTTGAAACTCTGTTGAAACGTTTTATTTATTTGAAAGGAACACAGACAAGAACAAATAGCAGCAGGAATTGTTATACAGCTAGATACACAATACTGTTAAACTATATATCAGAACAAATAGCAGCAGGAATGGTTATACAGCTAGAAACACAATACTGTTAAATATACATCAGAACAAATAGCAGCAGGAATGGTTATACAGCTAGAGAAACAATACTGTTAAAATATATATCAGTATATTATGGAAACGAGTTATTGCAGATAAATACAATTATAATAAACCACATATACAATCACCCACCTCAGCTGCATCAACCCACCCTCCAACCCCTCCTGGGACCACCCCAACCCACCCTCCAACCCCTCCTGGGACCACCCCAACCCACCCTCCAACCCCTCCTGGGACCACCCCAACCCACCCTCCAACCCCTCCTGGGACCACCCCAACCCACCCTCCAACCCCTCCTGGGACCACCCCAACACACCCTCCAACCCCTCCTGGGACCACCCCAACCCACCCTCCAACCCCTCCTGGGACCACCCCAACCCACCCTCCAACCCCTCCTGGGACCACCCCAACCCACCCTCCAACCCCTCCTGGGACCACCCCAACCCACCCTCCAACCCCTCCTGGGACCACCCCAACCCACCCTCCAACCCCTCCTGGGACCACCCCAACACACCCAACCTGATCTCCATGAAATTAAATACAAAATCAAGGTACACGTTTGCACAAAAATTATAATGAACGGTCAATCTGTTGGGTAAAACCCACTACAATAGTTATTTTATGGTTTCAGCTGCAATTGTTGTTTGGCTAGCCCCGTGGATCCTAGCAGTGGATAGTTCTAAATAAATGATATCTATAAAAGTGCTGATCCAATGAGGTATGGTGGTTGCCATCTTAGTTCCAACATCTTTTTAGCTGCTGTCCAACCTGACAACATTATACGTCTTTGCTGTAATGACAGTGGTGAATTATCATTCAGTAATAACAGTTTGGGGGAACAAGGTATGAGGATACCTCTTTCCAAAACATGTCCCCTGGTCACTCCCAGTACATATAATTAAAGGAGCCCAAGGCACCTTGATTACATAGATCACACAGAGGAGCGGTTGTGATTTCTATTAAATTATGTTTTCTAGGTGGAAGGTATGAGATTAAAATGTATCAGCTGATGATTAGGATTGTTAGATGAACCCACTAAGTTTCTGATGAACTCAACTGGTGAGCCTCTTTAGCAGCTAGTTCCATGGACACACTGATTCCAATGACCTTTGCCAAGGTCAGATGACTTTCAGTCAACAGTCTCTTTTGTGTAGCTTCACTCCGTAGCCCAGATACTAGTCTGTCTCTAATGATGTCATTTAGAACAGCATTAAACTCACAGTGTTCTGGTAGTTTCTTTAATGCAGCAGCAAACATTGTTACTGATTCTCCCTCTTCCTGATGTCTCCTGTGGAACCTGAACCTTTCAGCATTAACTAGTGGTTCTGGTGAAAAATGTCCTTTAAGTATCTCCACAATATCCCCATACGTCTTATTACCTGTTCTGTCTGGCTGTAGCAGGCTGCCTAGTAAATTTGTCTTTGGCCCCATTACACTAAAACATGGAGGCACAATGTTGTCCTCATCCATGTCATTTACAAGAACAAAATATTCAAACTGTTCTGTATATGAGCTCCACTGTTCAATACTTTTATCAAACTGTCCAATGTTTCCATCAATTCCAATAAATGTTCATTTCTCAATAAGCTCCTGATTGTCACTCACTTCAATATTGTTCTCAACCACAGCAATATTTTCCTCAGTCACATGATCTTCATTCACTTCACTCACTGACGTTTCCTCCCAAGTTCACTCATTTAGCAGTTTTAAATAAAAGGTTTGTCTTCACAGTTGAATAAATGTCCTTTCCTTCAATCAATGTATATTCCTCCCTTTTTAATCAAGTTGTTTTCCCGCTCCGACATCCGTCTCCAGTCCTTTTCTGCCGTCCATGACGATGTTAACTCCAGTGGTGGAAAAAGTCCCCAATTGTCATACTTGAGTAAAAGTAAAGATACCTTAACAGAAAATGACTCAACTAAAAGTGAAAGTCACCCAGTAAAATACTACTTGAGTAAAAGTCTAAAAGTATTTGGTTTTAAATATACTTAAGTATCAAAAGTAAATGTAATTGCTAAAATATACTTAAGTATCAAAAGTAAAAGTACAAGTATAAATCATTTCAAATTCCTTACATTAAGCAAACCAGACAATTTTCTTGTTTTTAAAATGTATGTTCAGCCAGAGGCACACTCCAACATTCAGACAATTTACAAACAAAGCATTTGTGTTTAGTGAGTCCCCCAGATCAGAGGCAGTAGGGATGTTCTCTTGATAAGTGTGTGAATTGGACCATTTTCTGTCCTGCTAAGCATTCAAAATGTAACGAGTACTTTTGGGTGTCAGGGAAAATGTATGGAGTAAAAAGTATATTATTTTCTTTAGGAATGTAGTGAAGTAAAAGTAAAAGTAGTCAAAAATATAAATAGTAAAGTCAAGTACAGATACCCCAAAAAACTACTTAAGTAGTACTTTAAAGTATTTTTACTTAAGTCCTTTACACCACTGGTTAACTCTCTCTTAGCTAGCTCGACTATGCACTTGCCTCTGCTAGCAATGCACTGTGCTAACATTAGCCTAGACTGGACCACAGAAAATAACAGTTTTAAACAGTTGTAAAAACCCACTTCTTCCAGACAGAATAGTTCCTGTAGATTCAGACTTAATCATCACCAATCTTTTGTTATGTCTCATTGGATTCATAACCACGTCTGTATAACAATTCAATAATGATGAGTCAGGTGAGTGTGTGTGTGTGTGTGTGTGTGTGTGTGTGTCCAGTGTGTGTGAGTGTGTGTGTCCAGTGTGTGTGTGTGTGTGTGTTTGTGTGTGTCCAGTGTGTGTGTGTGTCCTGTGTGTGTGTCCTGTGTGTGTGTGTGTGTGTCAGGTGTGTGTGTGTGTCCAGTGTGTGTGTCCAGTGTGTGTGTGTGTCCAGTGTGTGTGTCCAGTGTGTGTGTGTGTGTGTGTGTCCAGTGTGTCCAGTGTGTCCAGTGTATGTGTGTCCAGTGTTTGTGTGTTCAGTGTGTGTGTGTTCCCAGTGTGTGTGTGTGTGTGTGTGTGTGTTATGTTTGACACAGGGACACTGAGGAACCCCAAAGGTCAAAGGGGTCATCCCAAACCCTAAACCCTGGATAGAGGGGCTCAGTGAATGTGGAGTGGAATGTGTTCCAGGTGGGTCAGTGTGTCAGAGGAGACTCTGTAGAAGGACAGAGTGCCGGCTGGCCAGTCCAGATACACTCCTACTCTGTGGGATCTGGAGGAGGGGACGTCTATGGGAGTGGACTTATTATTGTGACAGGCAGAGTAACGGTTGTCAGAGCAGAACAGACTCCAGGACTTGTCATTGTCTCCAAGACAACAGTCATCAAGCCTTCCTCTCCTGCTGATTCCTTTATATGTCACTCCTATATCAGCCCTTCTCCCACTCCAGTCTACCTCCCAGTAACAGCGCCCAGTCAGACCCTCTCTACACAGCACCTGTCTCCAGTCCTCAAATCTCTCTGGGTGATCAGGATACGGCTGCTCCTCCATCCTCCATGTCACCTTTCTGTTCTCCTCAGACAGAGAGAGGAATCTGTTTACTGTGTTTGGGTCCAGTGTGAGATCACAGACATCTGATGGATGAAACCAGACACAATATTAGAAATCATCATCATCCTGAACACACAAACACACAAACACACACACATCCTGAACACAAACACACACACATCCTGAACACACACACACACACACACACACACACACACACACTGGATACACACTCACACTCACACCTCTATGCATGAACACACACACACCCTGAACACACACACACACACATCCTGAACACACACACACACTAGACACACACACACACACACACACCCGGAACACACACACACACCTGTATGCATGCAAGCATACACACACACACACACATTTCTAACGTAACATGAACACGCCACACACTCACAGACACACACATTGACAAAGCAACTCTTTGTAAACTTTGGTGTCCCTGATTTGTGCTTCTGTAGAACTACAGCTGATATTTAATATGACCAAGTAAGTAATGATGGTGGTCTTTGACTTTGACTTCACTTGAATTAAGACTTATTCTTAGTCATATTCTTCACAGCAGTCAACACTCACATTTTCTAAGTCCAGGATTCATTGTGTTCTCTCCACCATGTTCCACACTGTAGCGGTAAGCAGAAGAACAGACAGTCCTTGAGGGATACACGTGAACTCACACACACACACACACACACACACACACACACACACACACACACACACACACACACACACACACACATACACACACACACACACACACACACACACACACACACACACACACACAATGGACACACACACACAAACAGCCAGCACATAACGTTGTCCAAGTGTGTGTGTGTCCAGTGTGTGTGTCCACTGTGTGTGTGTGTGTCCAGCGTGTGTGTGTCTGTGTGTCATTGAGTGATACACATGCACACGCACACACACATTAGAAACACACACACACACTCAAACAGTCAGCATATAACTTTGTGTGTGTCCAGTGTGTGTGTGTGTGTCCAGTGTGTGTGTGTCCAGCGTGTGTGTGTGTGTGTCCAGTTTGTGTGTGTGTCCAGCGTACGTGTCTGTGTGTGTGTGTCTAGTGTGTGTGTGTGTGTGTGTCTAGTGTGTGTGTCCAGTTTGTCTTGTGTGTCAGACATGTTGGAGTTATCAGGCTAGTTAAGACAAACATTCTGACCACCACTTGGACTAAGTTATATAAAGACTATGTGTGTGTGTGTGTGTGTGTGTGTGTGTGTGTGTGTGTGTGTGTGTGTCCAGTGTGTGTGTTTGTGTGTGTGTGTGTGTGTGTGTGTGTGTGTGTGTGTGTGTGTGTGTGTGTGTGTGTGTGTGTGTGTGTGTGTGTGTCCAGTGTGTGTGTGTGTGTGTCCAGTGTGTGTGTGTGTGTGTCCAAAAAACACACACACACACACACACACTGGAAACAAACACACACACACACACACACACACACACACACACACACACACACACACACACAAACACACACACTGGACACACACACACACACACACACACACACACACACACACACACACACACACACACAGTCTTTATATAACTTAGTCCAAGTGGTGGTCAGAATGTTTGTCTTAACTAGCCTGATAACTCCAACATGTCTGATATGAACATTGACATAAACCCTCTACATACTTGAGTTTCTCCAGTCTGCAGTGTGGATCCTCCAGTCCAGCAGAGAGCAGTCTGACTCCTGAGTCTCCTGGGTGATTGTAGCTCAGGTCCAGCTCTCTCAGGTGTGAGGGGTTTGACTTCAGAGCTGAGACCAGAGAAGCACAGCCTTCCTCTGTGACTAGACAACGTGACAGCCTGCAAAGAGTCAAATCATATTAAAACCACACTGCTATTCTTTGGTGGTGAAAATAGTGGCAGTATATTTTTTCAACATATTAAGATATATCAGTGTCCTGAAACCTGTCATATCTTTCATAAATGAATTCATTATTAGAAATGACAAATTATCAAAGTATTGCTTGTAGAGAGGAAAATATAAAAGTACAAATATTTGAGTAGACTGACCAGAGCAGTTTAAAAAGCAGTATCAGTCAAAAGACAGACAGTGAGGTATCAGATTTAGATTGTATTGAGTATAAAGTCCACACCATATATATTTTGACAGTGAAGCTAGCATTTTAAATGTGGCTCTATACTCCAACATTTTGGATTTGAGATCAAATGTTTCATATGAGTTGACAGTATATAATGTCACCTTTTATTTGAGGATATTTTAATACATATCTGTTTCACCATTTAGAAATGAAAGCACTTCATGTGTCTAGTTCTCCCATTTGAAAAAGTCGTAATAATTTGGACATATTCACTTATATTGTATTAAAGTAGTCATACGTTTAGTATTTGGTACCATATTCCTTACCTGCAGTGACTACATCAAGCTTGTGATTCTACAAACTTGTTGAATGCATTTGCAGTTTGTTTTGGTTGTGTTTTGGGTTATGTTTTGCCCGATAGTAACTGAATGGTGGATGATGACTGGAGTAATTTTCTGTCTAAGTGAGTAGATAACATGTTTCTAAACACTACTAAATTAATCCTGATGATGACATGATTAAGAAAAATCATGAATGAATCATGAATAATAATGAGTGAGAACGTTACAGAGGCTACAACAAAACATACTAACATCTCACCATTACCAATAACAGAGGTGGTATGATCCTTGTTCCTCTGTAACTTTCTCATTCATCATCATTCATGATTCATTCATGATTATTCATAATCATGGTAGCATCAACATGAATGTAGAAGTGTTCAGAAACATCTTCTATTCTTACTGACAATGCAAGTGAAGTGACTCCAAAATGACAGGTCATTATTCACCATTCAGTTTCTATTGGGAAAAACATAATCCAAAACACAACCAAGACAAACTGCAAATGTATTCAACAAGTTTGTAGAATCACACGCCTGATGTAATCACTGCAGGTAAGGAATATGGGACCAAATACTAAACTTCTGACTAAATGAATTGTCCAAATAATTACGACTTCTTCAAATGGGAGAACTAGAAACATAAAGTGCTTTCATTTCTAAACAGTAAAACAGATATGTATGAAAAACCTCAAATAAAAGGTGACATTATATACTGTTGCCTAATATGAAACATTATATCTCAAATCCAAAATGCTGGAGTATAGAACCAAATGTAAAACTGTAAGCTTCACTGTCCAAACACATATGGTGTGGACTATGTGTGCCTGGTAAACACATGTGGATCTGGTGAACAGTTATCACTTGTTGACCAACTACAGGAATACTGACCTCAGAGTCTCCAGTTTACAGTGGGGATTCCCCAGTCCAGCAGAGAGCAGCTTCACTCCTGTATCCTTCAGGTCATTGTTACTCAGATCCAGCTCTCTCAGGTGTGAGGGGTTTGACTTCAGAGCTGAGACCAGAGAAGCACAGCTTTCCTCTGTGACTAGACAGCCTGACAGCCTGCAAAGAGTCAAATCATATTAAAACCACACTGCTATTCTTTGGTGTTGAGTTATTTTCTTTCTGTGAGTAGATAACATGTTTCTAAACACTACTGAATGAATCCTAATGATGCCATGATTGAGAAAGATCATGAATGAATCATGAATAATAATGAGTGAGAAAGTTACAGAGGCTACAACAAAACATGCTAACCTCTCACCATTAACAATTATTAACATCAAATAAAAGGTGACATTCTATAATGAAACATTCAATCAGAAATCCAAAATGCTGGAGCATAGCACCAAATGTAAAACTGTAAGCTTCACTGTCCAAACACATATGGTGTGGACTATGTGTGCCTGGTAAACACATGTGGATCTGGTGAACAGTTATCACTTGTTGACCAACTACAGGAATACTGACCTCAGAGTCTCCAGTTTACAGTGGGGATTCCCCAGGACAGCAGAGAGCAGCTTCACTCCTGAATCCTTCAGGTCATTGTTACTCAGATCCAGCTCTCTCAGGTGTGAGGGGTTTGACTTCAGAGCTGAGACCAGAGAAGCACAGCCTTTCTCTGTGACTCCACAGCCTGACAGCCTGCAAAGAGATCATCATGATTTCACAAACACACTGTTAATTTAACACCATTAGTGTAGAAGGACAATGGCAGATGCATTTGGTTTATTCTCTTAAACAACATATAGATTCATCTTCTGTCTCCTAGAATTGTATGCTCATATTGTTAGACTAATGTGAACATCAATGCATTGATTCAATATGTTATTAAAAAATACATATGTCTCTAAACTGAATATTTCTTCCTGATGATTAGTACTTAAATGTCATTTGATGTACTCACAGAGCAGCTCTGGAGGCTTTGACCACTGGCAGCAGCCTCAGAAGACCTTCCTCTGATCTGGAGTATTTCTTCAGGTCAAACACATCCAGCTCCTTTTCTGAAGTCAGCAACACAAAGACCAGAGCTGACCACTGTGCAGGTGACAGTTTGGCTTCTGAGAGACTTCCTGATCTCAGGTAGCTTTGGATCTCCTCCACTAGAGAATGGTCATTCAGTTCATTCAGACAATGGAACAGATTGATGCACCTCTCTGGAGAGGGATTCTCCCTGATCTTCTCCTTGATGTACTTGACTGTTTCTTCATGGCTCTGTGAGCTGCTTCTTGTCTTTGTCAGTAGACCTCGTAAGTGCTTCTGATTGGACTCCAGTGAGAGGCCCAGAAGGAAGCGGAGGAAAAGGTCCAGTTTTCCTGTCTCACTTTGTAAGCCTTTATCCACAGCACTCTTGTAGACACTAACTTCAGGCTTGTCTCTGAAAAGCGCAAAAAAGTTGCTGGACGTTGATTGAGGTTCATCCATTAGATTCTCATTGTTGTTGATGAATAAGAGGAACACATATACAGCAGCCAGAAACTCCTGAATGCTCAGATGCACGAAGCAGTACACCTTGTCCTGGTACAGCCCACATTCCTCTTTAAAGAGCTGTGTGCACAATCCTGAGTACACTGAGGCTTCATTGACATCAATTCCAGCCTCTTTCAGATCTTCTTCATAGAAAATCAGATTGCCCTTCATAAGCTGTTGAAAAGCCAGTTTTCCCAGTGACAGAATGCTCTCTTTATTCCAGTGTGGACCTGTCTCTTCTTTCCCAAGATACTTTTCATTCTTCTGTTTGGTATGAAACTCCACAAGGTGTGTGTACATCTCAGTCAGAGTCTTGGGCATCTCTTCTCTCTTATGTTTCAGCATGTGTTCAAGGACGATTGCAGAAATCCAACAGAAGACTGGAATGTGGCACATGATGTGGAGGCTCCTTGATGTCTTTATGTGTGAGATGATTCTGCTGGCCAGGTCCTCATCACTGAATCTCTTCCTGAAGTACTCCTCCTTCTGTGGGTCATTGAACCCTCGTACCTCTGCCACCTGGTCAACACACCCTGAAGGGATCTTATTGGCTGCTGCAGGTCGGGTAGTTATCCAGAGGAGAGCAGAGGGAAGCAGATTTCCCTTGATGAGATTTGTCAGCAGAACATCCACTGAGGTTGACTCTGTGACGTCACAACAGATCTTGTTCTTCTGGAAGTCTAAGGGCAGTCGGCACTCATCCAGACCATCAAAGATGAACAGAACTTTGTACTTGTCGTAGTTGGAGATTTTTGATTCTTTGGTTTCGATTGAGAAGTGATTGAGAAGTTCAATCAAAGTGTGTTTTTCCTTTTTCATCAAATTCAGCTCCCGAAAAGGGAATGAAAATACAAATTGGACATCCTGATTTGCTTTTCCTTCAGCCCAGTCCAGAATGAACTTCTGCACAGAGACTGTTTTTCCAATGCCAGCGACACCCTTTGTCAGCACAGTTCTGATAAGTTTGTCTTGTCCAGTTAAGGGTTTGAAGATGTCGTTACATTTGACTGCAGTCTCTGGTTTTGCTTGTTTCCTGGTTGTTGTCTCAATCTGTCTCAGCTCATGTTCATTATTGACCTCTCCTGTTCCACCCTCTGTGATGTACAGCTCTGTGTAGATCTTATTGAGAAGTGTTGGGTTTCCTTGTTTAGCGATCCCCTCAAATACACATTGAAACTTCTTCTTTAGATTAGATTTGAGTTCACGTTGGCAAATCACAGCAAGCTCATCTGAATGAAGAAATAACACAGAGGATATTAATATTACATCTGTTTTAATGACAACAGTATTCTAGGACAGTTATAACATTTTAAATTATAATCATTTCTTCGCTTAACTGACTGTATAAATGTGTAAATGTTTTCATAATGCATTACAGACTGGTGTGACTGATTATATTATTATTGGTATTATTGATGGTATAATTAATTGTGTTACGGCTGATTTATATCATTATTGATGGTATTATTAACTCTCTCTCTCTCTCTAAATGAATCACCACAACACATCCCTGCTGCTACTTGATGAGGTCACTAGATGTTGTGTTAAGGCTGCTACAATATCACTGAGTTACACAGCTACTTTAGCTGTACTTTAGCTACATATTTTAAATGTTCTAAAACAGCATTCAACATGAGGCAGACAGCTCTTACTTTTCTCCAGTGTGTCAGCAAGCTCCTTCTGGTTCATTTTCCTCAGGACGTGCAGTGTGATCTTCAGAGCCCCCTCTCTGGCACTGCTCTCCTGCTTCTCATCTTCAGCATCCACCACTTCCTTATCCTGCTTCTGACTCTCAAAGCCTTCTGGGAGTTCTGGACTAAGAATCCTCTTGAACATCTTCAGCTCGTTCTTCACAAATGTCATAATATTCTCTTCAAGCAACTGAAATAAATAAAGTAAATAAGTTAAGCAAGAGACTAAATGCTTTCTCATTAACACATGAATGAATGATTGACAGATCAACTTTACTTGAGGTAAACAAAAACAAATGTACATAACAGGACCACATACACTGAATATGGAGGCCAGGTCTGTTTGATGACTCTGGGAAGACTGACCACTGAGAATCTCTGACTCTGATCTCTCCTGTTGGTTTCTGTGGACAACACATGAGATTACATCTCCTCATCCAGGGAGTGCACACACACACACACACACACACACACACACACACAAACACACACACACACACACACACACACACACACACACACACACAGAGGGAATGTAGTGTTGGTTTAATATTGTTTTAGGACTATGAAAATGGAAAAAAAGGATTAGCCTATGGATTATGAAAACAACAAAAAGAAATGGTAAAATGGGAGAGGTGAAATGACAAGAGACAGTGTTGTTTAACTCACTGACCATGACCCATGAGTTATTCTTACCTTTGTTCACTAGAAAAGTCTCCCTCTCTAAACTCTATAGGTGGATGCATAGACCAGTCACTCTTCATGGACACACAGCTGGGTACAGGGGAGGCTGGTCTCTCCTGCTTGATTGGACTTCAACACAACAGAGACAAACATTACTTCTCTCATCTACTCTGAGCTCAGATGGGGAAACATAAGAAGAGTTTCATTCCAAAACGCTATATATCCATTTTCAGAAATGTTCGTCAATTTGCTTTTATTGTTTCAAGAAATTATGAAAGAGATTGGTGTGTTTTTTCACTATCTAATCATGGCATGGGGTTGTTCAATGACAGACATGTATTTGTTTAAAATCTATCACTTGATGGTTTCATTTCAGAGAGACAAATAATCATGTTTTTTTGCAAAATGCTATATATCTGCCTCACTCTCAGAGAAATAAGTAGTACTGCTAGGTTTTACACAGTTATAATATATATATCTGCCTCACTCTCAGATAAATAAGTAGTACTGCTAGGTTTTACACGGTAATAATATATATATCTGCCTCACTCTCAGAGAATTAAGTAGTACTGCTAGGTTTTACATAGTAATAATATATCTGCCTCACTCTCAGAGAAATAAGTGCCTCACTCTCAGATAAATAAGTAGTATTGCTAGGTTTTACACAGTAATAATATATATCTGCCTCACTCTCAGAGAAATAAGTAGTACTGCTAGGTTTTACACAGTCAAATGTGACCGACCGTCTCGATTTTATGTAGTAAAATTTGAAATTGTGTTTTTTACATTGGATAAAAGTAGAGACTCAGCTAGAAAAAGGTATATCATACACTACAGTTGAGGAACAATGGGAAAGTAATTCTGCTTTGAAAGATGATAAACTTGTAACCTCAATTTTGAGAAAATGGCCTTTGAATGTTTTGGTTCACCTACTGGAGAGCTCTTCTTTACCTACAGTGGTGTTACTTTGGCAGATAATGTCACCCATCTAAATAAATAGTATATATATATATATATATATATATATATATATATATATATATATATATATATATATATATATATATATATATATATAGTTAACTAAATGTATTGTGTTTTTGTTTTATGTCCATTTCATTGTTTGTTATGCTATAAATGGTTATTTTATGGTCTTAACTGGAAAAATTACCTAGAAAATGTCATATTTTGAAATTCTGAGTAATTACTACTTTAGTAAGGATATACTTTATTCAGTACTACTGCAGTTACTAAATAATTCCAATAGATGGTAGCATAAGACCATGAATGACATTTCAGAAGGTTAGTTTAGTTTTCTCCCTGGATACACCACCACTCCCCCTCACAGGAAAACTCCTGCACACGCTTTTTACTGTCCCTTTCCACACTGCTAACGGAAGAGGAACGACTGAAAAAGCATTTCACAGATTACTGTGAAATAATATAATGATGATTCATGTTTATTATTAGCTGTTTCTATGCTCATGTTTTGAAATTATACTTCATTACTAAAAGGATTATCAATAAGCCTGAACATTAATTTAGTCACCTCTGGTCGAGAAAAACGTATTTTCCTAGCACATTAATTGTCAGATTCATCAACCAGCAGCGAGCACTCTGCCTTCTAGCGCAAACAAGGGGCATGTTGAGGTACATTTGCTAACCGGGAGGGTTGCATGATGTAATTCATTGGTGGGCTGGAAGACGCACTCGTCTTATCTATTCCGAGGTTGTTTAATCGCAATATTAGATATTTAAAAATGCATGTATACTAGGGTTGAGGTTAGCGCATCTGACTAGTGATTATTTACCAGGGGTTCAACACCTGCTATAGTCACTATTTAATTGCTCTTCCAAAAGCATCACAGGCCTAATACGAGATAAATAGCTAACTAAAGTAATGAGTGACCATTTTAGAAAATCATGGGACATATAGTATTTGGTTGCATGCTATATTATGTCAATCATATTGCTGCTTGTAGCCTATAACTGATGTTTCGTGGTCTTCTGCTGCCATCTATTGGACATATTTAGCAATTAAAAGTTATTAATTCACATACAGACGTTGGTGAGGCAGCTGAGAAATAAAGTGTATTAGATCAGTCTCAAACCTGCCCCACGCCAATTGCTGGACTTTCACACAGAGGTTACTAGGTCACCCAATTCAAACCACATTTGAAAAATAAAACAAATGTGTCTTATTTATCAAGTGTTCTGTCTTGCAATTATACATATAATAAAACAACAACAAAATAATCAAAACGCTACTTAATACTATAATTGTATTTACTAAGATAATATTATTACTAAAATAGTTTCTAAAAGTGTTCTAGGCTACCCTACCCTAGAATTAGGGGTTAGGGTTACGGCTAAAATAGGTTATAAGTAGGGTAAGAGTTTCCATATAGCACTTTGTGACATCTGCTGGTGTAAAAAGGGCTTTATAAATGCATTTGATTGATTGTTAGGTTTAGGGTTTATATGGCAAAAAACAGTATGGGTTTATGGCACTCTTGCTCCTCCTTGTGGCCGTATGTGGGTACTATATAACTCATTCATGACACTTGCTAGGCAACTGCGTCAGATCTACAAATCTGTCAGATCTACAAATCCATTAGCTAGACCACCCGATTAGACAACAATCACCCCATTATACCCATTTGGTTTGCAACTCAGTGAACCTGCGCAGCATTCACTCAATTTGATGCCTACTGATGCCTAGGAACGAAGAGTTCGATGCATATCAAATTACCCAGCAGCCACTTAGAAACAACAAGTTGTCAAAAAAATGGTTATTTCTAAATTTAAAAATGTATTCTGGCTGTTTAAATCGGCCACATCTTGAAAAAGAGGACAGGGACATACATTTACATTTACATTTGAGTCATTTAGCAGACGCTCTTATCCAGAGCGACTTACAGGAGCAGTTAGGGTTAAGTGCCTTGCTCAAGGGCACATTTACGTCATTTAGCAGACGCTCTTATCCAGAGCGACTTACAAATTGGTGCATTCACCCTATAGCCAGTGGGATAACCACTTTACAATTATTTTTTTATTTTTTTGGGGGGGGGGTAGAAGGATTACTTTATCCTATCCCAGGTATTCCTTAAAGAGTTGGGGTTTCAAATGTCTCCGGAAGGTGGTGAGTGACTCCGCTGTCCTGGCGTCGTGAGGGAGCCTGTTCCACCATTGGGGTGCCAGAGCAGCGAACAGTTTTGACTGGGCTGAGCGGGAACTATGCTTCCGCAGAGGAAGGGGAGCCAGCAGACCAGAGGTGGATGAACGCAATGCCCTCGTTTGGGTGTAGGGACTGATCAGAGCCTGAAGGTACGGAGGTGCCGTTCCCCTCACTGCTCCATAGGCAAGCACCATGGTCTTGTAACGGATGCGAGCTTCAACTGGAAGCCAGTGGAGTGTGCGGAGGAGGGGGGTGACGTGAGAGAACTTGGGAAGGTTGAACACCAGACGGGCTGCGGCATTCTGGATGAGTTGTAGGGGTTTAATGGCACAGGCAGGGAGGCCAGCCAACAGCGAGTTGCAGTAATCCAGACGGGAGATGACAAGTGCCTGGATTAGGACCTGTGCCGCTTCCTGTGTAAGGCAGGGTCGTACTCTCCGAATGTTGTAGAGCATGAACCTGCAGGATCGGGTCACCGCCTTGATGTTAGCGGAGAACGACAGGGTGTTGTCCAGGATCACGCCAAGGCTCTTCGCACTCTGGGAGGAGGACACAACGGAGTTGTCAACCATGATGGCGAGATCATGGAACGGGCAGTCCTTCCCCGGGAGGAAGAGCAGCTCCGTCTTGCCAGGGTTCAGCTTGAGCTGGTGATCCGTCATCCATACTGATATGTCTGCCAGACATGCAGAGATGCGATTCGCCACCTGGTTATCAGAAGGGGGAAAGGAGAAGATTAGTTGTGTATCGTCAGCATAGCAATGATAGGAGAGGCCATGTGAGGATATGACAGAGCCAAGTGACTTGGTGTATAGGGAGAATAGGAGAGGGCCTAGAACTGAGCCCTGGGGGACACCAGTGGTGAGAGCACGTGGTGCGGAGACAGCTTCTCGCCACGCCACTTGGTAGGAGCGACCGGTCAGGTAGGACGCAATCCAGGAGTGAGCCGCGCCGGAGATGCCCAGCTCGGAGAGGGTGGATAGGAGGATCTGATGGTTCACAGTATCAAAGGCAGCAGACAGGTCTAGAAGGACAAGAGCAGAAGAGAGAGAGTTAGCTTTAGCAGTGCGGAGAGCCTCCGTGACACAGAGAAGAGCAGTCTCAGTTGAATGACCAGTCCTGAAACCTGACTGGTTTGGATCAAGAAGGTCATTCTGAGAGAGATAGCAAGAGAGTTGGCTAAAGACGGCACGCTCAATAGTTTTGGAAAGAAAAGAAAGAAGGGATACTGGTCTGTAGTTGTTGACATCAGTGGGATCGAGTGTTGGTTTTTTGAGAAGGGGTGCAACTCTCGCTCTCTTGAAGACGGAAGGGACATAGCCAGCGGTCAAGGATGAGTTGATCAGCGAGGTGAGGTAGGGGAGAAGGTCACCAGAGATGGTCTGGAGAAGAGAGGAGGGGATGGGGTCAAGCGGACATGCGTTTTGTTTAGATTGTGCACTTTTTTCTTAAAACAAATATGGTTAACCATGATCAGAAAATGTTTAATGTTTGATGGCTATCCGCCAGCCATCGCCTCTAAAACTGTGTCTCACCTCACTATAGGTGACCACAACAGTACTCAGGTGAACAGTGTGCGCGCTCACCAAGTAGCCGTAACCTTGTTAATAATAAGTTACCTGAGGTAAACCTACAGGGTTAACGCTCACCAAGTAGCCGTAACCTTGTTAATAATAAGTTACCTGAGGTAAACCTACAGGGTTAACGCTCACCAAGTAGCCTTAACCTTGTTAATAATAAGTTACCTGAGGTAAACCTACAGGGTTAACGCAGGCAGGTCTCATTGATAACAATAGTGAAGTTGGCATTGTGACGCAGAACAATGGGCTGGGAATAGAACGTTCTGAAGGCGAGCCGGTGCCACGGAGCTCAATAGAACTAATAGGAGCTGGCAGGGTGAAAAATGCCCAAAAATAAGGCCTGTTTTTTCGCGATTACTTCATAACCAGGGACAGAAGGTAATATTATGAAACTGGGCTCCATGGCGGATGCAATGAACTACTTTTCTCAGAAATAAACGTTGTAAAAAATGTAACTTGAGGCGCCCCGAAAATAATATTCAAAAAGTTCAGTCCTTGGACACAGAGGGGTTAAACACTAAAGTTACCGTCCATTTAGTGAAGAGAGGAGAACCGGACAGAGGCCAACATCCGTCAACGAGAGAGGGAGAAGCCCTCCACGGGATTTAACAGGTGGAAGAAACAACCAAGGAGCTCCATCGGTCCACAAGAAATGCATGCAGCCGGTGATGATGTAGTGGTAGCTAGGATAACTAGGATGCTGCTGGTAGAGTAGCTAGCTTAGCTAGCTGTACCGACTAGCTTGGCTAGCTAGCAGGTCGTTCGTCTGTCCCTCGAGGATGATGACGAATCCGGTGAACCACACAAGATGAAACAAGGATAGCGAGTGAAAAGGATCTGGCTACACTCATACTGTCACTGACCATTACGCAAAAAAGCTAATTGAACAATAAACTTTGGCGTCTCAACACTGTAACAAACTCCGTCGTTATTCCCCAACATCACCTCAGCCCACTCTGCGCGTAACTGGACAATATGCTTGGCGCCAAACCGTACGTGGACGCGGGCAGTTCTGTACGGGGACGCAGGCAGTTCTGGACGTGGACGCGGGCAGTTCTGGACGTGGACACGGACAGTTCCAGAACGCGGACACGAGCAGTGCAACACAATACATTTACATTTACATTTTAATCACTTAGCAGACGCTCTTATCCAGAGCGACTTACAGTTAGTGAGCGCATACATAACCCAGTCTTTATACTGGCTTACATTAGTAATATTCATTTTTATATGTAAAACAAACATTCAAAGTTTTTTTATAACAATATTTTGAGATCTGGGCCCATATCCACAAAGTTTCTCAGAGTATAACATTGGTCGTATAAGTGCTGAGAATAAAGACATTTTACACTTATGGGTATAAATTAAAGCTATGCATGAAGCCTCTAGTCCCACCTAGTCGGCAGATATTTAGGACACCTCATGAGCTGTCCTAACCAGTTAAGAATTAACTGCAGGTGTCTTGATAATACTATAGAATAATGCAGATTATTTTTTCCCAGACATCTATAGTGTTTTACAGTAATGACTATTACCGATCATTATCTTTTTTAATCCCACCCCTCTGCTACTCTCTGCCCCGCCCACCTATCTCCGTAGAACATCCTCTTTTGATTTCCACCTGCCATATTTTTTTCAACTTTGCTGTGATGTCTTACATGCATTTTTAACCCTTATAGTCGCATAGTATCCACAGACTAAATTAAAGATCAATATTTTTCGTAAGAGTATTATTCTGTTGTTGATTGACTGACTATGGCTTTCCAAATCCCCAGCACTGCTATTTCTAAGGATACTTTTAAATGAATATTGGGTTTTTTCAACCATTCCTATTGTCCTATAAATTATATTCTTAGCTAAAAAATATTCCTATTTAATAGTAGTAGACATCATTCATAAATGGCACCTTGCAGGGTTCTATATGGAACCATTTTGGTTCAGTGAAGAAGAACCTCTAGAGTTCTGATCAAAGAACCCTATAAAAGGGACTCTATATAGAACTTTTAGTGGTTCCATATATTAAGCAAGCGATAGAACCCTTTTTGGTTTAAACAGAAGTGAAGAGTGTGTTGATTTGACGGTAGTATTATCAAAATTCCACTTGTAACAACGATCAGAATTAGTAAAAACAATAAGGTTCTGCATGACAACATATTAGACAATAACTAAGAGTAGGCTAAATGATTGTGTCATGCAGAACTTCTATAGATGTGTGTGTGTATGATGGTAAAGATGTGGGGGGGTGTGTGTGTGTGTGTGTGTGTGTGTGTGTGTGTGTGTGTGTGTGTGTGTGTCTGTGTGTGTGTGTGTGTGTGTGTGTGTGTGTGTGTGTGTGTGTGTGTGCTGGTGAGACAACCACATATCACAGTCAAATATACAGGATACAAACATTTCATTCCAGCTATATAGCGTTTTGCAAAAATAAAAATTAATACGCAAAAATCTATTAATTAAAATCTTAGAAGAACAATATTTTACACGCACATGAAGGTACCCATAAGCAATCATTTCTGATGTAAAATAACAAACGTGAAACAATTGTGGATATAACGTTTTAGAAATAAACTCCTTATAAATTCTTAAAAACATTGTCATCTCACCTCTTAGCTTTGGTGTCATGTCCCCCAAAAAGACTCATTTTAGAGGCAGGGCCCCCCTCCTCTCTCTCCCCAGAGAGACTAATTTTAGACCACTGACCCCTAAACAGAGATCCAACATGTTGGTTGTGGTGAACACAGTGACAACTAATTATTGAAGGTCAATTGTTCTATTTTATTCATTATCTCTTAGAAATAAAACATTTACTAACAGACACGTCCAAACAGTCAGGTGATTTAATGCAATCACATCAACACGTAGTCATGACTCATATTTTTAACCTTTTCTCCATGTAGTGGAACTAATAATAATAATATAATAATAATAATAATAATAATAATAATAATAATAATAACATAATAATATAATATTAATAATAATAATGTCTCACTTTCTCTTGTAATAATTCCACTCATTCTAGTGTGTTGCTTTGTTCAACAGGTCTGCTATTATTATGATGTTTTTGAATTTAATTCATAATATCAATGTTAAGAAAAGTACGTTCAGGTTTCATACCAAATTACACAGGAAGCAGGAGCTCATTGTAATTTTGAAAACAACAAATGTTCTGATATTCTGAAAGATGATTTAGAACTATGATACATTAATATTTTTACAAATTGTAAAATAACCACGATATACAAATCCTATAATACGAGATATGAACAACAATATGTTTTTGAATTTGACTTGCCTACGCCCAGTTAGCGCCATTTTGTATGATTGAACTGACACGTACCTGTCCCAGGTAAAATGGACTGTTAGATCTGAGTGTTTTACTGTCATTTTCTATACTATAATAACACCATATATTTAATTTCCCTACACACTTTACAATAATCCCTTGGAAGATTCTTACCTTGTAGCCTGTATTCACAACCAGAACATGTCAAGTCATTGAGATATTTTCCGTTCTGCTGAGAGAGCACCTTCCTGATGACAAGTGGCTCTGTATCTATGTTCTAGGTACAGTTGATCTTTGGATGCAATAATATCTGGTAAAAGTCTAGTGACTCAACACCATAGTATAGCATTAACATAACAGTAGTTTAACCTTTGGCCAGTAAAGACCATGGCATACTATAATATGTAGAATCATTATGATGGATCCAGTTTCAACATATCTCTAACTTTGAACCATACAGTGGGGTCCCAAATTATTGACACCATTGATAAAGATGAGCAAAAATGACTGTATAAAATAAATAATTCAAATACTGAGCTATATTGTATGCTCAAAAATATGGTACATTAAATGATTTTATACTAATACATTTGCTCAGATAATGATTTTGTTTAACAAGTAATACTTGTTTTCTCAAAAAAGTAGCGGTCAAAATTGACACCCCCGTTCAATACTTCCCTTGTGAGAACACATTGGGAGTGATATTAGACCATTCCTACATACAGAATCCTTCCAAATGACCAACTACAGGAAGGTAAAGGTACAACTAAACACACAATAAAGAAACAAATCTCCCTAACTGACGGGAGGCTTGAATCTTAGTCATTTACCCACCGGCCTCTTACTACCATCCCAATGTATACATTCTACCAACATCATACATAAATAATCCCTGGTAGGATCCTTACTACTATCCCAATGTATACTTTCTACCAACATCATACATAAATAATCCCTGGTAGGATCCTTACTACTATCCCAATGTATACATTCTACCAACATCATACATAAATAATCCCTGGTAGGATCCGTACTACTATCCCAAAGTGTACATTCTGCCAACATCATACATACCTGTAAATAATCACTTGTAGGATCATCCTTACTACTATCCCAATGTATACATTCTACCAACATCATACATAAATAATCCCTGGTAGGATCCTTACTACTATCCCCATTTCAACATTCTACCAACATCATACATAAATAAGCCCTGGTAGGATCCTTACCTTGCAGCCTGAATAAAAATAAAAAATTAAAATTAAAAATCTGATTGGTCACATACACATATTTAGCAGATGTTATTGCGGGTGCAGCGAAATGCTCCAACAGTGCAGTAATATCTAACATTTCACAACAATACACATACATCTAAATGTCGGAGTGGCATTGACTAAAATACAGTAGAATAGAATACAGTATATTCATATGAAATGAGTAACGGCGTATGTAAACATTATTAAAGTGACTAGTGTTCCATTATTAAAGTGACCAGTGATTCCATGTCTATGTATATAGGGCAGCAGCCTCTAAGGTGCAGGGTTGAGTAACCGGGTGGTAGACGGCTAGTGATGGCTATTTAACAGTCTGATGGCCTTGAGATAGAAGCTGTTTTTCAGTCTCTCGGTCACAGCTTTGATGCACCTGTACTGACCTCGCCTTCTGGATGATAGCAGGGTCAACAGGCTGTGTCTCAGGTGGTTGATGTCCTTGATGATCTTTTTGGCCTTCCTGTGACATCGGGTGCTGTAGGTGTCCTGGAGGGCAGGCAGTGTGCCCCCGGTGATGCGTTGGGCAGACTGCACCACCCTCTGGAGAGCCCTGCGGTTGTGGGTGTTGCAGTTGCCGTACCAGGCGGTGATACAGCCCAACAGGATGCTCTCAATTGTGCATCTGTAAAAGTTTGTGAGGGTTTTAGGTGCCAAGCCAAATTTATTCAGCCTCGCTGTTGCGCCTTCTTCACCACACTGTCTGTGTGGGTGGACAATTTCAGATCGTCAGTGATGCGTACGCTGAGGAACTTGAAGCTTTCCACCATCTCCACTGAGGTCCCATTGATGTGGATAGGGGGGTGCTCCCTCTGCTGTTTCCTGAAGTCCACGATCAGCTCCTTCGTTTTTTTGACGTTGAGGGAGAGGTTAATTTCCTGGCACTACTCCGCCAGGGCCCTCACCTCCTCCCTGTAGGCGGTCTCATCATTGTTGGTAATCAAGCCTACTACTGTTGTGTCGTCTGCAAACTTGATGATTGTGTTGGAGGCGTGTTTGGCCACGCAGTCATGGGTGAACAGGGAGTACAGGAGGGGGCTGAGCACGCTCCCTTGTGGGAATCAGTAAAGTGGAGGGTGTTGTTTCCTACCTTCACAACCTGCGGGCGGCCCGTCAGGAAGTCCAGGACCCAGTTGCACAGGACGGGGTTCAGACCCAGGGCCTCAAGCTTAATGATGAGCTTGGAGGGTACTATGGTGTTGAATGCTGAGCTATAGTCAATGAACAGCATTCTTACATAGGTATTCCTCTTGTCCAGATGGGATAGGGCAGTGTGCAGTGTGATGGAGATTGCATCGTCTGTGGACCTATTGGGGCGGTAAGCAAATTGAAGTGGGTCTAGGGTGTCAGGTAAGGTAGAGGTGATATGATCCTTGACTAGCCTCTCAAAGGACTTCATGATGACAGAAGTGAGTGTTGAAGCACCTTTGGCAGTGTTTACAGCCTCGGTTCTTCTTGGGTATGACGCTACAAGCTTGGCACACCTGTATTTAGGGAGTTTCTCCCATTCTTCTCTGCAGATCCTCTTAAGATCTGTCAGGTTGGATGGGGAGCGTCGCTGCACAGCTATTTTCAGGTCTCTCCAGAGATGTTCAATCGGGTTCAAGTCCGGGCTCTGGCTGGGCCACTAAAGGACATTCAGAGTCTTGTCCTGAAGCCACTCCTGTGTTTTCTTAGCTGTGTGCTTAGGGTCGTTGTTCTGTTGGAAGTTGAACCTTCACCCCTGTCTGAGGTCCTGAGTGTGCTGGAGCAGGTTTTCATCAAGGATCTCTCTGTACTTTGCTCCTTTCATCTTTCCCTCGATCCTGACTAGTCTCCCAGTCCCTGCAGCTGAAAAACATCCCCACAGCATGATGCTGCCACCACCATGCTTCACCGTAGGGATGGTGCCAGGTTTCCTCCAGACGTGATGCTTGGCATTCAGGCCAAAGAGTTACATCTTGGTTTCATCAGACCAGAGAATCATGTTGCTCATGGTCTGAGAGTCCTTTAGGTGCCTTTTGCCAAACTCCAAGCGGGCTGTCAAGTGCCTTTTACTGAGGAGTGGCTTCCGTCTGGCCACTCTACCATAAAGGCCTGATTGGTGGAGTGCTGTAGAGATGGTTGGCCTTCTGGAAGGTCCTCCCATCTACACAGAGGAAGTCTGGAGCTCTGTCAGAGTGACCATTGGGTTCTTGGTCACCTCCCTGACCAAGGCCCTTCTCCCCCGATTGCTCTAGGAAGAGTGTTGGTGGTTCCAAACTTCTTCCATTTAAGAATGATGGAGGCCACTGTGTTCTTGGGGACCTTCAATGCTGCAGAAATGTTTTGGTACCGTTCCCCAGATCTGTGCCTCGACAAAATCCTGTTTCGGAGCTCTACGGACAATTTCTTCGACCTCATGGCTTGGTTTTTGCTCTGACATGCACTGTCAACTGTGGGACCTTGTATAGACCGGTGTGTGCCTTTCCAAATCATGTCCAACCAATTGAATTTACCACAGGTGGACTCCAAGTTGTAAAGACATCTCAAGGATGATCAATGGAAACATGATGCACCGGAGCTCAATTTCGAGTCTCATAGCAAAGGGTCTGAATACTTATGTAAATGAGGTATTTCATTTTATGAGTTTTTTTTTTTTTAACACATTTGCAACAAAAAAAGAATGGGTGTAGATTGATGAAGAAAAAAAAAACTATGTAATCCATTGTAGAAAAAGGCTGTAACGTAACAACATGTGGAACAAGTCAAGGGGTTTGAATACTTTCCGAATGCACTGTATGTCTGTTATAAAAAGATGTTCTGCATTTTTTACACAACAATCAACAATTCTAGTTGTTCAGGCTCTGGTCTTGTCCCATCTTGATTACTGTCCGGTAATATGGTCGAACGCAGCAAAGAAAGACCCAGCAAAGCTGCAGCTGGCACAAAAGTAGTTTTATCACACCTGTTAGACTAGTGCCTAGTTGTGTGGTCGTGTGCGGCAAATTTCAGATGGTCCAGAACAGAGCAGCACGTATTGCACTTAGATGTACACGGTGAGCGAATGTCAGCGACATGCATGTCAATCTCTCCTAGCTCACTATTGGTCTTTGTGCGAGGTGTTGAAGGTCCCGAACTGCCTGTTCTAGCAGTTTGGACACTCATCGGTACACAAGACATTGAACCAGAGGTCTCTTCACAGTCCCCAGGTCCAGAACAGAGGCTGGGAAACACAGTATTAAATAGAGCAATAACTACATGGAACTCTCCGCCACATCAGGTAACTCAAGCCAGCAATAAAACCAGATTCAAAAACCAGATAAAAAATAAAAAATAAAAAAAGAGTACCCAGCTGTCAGAGACTCCAACCAGAACCAGAGAGTAGAGTCTCCAGTACCCAGCTGTCAGAGACTCCAACCAGAACCAGAGAGTAGAGTCTCCAGTACCCAGCTGTCAGAGACTCCAACCAGACCCAGAGAGTAGAGTCTCCAGTACCCAGCTGTCAGAGACTCCAACCAGACCCAGAGAGTAGAGTCTCCAGTACCCAGCTGTCAGAGACTCCAACCAGACCCAGAGAGTAGAGTCTCTAGTACCCAGCTGTCAGAGACTCCAACCAGACCCAGAGAGTAGAGTCTCCAGTACCCAGCTGTCAGAGACTCCAACCAGACCCAGAGAGTAGAGTCTCCATTACCCAGCTGTCAGAGACTCCAACCAGACCCAGAGAGTAGAGTCTCCAGTACCCAGCTGTCAGAGACTCCAACCAGACCCAGAGAGTAGAGTCTCCAGTACCCAGCTGTCAGAGACTCCAACCAGACCCAGAGAGTAGAGTCTCCAGTACCCAGCTGTCAGAGACTCCAACCAGACCCAGAGAGTAGAGTCTCCAGTACCCAGCTGTCAGAGACTCCAACCAGACCCAGAGAGTAGAGTCTCCAGTACCCAGCTGTCAGAGACTCCAACCAGACCCAGAGAGTAGAGTCTCCAGTACCCAGCTGTCAGAGACTCCAACCAGAACCAGAGAGTAGAGTCTCCAGTACCCAGCTGTCAGAGACTCCAACCAGACCCAGAGAGTAGAGTCTCCAGTACCCAGCTGTCAGAGACTCCAACCAGACCCAGAGAGTAGAGTCTCTAGTACCCAGCTGTCAGAGACTCCAACCAGACCCAGAGAGTAGTCTCCATTACCCAGCTGTCAGAGACTCCAACCAGACCCAGAGAGTAGAGTCTCCAGTACCCAGCTGTCAGAGACTCCAACCAGACCCAGAGAGTAGAGTCTCCAGTACCCATTTGTCAGAGACTCCAACCAGACCCAGAGAGTAGAGTCTCTAGTACCCAGCTGTCAGAGACTCCAACCAGACCCAGAGAGTAGAGTCTCCAGTACCCAGCTGTCAGAGACTCCAACCAGACCCAGAGAGTAGAGTCTCCAGTACCCAGCTGTCAGAGACTCCAACCAGACCCAGAGAGTAGAGTCTCCAGTACCCAGCTGTCAGAGACTCCAACCAGACCCAGAGAGTAGAGTCTCCAGTACCCACCTGTCAGAGACTCCAACCAGACCCAGAGAGTAGAGTCTCCAGTACCCAGCTGTCTCTATGAAGAGTGACTGGTCCATGGACAATCTCCACATTTTATCAGCAGAACTACGCCATTTGATCAAAGGTAATATGAGAGAGACAGCACTTTCAACAGTACCTTTTATTGTTCAGAGGGTTTTGAGTTCACTTCCTGAGTCGGCGAGAAAGGGACAGAACTATTAATCAGTACCTGTTGCTTACTCTGCTCTGTTAAAAAGTTCATCATGACATCACATTCATTGAGAAATAGCAGTGAACAATCTCAATGTCCTTATGTTTTTATAATGTTCCTTCAGACATTTACATTTTACATTTTAGTCATTTAGCAGACGCTCTTACCAGAGCGACTTACAGTTAGTGAATACATATTATTTTGTTTTTATACTGGCCCCCCGTGGGAATCGAACCCACAACCCTGGCGTTGCAAACGCCATGCTCTATCAACTGAGCTACATCCCTGCCGGCCATTCCCTCCCCTACCCTGGGCCAATTGTGCGCCGTCCATGAGTCTCCCGGTCGCGGCCGGCTGCGACAGAGCCTGGATTCGAACCAGGATCTCTAGTGGCACAGCTAGTACTGCAAAGCAGTGCCTTAGACCACTGCGCCACTTCAGCTCTCTGCCAGAGGATCAGTCCAGGTGTGCAGTGTGTCAGCAGGTGCTGAGGGATCCAGTCTCTATCACCTGTGGACACAGGTTCTGCAGACAGTGCATCACCAGATACTGGGAGAAACCTGCTCCTTCAGGAGACTATGACTGTCCTCAGTGTAGAAACAGATCCAGAACACGGCCTGTACTACAGCACCTGAGTGAACCCAGTGATGCAAACCCTCAACCATATTTGTTGATATGACATGGCAGGTGGAGAGGGATCCCCATATATAACTCTGTCGGGACACCACTAGGTGGAGACAGAGTGCCACTGTCACACCACAATTTATTCTTACCACAACTACGAGTTATTGTTTAAATGGAATGGAATAGTGCCAAAGGTGCAAAGATCAGTGGGAATCAAGTTCATCTAAAATACAGTAACTAACATTATGAATCCTTTACCCAAGTCTAGTATGAAGCTATGATTTCAGGATGTTCAGAACATTCCATTTTCAGACAGAAAGGTAGAACTGACCTGAAACAGGATACTGGGCCTCATAGTAGGAGTGCTGATCTAGGATCTGCCCATATAATCTTATTCATTATGATCTAAAAGGCTAAACTGATCCCGGATCAGTACTCCTACTCTGAGATGGTTTGTGGATACGGCCCCTGACCTGAAACAGGAAACTTTTCTCTTCATTTAAGCTTTTGGGTTAAAATTCTAAATCCCTGTAGCTCATCAACATGGGCTCCTAATGTAACTATGGCAACCAGGACCAGATATACTGAATTACTGTGTTGATGTGTCTCTACAGCTGATCAACTCTTTCCATAATGGAGGACCAGATATACTGAATTACTGTGTTGATGTGTCTCTACAGCTGAACAACTCTTTCCATAATGGGGGACCAGATATACTGAATTACTGTGTTGTTGTGTCTCTACAGCTGAACAACTCTTTCCATAATGGCCTTGTCATTGAACAAGCCCAGAAGGCCAAAGCCTCTTCTGCACACAACATGATGGACAATATCTTTAAACAATATCTTCAATTAAAACCCTTCATTGAAACCCACTAAATATAATTTTAGTGAATCCCTTGTCCTTCCAGGTGTTAGACTATTAACAGTGAGTCAGGTGTTCTCTGAACCTGGTCCTGGAGAGCCACTGGGTGTGAGCTCTGTGGGCTACGGAGTGAAGCTACACAAAAGAGACTGTTGACTGAAAGTCATCTGACCTTGGCAAAGGACATTGAAATCAGTGTGTCCATGGAACTAGCTGCTAAAGAGGCTCACCAGTTGAGTTCATCAGGAACTTAGTGGGTTCATCTAACAATCCTAATCACCAGCTGATACATTTTAATCTCACACACAGGGTAAACCTTCCACCTAGAAAACATCATTTAATAGAAATCCCAACCGCTCCTCTGTGTGATCTATGTAATCAAGGTGCCTTGGGCTCCTTTAATCATATGTACTGGGAGTGACCAGGGGACATGTTTTGGAAAGAGGTATCCTCATACCTTGTTCCCCCAGACTGTTATCACTTAATGATAATTCACCACTGTCATTACAGCAAAGCAATGATCTCCTCCCTAAACTCCCATACTCTCTAGAGAGAATTAGGCCTACCCTTACTTAGCTACCGAACCTCATTATGTAAAAGTATATCATGATGCTCAGCAGACCACGAAACATCAATGTTGAAGGATAAATGCTGATCGGATAAAGTTTATGATAGCCATAACTGAGTCCATTGTTTTTTAAGTCAATGCTGAGTTTAGCCAAAGCACGCTCTGGCAGTGTAGTCTTATCAGTGGCGAAAGAGCCAGTAGGCGGGCAGACAGTCCCTGTACCCCTGTTAGCAGCTCTGATTGGCTGCAACTGGTATGTTACTTATATTGATTGACAGCACTTAATGGGCAAGACTATAGGAAAACAGATTCTCCCATTGGAGAATATTGAACGAGGGCACATTTTGGCCCTAAACATTCAATTTTTACTGGGATTGTTTTGCAGATTCTTTTTAATTAATGTTCAGCATTCATCAAAGGGCCATTCTAAATTGATAAATGGTATGGATCTTGCCTGTGGGCTGCCAGTTGAATAGCCCTGACCTAGATGTTTAGAAATGTGTTTGCTAGAGCTCTGCTTCCTTCTGTTTTTATTTTGGAAGCCAGTCAATTCAACCTCTCATAAGATCCAAGTCACTGACATGAGGATTGTCATTTCAATACTTGAAATGGTTCTTATTTGATTTATTTTTCAGTCGAGCCCAAAAATGGACAACACATCTGTTTCAACCAGAGAAGTGGTTCCGCAACTGGAAAGAACAGAGAGTGTATTTGTAAATATCAATGTACAGTATATCACACAGGGTTGGGGTCAATTCCATTTCAATTCCAGTCAATTCAAGAAGTACACTGAAATTCCAATTCTCTTCAATAGTTTTCAATTAGGAAAATGTGGAATTGGAATTTGGTTTACTTTTTTAATTGAATGGAATTTAAATGGAATTGACCCCAACCCCTTATATCTCAACACAAAATGGCTGTGATTATTTCATTATTGCACAGGTACTAACCATTTGTGTTAGGGAAATGTTTTTGGGATACTTGTGCAGTAGCCATTGTGGGGCTTGTTTTCACTTGTTTCACTTCCAAAGTGTAGTATGTATCCCATGTTCCTAGCACGCAATGGATACATCAAGCTTGTGACTCTTCAAACTCGATGGATGCATTTGCAGTTTTTTCAGATTGTTTCTGATTATTTTGTGCCGAATTGAAATGAATGCTAAATAATGTATTGTGTTGTTTTCTAAACACTGTGGATGCTACAGACGTCTTACCGTGCCCCCACCCCAATGGACGTTTCATGCTGAATAACCACCACTAGTCAGCTTCCTGCTCCCCCTGGCTGTCACAGAAGAGGTAGAGGAAGACCATGAGCTCAGGCCAAAATACTGTGGATATCATCTTTCTACACTCTTAGGAAAGAAAAAGTGCTATCTAGAACCTAAAAGGGTTATTTGGCTGTCCCCATAGGATTTGGGGTGTGTACTATTCTGTGCATTAGCCTACAAAATAGGTAATGGAATGATTACAGTTTTTCATTCTTGATTATATGAAATAACCCCTTTTCAGAAAAATCAGGACATGATTGAACAGTTATTGGTTTAGTAAATAAGAGTTGATATGTTGGAGTAAAACAGTTCATGTTTTCAGTGATCAGACAATGTATTCAGTAAAACAACTGTATGAATTCTGATTGTTTTTATGATTTCAGCTCAACAAACAAATGCTTGGATATGATTATGAAGACTCAATCAGCAACATAGAAACAACAGAAGATGAATATGTGCCAGGAACAGAACGTGGCAACGAGAGCAGTTTAGAGCTTTACTGTATGGAAGAACAAAGGCCTATAAGGGACATAGAAATACTGAGTCTGACACCTCTGTGCAAGAATCCACAAGTTCACTTGAAGTCATGCACGTTACAAAGACTAAAGATTGATCAAAATATTACTGTCTCTTTTGTGAGAAACCACAATCAAAAATTGCCCGGCATCTGGAAACGATTCATAAAGGTGAAGCTGAAGTGGCAAAAGGCCCTTTCTTTCCCAAAGAACTCCAAAGACTGGAAGCTCCCACTGACCATACTGAGACAACGAGGGGACAGAGCACACAACAGGCAAATCATAAGAGAAGGCAAAGGTGTTATAGTTCCTTGTAAACAAAGCAGTTTCCCAAATGGAAATCCAAAAGATTTCTTGCACTGTGCAAACTGCCAAGGACTCTTTAAAAGAACATTCCTATTGTTCAGCATTCACAATGGCATTTTCTGTTGTGACAGGATTGTTATGTTTGGTCTCTCAAGTTTCCACTCTGATGCTGCGTTTGTAACCATGTGGAAGTTGGGAATTTACCAGTTCTGAAGTCGTAAAAAGCAGTTGGATGCATTCATTTAATTTGAACTCATTGATAAACGGTGGTTGGCTAATGGCCAACAACTTCGTCAACCATGAACTAAAAGTACAGTTATCATGCTTGTAACCAAATTATAGAGTTAAAAAACAGATAGATTTTTTTAAATAATGTTTTGTTGTTGCATTTAACTGCCAAAAATGCTGTTATAGAAACCATTTCCTCATTAGGTGAGGTCAGAGGTCACCATGTGGGAGAAGTGGGCGCTCAGGATGATAGACCAGTTTCCCACTAGTAATTACCAGTTGGAGGGCCGTTCAAGTGGATTTTTCCCAGTGTTATGTAGTAAATTCCCACTTCCCACTTGGTAACAAACGCACCATGACACTGCCTCCTTCAGTGCCTGATGCGTACTTGTGACTCTCATAAAGGGGGCTTGTCTGTAGAACGGTACATCTCCCACTCCAGGTAATGTGAAAGCCTTGCCCCCACTAAGCCACGCCTCCTAAATCATTTCCCAGTGTGTCTTGCCTTTTATAGTGAATTGTAACGTTACCACTGACTGTACTTGTTAGTGACAGAGACATGGTCGTTGAATTCGTTAATTTTCAGTCCTGTGGCCTTAACCAAGTTAGTTCCTAGGCATATATTATCATCATAAAGTCTATCATCATAAAGTTTTTGACAATACATTACATATATCTGAAGGTACATTGTGTATTTTGATATTTTTGTACTCCAGGGAACTATACTGTACCCATATTTCTAAGTGTGTGTATAGAGTCGTGGTCAAAAGTTTTGAGAATGACACAAATATTCATTTTCACAAAGTCTGCTGCCTCAGTTTTTATAATGGCAATTTGCATATACTCCAGAATGAAGAGTGATCAGATGAATTGCAATTAATTGCAAAGTCCCTCTTTGCCATGAAAATGAACTGTATCCCAAAAAAACTTTTCCACTGCATTTCAGCCCTGCCACAAAAGGACCAGCTGACATCATGTCAGTGATTCTCTCGTTAACACAGGTGAGAGTGTTGACGAGGACAAGGCTGGAGATCACTCTGTCATGCTGATTGAGTTAAAATAACAGACTGGAAGCTTTAAAAGGAGGGGGGTGCTTGAAATCATTGTTCTTCCTCTGTTAATCATGGTTACCTGCAAGGAAACACGTGCCGTCATCATTGCTTTGCACAAAAAGGGCTTCACAGGCAAGGATATTGCTGCTAGTAAGATTGCACCTAAATCAACCATTTATCGGATCATCAAGAACTTCAAGGAGAGAGGTTCAATTGTTGTGAAGAAGGCTTCAGGGCGCCCAAGAAAGTCCAGCAAGCACCAGGACCGTCTCCTAAAGTTGATTCAGCTGCGGGATCGGGGCACCACCAGTGCAGAGCTTGCTCAGGAATGGCAGCAGGCAGTTGTGAGTGCATCTGCACGCACAGTGAGGCAAAGACTTTTGGAGGATGGCTTGGTGTCAAGAAGGGCAGCGAGGAAGCCACTTCTCTCCAGGAAAAACATCAGGGACAGACTCATATTCTGCAAAAGGTACAGGGATTGGACTGCCGAGGACTGGGGTAAAGTCATTTTCTCTGATGAATCCCCTTTCAGATTGTTTGGGGCTTCCGGAAAAAAGCTTGTCCGGAGAAGACAAGGTGAGCGCTACCATCAGTCCTGTGTCATGCCAACAGTAAAGCATCCTGAGACTATTCATGTGTGGGGTTGCTTCTCAGCCAAGGGAGTGGGCTCACTCACAATTTTGCCTAAGAACACAGCCATGAATATAGAATGGTACCAACACATCATCCGACAGCAACTTCTCCCAACCATCCAAGAACAGTTTGGTGACGAACAATGCCTTTTCCAGCATGATGGAGCACCTTGCCATAAGGCAAAAGTGATAACTAAGTGACTCGAGGAACAAAACATCGACATTTTGGGTCCATGGCCAGGAAACTCCCCAGACCTTAATCCCATTGAGAACTTGTGGTCAATCCTCAAGAGGCGGGTGGACAAACAAAAACCCACTAATTCTGACAAACTCCAAGCATTGATTATGCAAGAATGGGCTGCCATCAGTCAGGATGTGGCCCAGAAGTTAATTGACAGCATGCCAGGGCGGATTACAGAGGTCTTGAAAAAGAAACTTAATGTAATTGTCAATAAAAGCCTTTGACAATTATGGAATGCTTGTAATTATACTTCAGTATACCATAGTAACATCTGACAAAAATATCTCATAACACAGAGAGAGAGAGAGAGAGAGAGAGAGAGAGAGAGAGAGAGAGAGAGAGAGAGAGAGAGAGAGAGAGAGAGAGAGAGAGAGAGAGAGAGAGAGAGAGAGAGAGAGAGAGAGAGAGAGAGAGAGAGAGAGAGAGAGAGAGAGAGAGAGAGAGAGAGAGAGAGAGAGAGAGAGAGAGAGAGAGAGAGAGAGAGAGAGAGAGTTAAGGTACTGTGGGATTCTTTAATCAGTTTGGCTCATTGGACAGGTCAGAGTCTATGTTTGAATATGTTGAGTGGTTTTTGGCAATACACTGTTTATGTATTCATGGATTTAGCTGTTGAAATTCCTTCCCGGACCCCCGTACTGCTATGGGCTAAGCCACCAATGTCTTCAAATCCTAGGGTAGAGAGGAGCTGCTACCCCTGGGGAGAGAGGAGCTGTTACCCCTGGGGAGAGAGGAGTTACTACCCCTGGGGAGAGAGGAGCTGTTACCCCTGGGGAGAGAGGAGTTGCTACCCCTGGGGAGAGAGGAGTTGCTACCCCTGGGGAGAGAGGAGCTGTTACCCCTGGGGAGAGAGGAGCTGATACCCCTGGAGAGAGAGGAGCTGTTACCCCTGGAGAGAGAGGAGCTGTTACCCCTGGGGAGAGAGGAGCTGCTACCCCTGGGGAGAGAGGAGTTGCTACCCCTGGGGAGAGAGGAGCTGTTACCCCTGGGGAGAGAGGAGCTGCTACCCCTGGGGAGAGAGGAGCTGCTACCCCTGGGGAGAGAGGAGCTGCTACCCCTGGGGAGAGAGGAGCTGCTACCCCTGGGGAGAGAGGAGCTGTTACCCCTGGGGAGAGAGGAGCTGCTACCCCTGGGGAGAGAGGAGCTGCTACCCCTGGGGAGAGAGGAGCTGCTACCCCTGGGGAGAGAGGAGCTGATACCCCTGGGGAGAGAGGAGCTGTTACCCCTGGGGAGAGAGGAGCTGCTATCCCTGGGGAGAGAGGAGCTGTTACCCCTGGGGAGAGAGGAGCTGCTACCCCTGGGGAGAGAGGAGCTGATACCCCTGGGGAGAGAGGAGCTGATACCCCTGGGGAGAGAGGAGCTGCAACCAGGAGAGACTCCGACCCTGCTCGGGAAGAGCTTAACGATTGGTGGTTGTTGGGGCACGTTTGGCAGGAGCTTCAGTGATGAAAACTGCTGAACTTGCTGATGTTTCACAATATGCCATGGCCGTCTCAGTCACCAGGTCTCAACCCAATTGAAGACATCCATCAAGAAAACACTAAATTGTGGAATTTCTTGTGGAAGAATGATGTCACATCCCTCCAATAGAGTTGAAGACACTTTTTTTTTCTTTTTTTTTTTTTACCTTGACAAGAAATATTTTAATGAACCACAAACACTTGATGTTTAGGGATGGCACACACATAGGGAGACAGTTTGCGTTGCTTCTCACATATGCACCTAGGAAGATGCAGTTTCTCAACCTGTCATTTTACATAATGTTGCAAGACACATACCATCAAATTAATCCATAGACTTTTGTCCATATTTACAGAAGGCTGTCATTTCACAAATTGTTCCTATATTGAAAGGACATAGGGAAAATAAAGTCAAACATTTCAATACAAAATAATAAAAACAATCACAGCATTACTCAGTCTTAATGTATTTTAACCATATTAACCAGTTTAATCAAATTGTTTTCATTTGGAACACTAAATCAGAACTACATTTGGAGTTCCAGACACTTGTAGAATGTATGCCAAGGCACATTGTAAGAGCTATAAAGAGACAGGGAGTGGGAGAGAGAACAGGTAGAACCTGATATGGAAATGAGCAGAACAGACTAAAGGAACTTTCCACCACCGAATGATCATTCCAGACTCTACTTCTATTGAGAGACATATAAAAGGTAAGACTACGATTGTTATGTGTATTAATATAGTTGATGATATTGTTACGTGTATTAATATAGTTGATGATATTGTTATGTGTATTAATATAGTTGATGATATTGTTATGTGTATTAATATAGTTGATGATATTGTTATGTGTATTAATATAGTTGATGATATAGTTATGTGTATTCATATAGTTGATGATATTGTTATGTGTATTAATATAGTTGATGATATTGTTATGTGTATTAATATAGTTGATGATATTGTTATGTGTATTCATATAGTTGATGATATTGTTATGTGTATTAATATAGTTGATGATATTGTTATGTGTATTAATATAGTTGATGATATTGTTATGTGTATTCATATAGTTGATGATATTGTTATGTGTATTCATATAGTTGATGATATTGTTATGTGTATTCATATAGTTGATGATATTGTTATGTGTATTCATATAGTTGATGATATTGTTATGTGTATTCATATAGTTGATGATATTGTTATGATATTCATATAGTTGAATATGTTTTGTGGACAGTGTTATAATAGGCCTACTCTCCTTAAAATGTTTTGGATATAAATTAGATGCGTGGGGTGAATTCGTTCTGTTTCCATCTGTGTGCCCCAGGGTGGTCGCTCCTACACTATCTAGAATCTAAAAGGGTTCTTTGGCTGTCCCCATAGGAGAACCCTTTGTAGAACCCTTTTTGGTCCTAGGTAGAACCCTTTTGGGTTCCATGAAGAATCCTTTCCACAGAGGGTTCTACATGGAAGCCAGAAGGGTTCTACCTGGAACCCAAAAGCGTTCTCCTGTGGGGACAGCCAGAGGACCCTTTTGGAACTCTTTTTTCTAAGAGTGTACTGTATCATAGGTCTATAGACTTGTCTTCTCAAAACAGGCTTAAAACACAACAAGCAACAACATTTTCTCTTTCTAATCTACTGTTAACTATTTTCACTCAGGAAGGTATGTTGTGTGAAAGAGAGACAAATAAATACTGTGGAAAGACTAACAACAACTTACAGTTCCTCAAAACAGGTTGTGTGTGTTCATTAGTGCCCACCGTAGAAAAACGTTTGGCAACATAAACTGTTTAGGTCACGTTGTACAGCGTTTGGAGCAAACCGTTTATGCAAAATTTTTAAAACTGTTGGCTGCTGTGTAAACTAATGAATACGACCCAGGTTGTAGCCTACAATTCGGCTGTTGATGTCTGCCTCATGCTGTAACCTGAACTTAGCCTGAGGGGTGGACTATGATGCAAGCTAGATATACTGGTTTTCTAAAGCTAGCTTCAGTTAGCTTCACATTCCAGCTCAGGCCTCACCCATAAGAATATACAGAGCGCTAGTCATAATAATAATAATAATATGCCATTTAGCAGACGCTTTTATCCAAAGCGACTTACAGTCATGCGTGCATACATTTTTTGTGTATGGGTGGTCCCGGGGATCGAACCCACTACCTTGGCGTTACAAGCGCCGTGCTCTACCAGCTGAGCTACAGAGGACCATCAGGAAGGTGCTCTCTCAGCAGAACAGTAGATATCTCAATGACTTGACATGTTCTGGTTGTGAATTCAGGCTACAAGGTGAGAATCCTGCCAGGAATGATTGTAAAGTGTGTAGAGAAATTAAATGTCTGGTGTAATTTTAGTACAGTGAATGGAAGTAAAACACTCAGACCTAACAGTCGACTTCTACTGAGACAGGTTTGTGTCAGTCTAATCATACAAAATGGTGATAACTGAAAATGGGCAAGTCAAATTCAATATATCAATATTCAAGACTCAACCTTTGCAGAATCACCTTTATTCGCCAAGTAATAATAATAATAATAATAATATGCCATTTAGCAGACGCTTTTATCCAAAGCGACTTACAGTCATGCGTGCATACATTTTTGTGTATGGGTGGTCCCGGGGATACATTTGTACATTTGCACATACATATGTAGGATCTTAATTTGAGCCAGTTTGCTACAGCAGGAAAATATTCCTGCAGCAACAGGAAATGTGAATTATTATGTGAATTATAATTAATGGAAATTTTTGTAGCGGTTGATACATTTTTATTAAGCGAAACTCAAGTCTGGCATTTCTAACTGGAAATTACAAACTTCATAAGCCTTTTAAAACCTCAAATACACTACAAGTTTTACATTTCCTGCATTGCGGGAAAGTTATTCTGCAGTGGGGGGGGGGGGGGGGGGGTGATCAAATTAAGATCCTACATCTGTAAACATAATTTTACATGGTGATAGTGACAGATAACATTTAGAGACAGAATACAGACAAAAGAGTTTAAACAAATGTCTGTACAACATTATACACAACTAGGAAGAGTGAGCATAGAGCTATAAGAGAATGAACAGTGGATATACAGATATACAGTACAGTGGGAATACAGTGGATATACAGATATACAGTACAGTGGGTATACAGTTGATTTACAGATATACAGTACAGTGGGAATATAGTTGATATACAGATATACAGTACAGTGGGAATACAGTGGATATACAGATATACAGTACAGTGGGAATACAGTTGGTATACATATATACAGTACAGTGGGAATACAGTTGATATACAGATATACAGTACAGTGGGAATACAGTTAATATACATATATACAGTACAGTGGGAATACAGTTGGTATACAGATATAGAGTACAGTAAGAATACAGTTGATATACAGATATACAGTACAGTGGGAATACAGTTGATATACAGATATAGAGTACAGTGGTAATACAGTTGATATACAGATATACAGTACAGTGGGAATACAGTTGATATACAGATATACAGTACAGTGGGAATACAGTGGATATACAGATATACAGTACAGTGGGAATACAGTTGGTATACATATATACAGTACAGTGGGAATACAGTTGATATACAGATATACAGTACAGTGGGAATACAGTTGATATACAGATATACAGTACAGTGGGAATACAGTTGGTATACAGATATAGAGTACAGTAAGAATACAGTTGATATACAGATATACAGTACAGTGGGAATACAGTTGGTATACAGATATACAGTACAGTGGGAATACAGTTGATATACAGATATACAGTACAGTGGGAATACAGTTGGTATACAGATATACAGTAAAGTGGGAATACAGTTGGTATACATATATACAGTACAGTGGGAATACAGCTGGTATACAGATATACAGTACAGTGGGAATACAGTGGATATACAGATATACAGTACAGAGGGAATACAGTTGGAATACATATATACAGTACAGTGGGAATACAGTTGGTATACAGATATACAGTACAGAGGGAATACAGTTGATATACAGATATACAGTACAGTGGGAATACAGTTGGTATACAGATATAGAGTACAGTAAGAATACAGTTGATATACAGATATACAGTACAGTGGGAATACAGTTGATATACAGATATAGAGTACAGTGGTAATACAGTTGATATACAGATATACAGTACAGTGGGAATACAGTTGATATACAGATATACAGTACAGTGGGAATACAGTGGATATACAGATATACAGTACAGTGGGAATACAGTTGGTATACAGATATACAGTACAGTGGGAATACAGTTGATATACAGATATACAGTACAGTGGGAATACAGTTGGTATACAGATATACAGTACAGTGGGAATACAGTTGATATACAGATATACAGTACAGTGAGAATACAGTTGGTATACAGATATACAGTAAAGTGGGAATACAGTTGGTATACAGATATACAGTACAGTAAGAATACAGTTGATATACAGATATACAGTACAGTGGGAATACAGTTGATATACAGATATAGAGTATAGTGGTAATACAGTTGATATACAGATATACAGTACAGTGGGAATACAGTTGATATACAGATATACAGTACAGTGGGTATACAGTTGATATACAGATATACAGTACAGTGGGGGTACAGTTGGTATACAGATATACAGTACAGTAAGAATACAGTTGATATACAGATATAGAGTACAGTGGTAATACAGTTGATATACAGATATAGAGTACAGTGGTAATACAGTTGATATACAGATATACAGTACAGTGGGAATACAGTTGATATACAGATATAGAGTACAGTGGTAATACAGTTGATATACAGATATAGAGTACAGTGGTATTACAGTTGGTATACAGATATACAGTACAGTGGGAATACAGTTGATATACAGATATACAGTACAGTGGGAATACAGTTGGTATACAGATATACAGTACAGTGGGAATACAGTTGGTATACAGATATACAGTACAGTGGGAATACAGTTGGTATACAGATATACAGTACAGTGGGAATACAGTTGATATACAGATATACAGTACAGTGGGTATACAGTTGATATACAGATATACAGTACAGTGGGGGTACAGTTGGTATACAGATATACAGTACAGTGGGAATACAGTTGATATACAGATATAGAGTACAGTGGGAATACAGTTGATATACAGATATACAGTACAGTGGGAATACAGTTGATATACAGATATACAGTACAGTGGGAATACAGTTGGTAAACAGATATACAGTACAGTGGGAATACAGTTGATATACAGATATACAGTACAGTGGGAATACAGTTGGTATACAGATATACAGTACAGTAAGAATACAGTTGATATACAGATATACAGTACAGTGGGAATACAGTTGATATACAGATATAGAGTACAGTGGTAATACAGTTGATATACAGATATACAGTACAGTGGGAATACAGTTGATATACAGATATACAGTACAGTGGGTATACAGTTGATATACAGATATACAGTACAGTGGGAATACAGTTGATATACAGATATACAGTACAGTGGGAATACAGTTGATATACAGATATACAGTACAGTGGGAATACAGTTGATATACAGATATACAGTACAGTGGGAATACAGTTGATATACAGATATACAGTACAGTGGGAATACAGTTGATATACAGATATACAGTACAGTGGGTATACAGTTGATATACAGATATACAGTACAGTGGGGGTACAGTTGGTATACAGATATACAGTACAGTAAGAATACAGTTGATATACAGATATAGAGTACAGTGGTAATACAGTTGATATACAGATATAGAGTACAGTGGTAATACAGTTGATATACAGATATACAGTACAGTGGGAATACAGTTGATATACAGATATAGAGTACAGTGGTAATACAGTTGATATACAGATATAGAGTACAGTGGTATTACAGTTGGTATACAGATATACAGTACAGTGGGAATACAGTTGATATACAGATATACAGTACAGTGGGAATACAGTTGGTATACAGATATACAGTACAGTGGGAATACAGTTGGTATACAGATATACAGTACAGTGGGAATACAGTTGGTATACAGATATACAGTACAGTGGGAATACAGTTGATATACAGATATACAGTACAGTGGGTATACAGTTGATATACAGATATACAGTACAGTGGGGGTACAGTTGGTATACAGATATACAGTACAGTGGGAATACAGTTGATATACAGATATAGAGTACAGTGGGAATACAGTTGATATACAGATATACAGTACAGTGGGAATACAGTTGATATACAGATATACAGTACAGTGGGAATACAGTTGGTAAACAGATATACAGTACAGTGGGAATACAGTTGATATACAGATATACAGTACAGTGGGAATACAGTTGGTATACAGATATACAGTACAGTAAGAATACAGTTGATATACAGATATACAGTACAGTGGGAATACAGTTGATATACAGATATAGAGTACAGTGGTAATACAGTTGATATACAGATATACAGTACAGTGGGAATACAGTTGATATACAGATATACAGTACAGTGGGTATACAGTTGATATACAGATATACAGTACAGTGGGAATACAGTTGATATACAGATATACAGTACAGTGGGAATACAGTTGATATACAGATATACAGTACAGTGGGAATACAGTTGATATACAGATATACAGTACAGTGGGAATACAGTTGATATACAGATATACAGTACAGTGGGAATACAGTTGATATACAGATATACAGTACAGTGGGAATACAGTTGGTAAACAAATATACAGTACAGTGGGAATACAGTTGATATACAGATATACAGTACAGTGGGAATACAGTTGATATACAGATATACAGTACAGAGGGAATACAGTTGATATACAGATATACAGTACAGTGGGAATACAGTTGATATGCAGATATACAGTACAGTGGGTATACAGTTGGTATACAGATATACAGTACAGTGGGAATACAGTTGATATACAGATATACAGTACAGTGGGAATACATATACAGTACCAGTATAAATATATTAGCCCGCCCAACTACCTCATTCCTATATTGTTATTTATTTTGCTCTTTTGCACCCCAGTATCTCTATTTGCATATCATCTCTTGCACATCTATCAGTCCAATGTTAATACTAATTGTATTTTTTTTTGCACTATAGCCTATTTTATTGCCTTACCTCCATAACTTGCTAAATTTGCACACACTGTATATTATATGTATTTCTGTTGTATTTTTTGACTTTGTTTGTTTTGCCCCATATGTAACTCTGTATTGTTGTTTTTATCGCACTGCTTTGCTTTATCTTGGCCAGGTCGCAGTTGTAAATGAGAACTTGTTCTCAACTGGTTTACCTGGTTAAATAAAGGTGAAAAAAATATCTAAGAGAGATGAACAGAGTGCTAATGCAGTATAGTTAAGTTATTTAGTGTACAGTTCAGAGATGGCTTGATGTGGTGTGCAGCATAGAGTGTATAGTCCTTTAGTCTCTATGGACCAGATGGTAGTGTACAGTTCAGAGATGGCTTGATGTGGTGTGCAGCATAGAGTGTATAGTCCTTTAGTCTCTATGGGCCAGATGGTAGTGTACAGTTCAGAGATGGCTTGATATGGTGTGCAGCATAGAGTGTATAGTCCTTTAGTCTCTATGGGCCAGATGGTAGTGTACAGTTCAGAGATGGCTTGATGTGGTGTGCAGCATAGAGTGATAGTCCTTTAGTCTCTATGGACCAGATGGCCAGTTGGTGAGGGCCACAGCATGGGGAAAGAAACTGTTCAGATGGGGGTCTATAACATCCAATCACATAGGTTTACAGCAGCTGACAGTTGCAACGTTATTGCTAATAACTCAAACTGCCTTATTTAGATAAAGACATAATCTCTCTACAGATGTAGGATCTTAATTTGATCACCCAGTTGCAGGAGAACTGAAACGTGTATTGTATTTTAGTGTATTTAAGCTTTAAAAAAGGTTTCTGAAGATGATCAATTCCACTTTTCTATTAAATGTTTTTTTCATTAATTATAATCAACATAATAATTAAAATGTCCTGTTGCTGCAGGATTATTTTCCTGCTGTAGCAAACTGGCTAAAATTAAGATCCTACATCTGAAGCAATACACCTCTCTTTGATGTACATGGCTATATCAGGATTGACTTTTGACCATTTGACATCTTTTATTTACTGTTGTTTAGGCTGGTTGAATGAGTCTCCTATAAAAGCTACTTCATCTGCAAGAGAACAGGCGGCTGCACCAGCGACTGTAAGAAGTTATGTGATTTCCTCATATGAACGTGAAAGTAAGTGTGTAGCCTACGCAGTTACACAATGGCTGTTGAAACTGTGGCACATATTTCTCGGTAACATTAGAAGTCGGATAAATGTGTTGATATGTAGGAAAGACGGGCAGACCCTGGTAAGTCTAGGCTAAACTACAAACTATTATAAGGCTGGTCGACGTCAGACATTCAATAGTCCGAGTAGGTTTGAGCTATGATCACTTATCATGCTGACCAACCTGATGGTCTCCGTTTGAAATGGTGTGTAAAATACCATGCCTAGGCTACAAGCTCTGTCCTGCTACTGTTAGGTCTATAACGTTATGGGAACTGATCTGAACAGGTTTAGGCTGGTCATCTAGGATATGTAGGCTATAGCTGAGGTATAGACCTCCATCTGTATCAGGACTAGGCTCCTGCTACTGTTACTGTTATAACGTTATGGGAACTGATCTGAACAGGTTTAGGCTGGTCATCTAGGCTATAGCTGAGGTCAGTGGTGATTTTAGCATGTCAATCTTGGTGGGGCAAAACATAAATAAAGGGGGATGCATGCCAGCAAAGCCACTCCACAACACAACACTAAACAATACATTCATTGCACTATAACGGTGACAAACGGTGCCCACAAACTGTTAGGGCCTACATAAAGCAGAGTCCCAACAGCAGAGTCCCAACAGCAGAGTCCCAACAGCAGAGTCCCAACAGCAGAGTCCCAACAGCTGCCCTATCATTTCTCTTCATTATTTATCTTCATATGACAAGGATTAAAAAGGATTTGCCTGTAGATTGTCGACCTGATTCGTGATGATGACTGCTGGCTAAGATTTTGAAAGTATGATGTTGACATGATCAGTCCAATCAAAGCTACTGTAGATATAATGTGATTTGACGTCATTTTATCTGTTGGCCAATGACCTTCTTGGATGGGCACTTCTAATATAACTCTGTGGCAGCACCCAAGGGGCTTGAATTTTCTAGCTCTACCCTTAGACTTGGCAGTGACATAGTGTCCCCATGAGTGACAGAACACTGAGCCAATCACGAAGCAACGCTCTGTATTTTCTTCTGGCTTGCCCCACCACCACAGAAAGCACTGAGCTAGGCTGAAACACCTGCATTTTGGAGCTGCCTTACTCAAGAAAACAAAAAAGAGACCATGTTTGTATGCTGCTTTATTAACTCAATGATATATATATATGTATTTTTTTTTACATTGTTAGCAAACTGATATGTGACACTTATTAATGCCACAATAACATGCAAAACAGGAAAGGCCACCTGCCCTGAATGATGGGTCACCACTTGATGAGGTATAGACCTTGATCTGCTTTACACAAAAAATTACTGTTATACATTATAACCTAGCCTACTTTAAATAATAAAAAATCTCTTAATTGTTGCAAAAAACCTTTCTGTATAGATCACTGATCCCCCCCAGATCAATCAAGCCCGTTTTAGCCCTTCTGTCTACATTCTCAGATACGTTTAGAAAAGAACAGATTCAAAAATAATAAATGGCTGACTTTTAATGAATACAAATAAGTGTGTGACATGGCCATGGTGAAGAGATGTCACAACTACATATTCATGTGATTGCATTAAATCACCTGACTGTTTCGATATGTCTGTTAGTAAATGTTTTGTAAGAAATAATTAATAAATGATAACAATTCACATTCAAGAATTACTGTGTTAACTACAACCAACATGTTGGATCTCTGTTTAGGGGTCAGTGGTCTAAAATGAGTCTCTCTGGGGAGAGAGAGGAGGGGGTCCCTGTCTCTAAAATGAGTCTCTCTGGGGAGAGAGAGGAGGGGGGCCCTGCCTCTAAAATGAGTCTCTATGGGGAGAGAGAGGAGGGGGGCCCTGCCTCTAAAATGAGTCTCTCTGGGGAACATGACACCAAAGATAAGAGGTGAGATGACAATTTTGATTAAGAATTATTAAGAGTGTATTTCCTAAATGCTATTTCCATAATTTTTCACGTGTTATTTAATCAGAAATGGTTGCTTATGGGTACCTTCAATATTACTGTTCTCAGATGTTTAATTAATAGATTTTAGATGTATATCATTATTTATTTATTTATTGCAAAACGCTATATATCCATTGTTTAGCTGAAAGTGAATGTTCGTATCCTGTATATTTGACTGTATTATCTGGTTGTCTCACCTAGCTATCTTAAGATGAATGCACTCACTGTAAATCGCTCTGGGTAAGAGCATCTGCTAAACAGGTGGGGCTCTGCCCTGAATGACAGGTCACCACTGCTCCAAAGCAATTACATGTTGCACAGGAACCACTGACTCGCTGCATGTTTCTATTATCAAGACACCTGCTGGTACCTCTTAACTGGTTAGTACAGCTCATGAGGTGTCCTAAATATCTGCCAACTAGGTGGGACACTTATGAATTAAGAGGTTTCATGCATAGCTTTAATTTATACCCATAAGCGTAGGACTAAAATGGCTTTATTCTCAGCACTTATACAACACATTTTCTACTCTGAGACGCTTTTTGGATATGGGCCCAGATCTCAAAATATTGTTTTAAAAAACGAATCATTTTTGTTTTATATAATAAAATATTACTAATGTAACTGACTTTAAAGACTTGGATTAGTTTATTGTGTTGCTCTCTGCTCATGTTCGCGTTCTGGAACTGTCCGCGTCCCCGTACAGAACTGTCCGCGTCCACGTACGGTTTGGCGCCAAGCATATTGTCCAGTTACGCGCAGAGTGGTCTGAGGTGATCTTGTGGAATAACGACGGAGTTCGTTACAGTGTTGAGACACCGAAGTTTATTGTTCAATTTTCTTTTTTGCGTAATGGTCAGTGACAGTATGAGTGTAGCCAGATCCTTTTCACTCGCTATTCTTGTTTCATCTTGTGTGGTTCACCGGATTCGTCATCATCCTCGATGGACAGACGAACAACCTGCTAGCTAGCCAAGCTAGTCGGTACAGCGAGCTAAGCTAGCTACTCTACCAGCATTATCCTAGTTATCCTAGCTACCACTACATCATCACCGGCTGCCTGCATTTCTTGTGGACCGATGGAGCTCCCTGGTTGTTTCTTCCACCTGTTAAATACCGTGGAGGACTTCTCCCTCTCTCGTTGACGGATGCTGGCTACCTACGCTCCCTCTGTCCGGTTCTCCTCTCTTCACTAGATGGACGGTAACTTTACCGTTTAACCCCTCTGTGTCCAAGGACTGAACTTTTGAATATTATTTTCGGGGCGCCTCAAGTTACATTTTTTACAACGTTTATTTCTGATAAAATTTGCTCATTGCATCCGCCATGGAGCCCAGTTTCATAATATTACCTTCAGTCCCTGGTTATGAAGTAATCACGAAAAAACAGGCCTTATGTTTGGGCATTTTTCACCCTACCAGCTCCAATTAGTTCTATTGAGCTCCGTGACACCGACTCGCCTTCAGAACGTTCTATTCCCAGTCCATTGTTCTGCGTCACAATGCCAGCTTCACTATTGTTATCAATGAGACCTGCCTGCATTAACCCTGTAGGTTTACCTCAGGTAACTTATTATTAACAAGGTTACGGTTACTTGGTGAGCATTAACCCTGTAGGTTCACCTCAGGTAACTTACTATTAACAAGGTTACAGCTACTTGGTGAGCGTTAACCCTGTAGGTTTACCTCAGGTAATTTATTATTAACAAGGTTACGTCTACTTGGTGAGCGTTAACCCTGTAGGTTTACCTCAGGTAACTTATTATTAACAAGGTTACGGCTACTTGGTGAGCAGCTCACTGTTCACCTGAGTACATGTTGTGGTCACCTATAGTGAGGTGAGACAGTTTAAGAGGTGATGGCTGGGGGATAGCCATCAAACATTAAACATTTTCTGGTCATGGTTAACCATATTTGTTTTAAGAAAAAAGTGTACAATCTAAACAAAACGCATATCCCTGTCCTCTTTTTCAAGATGTGGCCGATTTAAACAGCCAGAAGAAATGTTTAATTAAGAAATAACCATTTTTTGGATGACTTGTTGTATCTAAATGGCTGCTGGGTAATTTGATATGCATCGAAATCTTCGTTCATAGGCATCAAATTGAGCGAATGCTGCGCAGGTTCACTGAGTTGCAAACCAAATGGGTATAATGGGGTGATTGTTGTATAATCAGGTGGTCTAGCTAATTGATTTGTAGATCAGTACTCAGATTATGAGCATAGCAAGTGTCATGAATGAGTTATGTAGTACCCACATACGGCCACAAGGAGGAGCAAGAGTGCCATAAACCCATACTGTTTTTTGCCATATAAACCCTAAACCTAACAATCAATCAAATGTATTTATAAAGCCCTTTTTACACCAGCAGATGTCACAAAGTGCTATACAGAAACTCTTACCCTACTTATAACCTATTTTAGCCCTAACCCTAACCCCTAATTCTAGGGTAGGGTAGCCTAGAACACTTTTAGAAACTATTTTAGTAATAATATTATCTTAGTAAATACAATTATAGTATTAAATAGCGTTTTGATTATTTTGTTGTTATTTTATTATATGTATAATTGCAAGACAGAACACTTGATAAATAAGACACATTTGTTTTATTTTTCAAATGTGGTTTGAATTGGGTGACCTAGTAACCTATGTGTGAAAGTCCAGCAATTGGCGTGGGGCAGGTTTGAGACTGATCTAATAATAATAATAATGCCATTTAGCAGACGCTTTTATCCAAAGCGACTTACAGCCATGCGTGCATACATTTTTCGTGTATGGGTGGTCCCGGGGATCGAACCCACTACCTTGGCGTTTCAAGCGCCGTGCTCTACCAGCTGAGCTACAGAGTACCACACCAGCAGATCTAATATACTTTATTTCTCAGCTGCCTCACCAATGTCTGTACGTGAATTAATAACTTTTAATTGCTAAATATTTCCAATAGATGGGAGCATAAGACCAGGAAGCATCAGTTATAGGCTACAAGCAGCAATATGATTTACATAAAATAGCATGCAACCAAATACTATATGTCCCATGATTTTCTAAAATGGTCAGTCATTACTTTAGTTAGCTATATATCTCGTATTAGGCCTGTGATGCTTTTGGGAGAGCAATTAAATAGTGACTATAGCAGGTGTTGAACCCCTGGTAAATAATCACTAGTCAGATGCTCCAACCTCAACCCTAATGTACATGCATTTTTAAATATCTAATATTGCGATTAAACAACCTCGGAATAGATAAGACAAGAGTGCGTCTTCCAGCCCACCAATAAATTACATCATGCAACCCTCCCGGTAAGCAAATGTACCTCAACATGCCCCTCGCTTGTGCTAGAAGGCAGAGTGCTCGCTGCTGGTTGATGAATCTGACAATGAATGTACTACGAAAATACGTTTTTCTCGACCAGAGGTGACTAAATTAATGTTCAGGCTTATTGATAATCGTTATAGTAATGAACAATAATTTCAAAACATGAGCATAAAAACAGCTAATAATAAACATGAATCATCATTATATTATTTCACAGTAATCTGTTAAATGCTTTTTCAGTCGCTCCTCTTGCGTTAGCAGTGTGGAAAGGGACAGTAAAAAGCGTGTGCAGGAGTTTTCCTGTGAGGGGGAGTGGTGGTGTATCCAGGGAGAAAACTAAACTAACCTTCTGAAATGTCATTCATGGTCTTATGCTGCCATCTATTGGAATTATTTAGTAACTGCAGTAGTACTGAATAAAGGATATCCTTACTAAAGTAGTATTTACTCAGAATTTCAAAATATGACATTTTATAGTTCATTCTACCACTTACAACCATAACATAACCATTTATAGCATAACAAACAATGAAACTGACATAAACCAAAAACACCATACATTTAGTTAACTATATATATATATATATATACTATTTATTTAGATGGGTGACATTATCTGCCAAAGTAACACCACTGTAGATAAAGAAGAGCTCTCCAGTAGGTGAACCAAAACATTCAAATGCCATTTTCTCAAAATTGAGGTTACAAGTTTATCATCTTTCAAAGCAGAATTACTTTCCCATTGTTCCTCAACTGTAGTGTATGATATACCTTTTTCTAGCTGAGTCTCTACTTTTATCCAATGTAAAAAACACAATTTCAAATTTTGCTAAATAAGTTCGAATCGAGCCGGTCGGTCACATTTGACTGTGTAAAACCTAGCAGTACTACTTATTTCTCTGAGAGTGAGGTAGATATATTATTACTGTGTAAAACCTAGCAGTACTACTTATTTCTCTGAGAGTGGGGCAGATATATTATTACTGTGTAAAACCTAGCAGTACTACTTATTTCTCTGAGAGTGAGGCAGAATTATATTATTACTGAGTAAAACCTAGTATTACTACTTATTTCTCTGAGAGTGAGGCAGATACATAGCATTTTGCAAAAAAACATGATTATTTGTCTCTCTGAAATGAAACCATCAAGTGATAGATTTTAAACAAATACATGTCTCTCATTGAACAACACCATGCCATGATTAGATAGTTAAAAAACACACCAATTTCTTTCATAATTTCTTTAAACAATAAAAGCTCATTTACGAACATTTCTGAAAATGGATATATAGCGTTTTGGAATGAAACTCTTGTTTCCCCATCTGAGCTCAGAGTAGATGAGAGATGTAATGTTTGTCTCTGTTGTGTTGAAGCCCAATCAAGCAGGAGAGACCAGCCTCCCCTGTACCCAGCTGTGTGTCCATGAAGAGTGACCGGTCTATGGGTCAACCTATAAACTTCAGAGAGGGAGACTTTTCTACTGAACAAAGGTAAGAAGAACTCATGGGTCATGGTCAGTGAGTTAAACAACACTGTCTCCAGTCATTTCTCCTCTCCCATTTTACCATTTACTTTTGTTGTTTTCATAATCCATAGGCTAATCCTTTTTTTCCATTTTCATAGTTCAGAAACAATATGAAACTAACACAACATTCTCTTAATGTGTGTGTGTGTGTGTGTGTGTGTGTGTGTGTGTGTGTGTGAGTGTGTGTGCACTCCCTGGATGAGGAGATGTAATCTCTATCCTGATTGCCTAGTCACTTTTACCCCTACCTACATGTACATATTACCTCAACTACCTGGTACCCCTGTACATTGACTCAGTACTGGTACTCCTTGTATATAGTCTAGTTATTACCTCAACTACCTGGTACTCTGCACATTGACTCAGTACTGGTACTCCTTGTATATAGTCTAGTTATTACCTCAACTACCTGGTACCCCTGCACATTGACTCAGTACTGGTACTCCTTGTATATAGTCTAGTTATTACCTCAACTACCTGGTACCCCTGCACATTGACTCAGTACTGGTACTCCTTATAGCCTCATTATTGTTATATCATTGTGTCACTATTTCCTTTTTTTATTTAGCTAATTTTTCATACTTTTTAACTGCATTGTTGGGAAAGGGCTCGTTAATAAGCATTTCATGGTAAAGTGTACAGCTGTTGTATTCAGCGCATGTGAGAAATACAATTTGATTTGAAGGTCATTGGCTCTAACGGTCGTCTCGTGCCGAACAGTGCATGTTCGGATGTTGAAGCACTGTGGCTAGGAAAAACTCCCTAGAAAAGCAGGAACCTAGGAAGAAACCTAGAGAGGAACCAGGCTCTGAGGGGTGGCCAGTCCTCTTCTGGCTGTGCCGAGTGGAGATTATAACAGTACATGGCCATTAAGGCCAGATCATTCTTCAAGATGTTCAAATGTTCATAGATGACTAGCAGGGTCAAATAATAATCACTGTGGTTATAGAGGTTGCAACAGGTCAGCATCTCAGGAGTAAATGTCAGTTGCCTTTTCATAGTCGATCATTCAGAGGTTGAGACAGCAGGTGTGTGTATGTGTGTGTGTGTGTGAGTGTGTGTGAGTGTGTGTGTGTGAGTGTGTGAGTGTGTGAGTGTGTGAGAGAGAGAGAGAGAGAGAGAGAGAGAGAGAGAGAGAGAGAGAGAGAGAGAGAGAGAGAGAGAGAGAGAGAGAGAGAGATATTAGGCTACAGGTAAAAAAAAAAAATACCTGGCTATTGTTGACAAGCATTGTCCTATTCAGTTCATATCCATATTATTAATATTTGATTCATTGATTGAAATTATGACCCCATCCTCAGTAGCCTATTCCAGCAGGTTACTTGGTAACAGAAGCACTTCCTACCTCAAAATCGTCTTGTTATTCATGTTAAATAAATTAATCTGTCAATTTGAACTAAGCAAGCTGCTAAATCATTCAGCTTACATCTTGCCTACATCTTGCCCAGGCTACTGGAGGCTGTCTGAAATAAGATGTAGGCCTATCAGGGTCTATGTTTTGGCCTAGTTTTCAGGCCTTGTGGGTGGGTTTTGAGTAGTCATTGGGCTAGAAAAAGTAATTGCATTAAATCACCTGACTGTTTGGATGTGTCTGTTAGTAAATGTTTTATTTCTAAGAGATCATGAATAAAAGAGAACAATGGACATTCTAGAATGAGTTGTCACTGTGTTCACCACAACCAACATGCTGCATCTCTGTTTAGGGGTCAGTGGTCTAAAATGAGTCTCTCTGGGGAGAGAGAGGAGGGGGTCCCTGCCTCTAAAATAAGTCTCTCTGGGGGACATGACACCAAAGCTAAGAGGTGAGATGACAATTTTGTTTCCAAAACGCTATATCCACAATTTTTTTCAGCAGAAATGATTGCCTTGGGTACACTCAATATTACTGTTCTCAGATTTTGTATTAATGGATTTGAGATGTGTATAAAAATAAATGTTTTTTTGGCTAAATGCTATATATCCATTGTTTAGTTGGAATGGAATGTTCGTATCCTGTATATTTGACTGTGATATGTGGTTGTCTCACCTAGATATCTTAAGATAAATGCACTTACAGATGCCATATCTTAATTTGACCCAGTTTCTCACAGCAGAAAGATTATCCTGCAGCAACAGGAAATGTGAATTATTATGTGGATTATAATTCATTAACATTTTTTGTTAGGGCAAATCAAGTATTTTCTAAAATACACTACAATACAGCAACTGTATTGTAAGTCACTCTGGGCCCGGTTTCCTGATAGCGATGGAATTTAGGCTTACAAGTGTTTTAAGATGCATCTTTCCTACAACGGCTGAAGATGTAACATGCATTTCCCACGCACCACGCAGAGAGAACGGTCCATTTAAAATTAATTCATTCTTCCCTCACCCTTTGCCCTGCAAGTGTCAACTCATCATTCGTCATGATACGTCATCAGAAGTGTCCACTTAACTTGAGGGCTGAGGGGAGAGGGAGTCTTTGAAGTGTTTGAATCGCTGCCATGGATAGTTTCGAAGTAACATTACCAGATGATCAATGACGTCCGAAGCTTCGTTTGATCTCATGCTTTTTCGAACCATGTGTTGCAAAATGCGAGAGATCTCACTGAAATGCGAGAGATCTCACTGATTTCGCCCTGGTGCCGGTGCTTTTTTCGAAGCAAAGTCTTTTTCAAACACTGACCTCTACTGGACACCTTATTTATACATTTAGTTTGATGTCTTCCAGTGTTTGAAACGCTACCATGGAAATGTGGTTGTCTCATCTAGCTATCTTAAGATGAGTTGACTTCATTACTACTCATGTTGGGTACACCGAGCTGTCTGTTTGAGCTACTGGCTCAATATAGAGTTCTCAATCCGAGGTCCACGGAGGTGCTGCAGACTGGACGACATTTGCAATGGAAGACATTTGATAGAATTTTCACACCACACGACCACTTTGCCTACTCTTCATTATTGCCTAATATAATGGAATGCATATTTTTTTTACCAATTCTGATGGTTGTTACAAGCAGAATTTTGACAATATTACCGTTATACCAACACACTCTTCACACCCGTTTAACAACTCTAAATAGCTTTGACATAGTAGGCATCAAGTCCCTTGCCAATAATGTTGCCTACAACTTTGCATACAATGTTCATTTTCATCGAACACATATTTCGCCCTAGATGCCTTCAATTGCCCAATTTATAGCCATGCCCAATTTAGGATTATATTTTAACAACGTGATGTTGCGCTCCAAAGGGATAACTTGAAATACCATGACGTAGGTAATTAAATAATCAAAAGAAAAACGTGTTTATTATACACATAGAAAAGAAGGTTCCTTAAAGAACCAAAAAGGCTTCTATCAATTCCTTAATATATGGAACCACTAAAAGTTAGATATATTTTTGGGTTCAGTGAAGAAGAACCTCTAGAGTTCTGATCAACGAAAGGTGAATGTTTTGAGTATTTGAACACAGCAGCCCTCCAGTGGTCAGATCAAGCCCAACCGTTTTTTCCAGCGCCCGGCCCGGGATTCGAACCAGCCTCCTTTCTGCCATAGGTCCAACTCCTGCCACAGCTCCAACTCCTTAGCCGCTGGGCGAAAACTTGAGTTACTCTTCAGAAATAAGCATGAGTTAATAAGACAACATGCAATGCAGACATTAATGTTATCACTTATACATAATTATTATACAGAAATCATTGCCAAAAGCACAAGACATACGGTTGCATGTAGGTCTATATTATTTATGGATTGATCATATAGAAATATAAAATATTATTTTTAACTACTCCAAAGCAATTACATGTGGCGCAGGAACCACTGACTCGCTGCATTATTCTATAGTATTATCAAGACACCTGCTGTTAATTCTTAACTGGTTAGGACAGCTCATGAGGTGTCCTAAATATCTGCCGACTAGGTGGGACTAGAGGCTTCATGCATAGCTTTAATTTATACACATAAGTGTAAAATGTCTTTATTCTCAGCACTTATACGACCAATGTTCTACTCTGAGACACTTTGTGGATATGGGCCCAGATCTCAAAATATTGTTAGAAAAAAACTAATGTAAGCCAGTGTAAAGACTGGGTTATGTATGCACTCACTAACTGTAAGTCGCTCTGGATAAGAGCGTCTGCTAAGTGATTAAAATGTCAATGTAAATGTATTGTGTTGCACTGCTCATGTCCGCGTTCTGGAACTGTCCGCGTCCACGTCCAGAACTGCCCGCGTCCACGTACGGTTTGGTGCCAAGCATATTGTCCAGTTACGCGCAGAGTGGGCTGAGGTGATGTTGGGGAATAACGCCGAAGTTTATTGTTCAATTAGCTTTTTTGCGTAATGGTCAGTAACAGTATGAGTGTAGCCAGATCCTTTTCACTCGCTCTTCTTGTTTAATTGTGTGGTTCACCGGATTCGTCATCATCCTCGAGGGACAAACGAACGACCTGCTAGCTAGCCAAGCTAGTCGGTACAGCTAGCTAAGCTAGCTACTCTGCCAGCATCCTAGTTATCCTAGCTACCACTACATCATCACCGGCTGCCTGCATTTCTTGTGGACCGATGGAGCTCCCGGGTTGTTTCTTCCACCTGTTAAATACCGTGGAGGGCTTCTCCCTCTCTCGTTGACGGATGCTGGCTACCTACCATCCCTCTGTCCGGTTCTCCTCTCTTCACTAGATGGACGGTAACTTTAGTGTTTAACCCCTCTGTGTCCAAGGACTGAACCTTTTGAATATTATTTTCGGGGCGCCTCAAGTTACATTTTTTACAACGTTTATTTCTGATAAAATTAGTTCATTGCATCCGCCATGGAGCCCAGTTTCATAATATTACCTTCTATCCCTGGTTATGAAGTAATCGCGAAAAAACAGGCCTTATGTTTGGGCATTTTTCACCCTGCCAGCTCCTATTAGTTCTACTGTAGGTTTACCTCAGGTAACTTATTATTTACAAGGTTATGGATACTTGGCGAGCGTTAACCCTGTAGGTTTACCTCAGGTAACTTATTATTAACAAGGTTACGGCTACTTGGTGAGCGCGCACACTGTTCACCTGAGTAGATGTTGCGGTCACCAATAGTGAGGTGAGACATGGTTTAAGAGGCGATGGCTGGCAGATAGCCATCAAACATTAATCATTTTCTGGTCATGGTTAACCATATTTGTTTTAAGAAAAAAGTGTACAATCTAAACAAAACGCATGTCCCTGTCCTCTTTTTCAAGATGTGGCCGATTTAAACAGCCAGGAGACATTTTTTAATTAAGAAATAACACTTTTTTGGACGACTTGTTGTTTCTAAATGGCTGCTGGGTAATTTGATATGCATCGAAATCTTCGTTCGTAGGCATCAAATTGAGCGAATGCTGTGCAGGTTATTTTGTTGTTATTTTATTATATGTATAATTGCAAGACAGAACACTTGATAAATAAGACACATTTGTTTTATTTTTCAAATGTGGTTTGAATTGGGTGACCTAGTAACCTCTGTGTGAAAGTCCAGCAATTGGCGTGGGGCAGGTTTGAGACTGATCTAATACACTTTATTTCTCAGCTGCCTCACCAATGTCTGTATGTGAATTAATAACTTTTAATAGCTAAATATTTCCAATAGAAGGCAGCATAAGACCACGAAGCATCAGTTATAGGCTACAAGCAGCAATATGATTGACATAAAATAGCATGCAACCAAATACTATATGTCCCATGATTTTCTAAAATGGTCACTCATTACTTTAGTTAGCTATATATCTCGTATTAGGCCTGTGATGCTTTTGGAAGAGCAATTAAATAGTGACTATAGCAGGTGTTGAACCCCTGGTAAATAATCACTAGTCAGATGCGCTAACCTCAACCCTAGTATACATGCATTTTTAAATATCTAATAATGCGATTAAACAACCTCGGAATAGATAAGACAAGAGTGAGTCTTCCAGCCCACCAATTAATTACATCATGCAACCCTCCCGGTTAGCAAATGTACCTCAACATGCCCCTCGTTTGCGCTAGAAGGCAGAGCGCTCGCTGCTGGTTGATGAATCTGACAATTAATGTACTAGGAAAATACATTTTCTCGACCAGAGGTGACTAAATTAATGTTCAGGCTTATTGATAATCGTTATAGTAATGAAGTATAATTTCAAAACATGAGCATAGAAACAGCTAATAATAAACATGAATCATCATTATATTATTTCACAGTAATCTGTTAAATGCTTTTTCAGTCGTTCCTCTTGCGTTAGCAGTGTGGAAAGGGACAGTAAAAAGCGTGTGCAGGAGTTTTCCTGTGAGGGGGAGTGGTGGTGTATCCAGGGAGAAAACTAAACTAACCTTCTGAAATGTCATTCATGGTCTTATGCTGCCATCTATTGGAATTATTTAGCAACTGCAGTAGTACTGAATAAAGTATATCCTTACTAAAGTAGTAATTACTCAGAATTTCAAAATATGACATTTTCGAGTTCATTTTTCCAGTTAAGACCATAAAATAACAATTTATAGCATAACAAACAATGAAACTGACATAAACCAAAAACACCATACATTTAGTTCACTATATATATATATATACTATTTATTTAGATGGGTGACATTATCTGCCAAAGTAACACCACTGTAGATAAAGAAGAGCTCTCCAGTAGGTGAACCAAAACATTCAAAGGCCATTTTCTCAAAATTGAGGTTACAAGTTTATCATCTTTCAAAGCAGAATTACTTTCCCATTGTTCCTCAACTGTAGTGTATGATATACCTTTTTCTAGCTGAGTCTCTACTTTTATCCAATGTCAAAAACACAATTTCAAATTTTGCTACATAAAATCGAGACGGTCGGTCACATTTGACTGTGTAAAACCTAGCAGTACTACTTATTTCTCTGAGAGTGAGCCAGATATATATTATTACTGTGTAAAACCTAGCAGTACTACTTATTTCTATGAGAGTGAGGGCAGTTATATATTATTACTGTGTAAAACCTAGCAGTACTACTTATTTCTCTGCGAGTGAGGCAGATATATAGCATTTTGCAAAAAAACATGATTATATGTCTCTCTGAAATGAAACCATCAAGTGATAGATTTTAAACAAATACATGTCTGTCATTGAACAATCGCATGCCATGATTAGATAGTGAAAAAACATACCAATCTCTTTCATAATTTCTTGAAACAATAAAAGCAAATTGACGAACATTATGTTTCCCCATCTGAGCTCAGAGTAGATGAGAGACGTAATGTTTGTCTCTGTTGTGTTGAAGTCCAATCAAGCAGGAGAGACCCGCGTCCCCTGTACCCAGCTGTGTGTCCATGAAGAGTGACTGGTCTATGGAACTTCCTATACAGTTTAGAGAGGGAGACTTTTCTACTGAACAAAGGTAAGAAGAACTCATGGGTCATGGTCAGTGAGTTAAACAACACTGTCTCTAGTCATTTTCCCTCTCCCATTTTACCATTTCTTTTTGTTGTTTTCATAATCCATAGGCTAATCCTTTTTTCCATTTTCATAGTCCTAAAACAATATTAAACCAACACAACATTCCCTCTGTGTGTGTGTGTGTGTGTGTGTGTGTGTGTGTGTGTGTGTGTGTGTGTGTGTGTGTGTGTGTGTGTGTGTGTGTGTGTGTGTGTGTGTGTGTGTGTGTGTGTGTGTGTGTGTGTGTGTGTGTACTCCCTGGATGAGGAAATGTAATCTCATGTTTTGTCCACAGAAACCAACAGGAGAGTTCAGAGTCAGAGATTCTCAGTGGTCAGTCTTCCCAGAGTCATCAAACAGACCTGGCCTCCATATTCAGTGTATGTGGTCCTGTTATGTACATTTGTTTTTGTTTACCTCAAGTAAAGTTGATCTGTCAATCATTCATTAATGTGTTAATGAGAAAGCATTTCTTCTCTTGCTTAACTTATTTACTTTATTTATTTCAGTTGCTTGAAGAGAATATTATGACATTTGTGAAGAACGAGCTGAAGATGTTCAAGAGGATTCTTAGTCCAGAACTCCCAGAAGGCTTTGAGAGTCAGAAGCAGGATAAGGAAGTGGTGGATGCTGAAGATGAGAAGCAGGAGAGCAGTGCCAGAGAGGGGGCTCTGAAGATCACACTGCACGTCCTGAGGAAAATGAACCAGAAGGAGCTTGCTGACACACTGGAGAAAAGTAAGAGCTGTCTGCCTCATGTTGAATGCTGTTTTATAACATTTAAAAGCTGTAGCTAAAGTACAGCTAAAGTAGCTGTGTAACTAAATGATATTGTAGCAGCCTTAACACAACACCTAGTGACCTCATCAAGTAGCAGAATAATGTGTTGAGAGAGAGAGAGAGAGAGAGAGAGAGAGAGAGAGAGAGAGAGAGAGAGAGAGAGAGAGAGAGAATACCAATAATAATATAATCAGTCACAACAGTCTGTAATGCATTATGAAAACATTTACACATTTATACAGTCAGTTAAGCGAAAAAAGTATTATAATTTAAAATGTCATAACAGTCCTAGAATACTGTAGGCATTAAAACAGACGTAATATTAATATTCTCTGTGTTATTTCTTCATTCAGATGAACTTGCTGTGATTTGCCAACGTGAACTCAAATCTAATCTAAAGAAGAAGTTTCAATGTGTATTTGAGGGGATCGCTAAACAAGGAAACCCAACACTTCTCAATAAGATCTACACAGAGCTATACATCACAGAGGGTGGAACAGGAGAGGTCAATAATGAACATGAGCTGAGACAGATTGAGACAACAACCAGGAAACAAGCAAGACCAGAGACTGCAATCAAATGTAATGACATCTTCAAACCCTTAACTGGACAAGACAAACTTATCAGAACTGTGCTGACAAAGGGAGTCGCTGGCATTGGAAAAACAGTCTCTGTGCAGAAGTTCATTCTGGACTGGGCTGAAGGAAAAGCAAATCAGGATGTCCAATTTGTATTTTCATTCCCTTTTCGGGAGCTGAATTTGATGAAAAAGGAAAAACACACTTTGATTGAACTTCTCAATCACTTCTCAATGGAAACCAAAGAATCAAGAATCTCCAACTACGACAAGTACAAAGTTCTGTTCATCTTTGATGGTCTGGATGAGTGCCGACTGCCCCTAGACTTCCAGAAGAACAAGATCTGTTGTGACGTCACAGAGTCAACCTCAGTGGATGTTCTGCTGACAAATCTCATCAAGGGAAATCTGCTTCCCTCTGCTCTCCTCTGGATAACTACTCGACCTGCAGCAGCCAATAAAATCCCTTCAGGGTGTGTTCACCAGGTGACAGAGGTACGAGGGTTCAATGACCCACAGAAGGAGGAGTACTTCAGGAAGAGATTCAGTGATGAGGATCTGGCCAGCAGAATCATCTCACACATAAAGACATCAAGGAGCCTCCACATCATGTGCCACATTCCAGTCTTCTGTTGGATTTCTGCAACAGTCCTTGAACACATGTTGAGTACAGACAAGAGAGAAGAGATGCCCAAGACTCTGACTGAGATGTACTCACACCTTGTGGAGTTTCATACCAAACAGAAGAATGAAAAGTATCTTGGGAAAGAAGAGACAGGTCCACACTGGAATAAAGAGAGCATTCTGTCACTGGGAAAACTGGCTTTTCAACAGCTTGTGAATGGCAATCTGATTTTCTATGAAGAAGACCTGAAGGAGGCTGGCATTGATGTCAATGAAGCCTCTGTGTACTCAGGATTGTGCACACAGCTCTTTAAAGAGGAATGTGGGCTGTACCAGGAGAAGGTGTACTGCTTCGTGCATCTGAGCATTCAGGAGTTTCTGGCTGCTGTATATGTGTTCCTCTCATTCATCAACAACAATGAGAATCTAATGGCCAAACCGCAAGTTACTGAAGTTACTGTCTACAAGAGTGCTGTAGATAAAGCCTTACAAAGTGAGACGGGAAAACTGGACCTTTTCCTCCGCTTCCTTCTGGGCCTCTCACTGGAGTCCAATCAGAAGCACTTACGAGGTCTACTGACAAAGACAAGAAGCAGCTCACAGAGCCATGAAGAAACAGTCAAGTACATCAAGGAGAAGATCAGGGAGAATCCCTCTCCAGAGAGGTGCATCAATCTGTTCCACTGTCTGAATGAACTGAATGACCATTCTCTAGTGGAGGAGATCCAATGCTACCTGAGCTCAGGAAGTCTCTCAGAAGCCAAACTGTCACCTGCACAGTGGTCAGCTCTGGTCTTTGTGTTGCTGACTTCAGAAAAGGAGCTGGATGTGTTTGACCTGAAGAAATACTCCAGATCAGAGGAAGGTCTTCTGAGGCTGCTGCCAGTGGTCAAAGCCTCCAGAGCTGCTCTGTGAGTACATCAAATGTCATTTAAGTACTAATCATCAGGAAGAAATATTCCTATTAGAGAAAAATATATTATAATATGTATATAATATATATTGAAAACATTTAGAATCAGTGCATTGTTGTTCACATTAGTATAACAATATGACCATACAATTTTAGGAGACAGAAGATGAATCTGTATGTTGTTTAAGAGAATAAACCAAATGCATCTGCCATTGTCCTTCTACACTACTGGTGTTAAATTAACAGTGTTTGTGAAATCATGGTGATCTTTTCATCAGGCTATCATGCTGTCTAGTCACAGAGAAAGGCTGTGCTTCTCTGGTCTCAGCTCTGAATTCAAACCCCTCACACCTGAGAGAGCTGGATCTGAGTAACAATATCATGAAGGATTCAGGAGTGAAGCTGCTCTCTGCTGGACTGGGGAATCCCCACTGTAAACTGGAGACTCTGAGGTCAGTATTCCTGTAGTTGGTCAACAAGTGATAACTGTTCACCAGATCCACATGTGTTTACCAGGCACCAGTGGCGGCTCCTGAAAAAATTCTCAGGGGGGGCAATTTTTCTGATGATTTAGGTGACCTACACACATTTTAAAAAAGATATGTCCAGCAACAACATGAAGACAGGGGCAGCATATAAGTCAATACCAGAAGCATTTATTGACTGATCTCAAAAGTGTTGGCTTACCAGGGTTGGTGGAGCCCTCAGTTTCATCTTTGCCTCGCAAAGCTAACTCAAACACTCCGCAAAACTTCACACACTGGATTAGCCGGCTGAGGATGTGGCGGTTCTTGCTAACCTCATCGTTGTGGCGGCGGACAGCTAGCCTGTATCCCTCATCCAGTTGAGTGGCAATGTTCACTCTCCCCAAAGCAGACAATCTCAAACAGCTATCCATGTGGGTCTTTGACAGCTCATGTTTCTTAATCTTTTCTGAAAGATGGTGCATGTCCGTTACACACCAGTCGCTGTCCAAGCGGTGCTGTCTGCCGTGCCGCCTTCAGGGTGAAAGAGTAAGCAGGGGGTAGCAGAAGACTGCATTAACTACATCGCAGCCTGCTAGCCAGGTTTTTCGTTCGTACCAATTTTTGGAAAATCCTCGGGTGTAGGACTTTCCCCCTTTAGTAGAAACCTGTTGAATTATAAAATTTGGTCTGGGAGGTCCTAATTGTTTCGTTGCCAATTTATCTTGATTTGTTCGCCGACAAAAAGTAACTTCTTTCAAAGAGACAATCGAGTTGCACTGAACGCTATAGCCATCTTGACAGTAGTACGTGAATTGATTGACGCTGCTACCCACTCTTTTCTTAGTTACGTTCATGGTTATGTTACGTATGACGAAAGCGCGTAAGTGCAAGCCCTCAGAAACCCATAGAGATTGTATTGAAAGCTCTGATATTTGGAAAAAAAAGATTTTACATGAGAGTCTATGAGAGACTTCTGGGGCGATTTCAACCTGACTGAAATCGCCCCAAAAGGGGGGGGGGGGGGGCATTTGAAGCACGACTTTAGCCTGATTGGACATTTAGTGGCAGATCAGACGTCTAGATTAGAACACTGATAACTACTGTTGCCGTGATATAATTGATTAGAAAAAAAATCCCTTCCTTTTCCCGTTTGGCAGTGCGTCGCCCATATCGCCCTAATGAACACACCGTCCCTGCCAGGCACACATATTCCACACCATATGTGTTTGGACAGTGAAGCTTACAGTTTTAAATTTGGTGCTATGCTCCAGCAATTTGGATTTCAGATTGAATGTTTCATTATAGAATGTCACCTTTTATTTGATGTTAATGGTGAGAGGTTAGCATGTTTTGTTGTAGCCTCTGTAACTTTCTCACTCATTATTATTCATGATTCATTCATGATCTTTCTCAATCATGGCATCATTAGGATTCATTCAGTAGTGTTTAGAAACATGTTATCTACTCACAGAAAGAAAATTACTCAACACCAAAGAATAGCAGTGTGGTTTTAATATGATTTTACTCTTTGCAGGCTGTCATGCTGTCTATTCACAGAGGAAGGCTGTGCTTCTCTGGTCTCAGCTCTGAAGTCAAACCCCTCACACCTGAGAGAGCTGGATCTGAGTAACAATGACCTGAAGGATACAGGAGTGAAGCTGCTCTCTGCTGGACTGGGGAATCCCCACTGTAAACTGGAGACTCTGAGGTCAGTATTCCTGTATCACTCAATGAACACACACTTATTGGACACACACACACACTGGACACGGACACACACACACACACACACACACACACACACACACACACACACACACACACACACACACACACACACACACACACACACACACTGGACACACACACACACACACAAGGATTAATTTAGTAGTGTTTAGAAACATGTTATCTACTGTTAATAATGATACATTAATTCATGTATATACAGTACCATTCAAAAGTTTGGACACATCTACTCATTCAAGGGTTTGTCTTTATTTTTAATATTTTTTCCATTGTAGAATAATAGTGAAGACATCAAAACTATGAAATAACAAATATGGAATAATGTAGTAACCAAAAAAGAAAATATATTTTAGATTTGAAATTCTTCAAATAGCCACCCTTTGCCTTGATGACAGCTTTGCACACTCTTGGCATTCTCTCAACCAGCTTCACCTGGAATGCTTTTCCAACAGTCTTGAAGGAGTTCCCACATATGCTGAGCACTTGTTGGCTGCTTTTCCTTCACTCTGCCGTCCGACTCATCCCAAGCCATCTCAATTGGGTTGAGGTTGGGTGATTGTGGAGGCCAGGTCATCTGATGCAGCACTCAATCCCTCTCCTTACACAGCCTGGAAGTGTGTTGGGTCATTGTCCTGTTGAAAAACAAATTATAGTCCCACTAAGCCCAAACCAGATGGGATGGCGTATCGCTGCAGAATGCTGTGGTAGCCATGCTGGTTAAGTGTCCCTTGAATTCGAAATAAATCACAGACAGTGTCAGCAGCAAAGCACCCCCACACCATAACACCTCCTCCTCCATGCTTTACGGTGGGAACTACACAAGCAGAGATCATCCGTTCACCCACACTGCTTCTTACAAAGACACGGCAGTTGGAACCAAAAATCTCCAATTTGGACTCCAGACCAAAGAACAAATGTCCACCGGTGTAATGTCCATTGCTCATGTTTCTTGGCCCAAGCATGTCTCTTCTTCTTATTGGTGTCCTTTAGTAGTGGTTTCTTTGCAGCAATTCGACCATGAAAGCCTGATTCACACAGTCACCTCTGAACAGTTGATGTTGAGATGTGTCTGTGACTTGAACTCTGTGAAGCATTTATTTAGGCTGCAATTTCTGAGGCCGGTAACTCTAATGAACTTATCCTCTGCAGCAGAGGTAACTCCGGGTCTTCCATTCCTGTGACGGTCCTCATGAGAGCCAGTTTCATTGTAGCGCTTGATGTTTTTTGCGACTGCACTTGAAGAAATGTTCAAAGTTCTTGAAATGTTCCTTATTGACTGACCGTCAAGTCTTAAAGTAATGATGGACTGTCGTTTCTCTTTGCTTGTTTGAGCTGTTCTTGCCATAATATGGACTTGGTCTTTTACCAAATAGGGCTATCTTCTGTATACCCCTCTACGTTATCACAACACAACTGATTGGCTCAAATGCATTAAGAAGGAAATCCACAAATTAACTTTTAAGAAGGCACACCTGTTAATTGAAATGCATTCCAGGTGACTACCCCAAGAAGCTGGTTGAGAGAATGCCAAGAGTGTGCAAAGCTGTCATCAAGGCAAAGGGTGGCTATTTGAAGAATCTCAAATATAAAATATATTTTGATTTGCTTAACACTTTGGTTACTACATGATTCCATATGTGTTATTTCATAGTTTTGATGTCTTCACTATTATTCTACAACGTAAAAAATTGTTTAAAAAATAATTTTAAAAACTTGAATGAGTTGGTGTGTTCAAATGTTTTACTGGTAGTGTATATATACATATATGAATAGATATGGCAGGTTTCAGTACTCTGATGTATCAGAAATTTTTTAAATAATATATTTCCACCACCAAAGAATAGCAGTGTGTTTTTAATATAATTTGACTCTTTGCAGGCTGTCAGGCTGTCTAGTCACAGAGGAAGGCTGTGCTTCTCTGGTCTCAGCTCTGAAGTCAAACCCCTCACACCTGAGAGAGCTGGACCTGAGCTACAATCACCCAGGAGACTCAGGAGTCAGACTGCTCTCTGCTGGACTGGAGGATCCACACTGCAGACTGGAGAAACTCAAGTATGTAGAGGGTTTATGTCAATGTTCATATCAGACATGTTGGAGTTATCAGGCTAGTTAAGACAAACATTCTGACCACCACTTGGAATAAGTTATATAAAGACTGTGTGTGTGTGTGTGTGTGTGTGTGTGAGTGTGTGTGTGAGTGTGTGTCCAGTGTGTGTGTGTGTGTGTGTGTGTGTCCAGTGTGTTTGTGTCCAGTGTGTGAGTGTGTGTGTGTGTGTGTCCAATGTGTGTGTATGTGTGTCCAGTGTGTGTGCATGTGTGTCCAATGTGTGTGTGTGTCCATTGTGTGTGTGTGTGCACGTGTATCAGTACACACACTGGACACACACACACACTCACACTGGACACAAACACACACTGGACAAACACACACACACACTGGACACACACACACACACACACACACACACACACACACACACACACACACACACACACACACACACACAAACACACAAACACACTGGACACCCTGGACACACACACACACACACACACACTGAACACACACACACTGGACACACACACACACACACTCACTAGCACTGGACACACACACACACACACACACACACACACACACACACACACACACACACACACACTGGACAAACACACACACACACACACACTGGACACACACACACACACACACACTGGACAAACACTCACACACTGGACACACACCCACACACACAGTGGACACACACACACTGGACACACACACACACACTGGACACACACTGGACACACACACACACACACACTGGACAAACACTCACACACTGGACACACACCCACACACACAGTGGACACACACACTGGACACACACACACAGATTGGACACACACACACTCACACTGGACACACACACACTTAACAGACACACACAAACTGGACACACACACTAGACACACACACACACACACTGGACACACACATACACACAGGACACACACACACTGGACACACACATACACACAGGACACACACACACTGGACACATACAAAGAGGACACACACACACACACACACACACTGGACACACACACACACACACTGGACACACACACATACAAACATTCTTACCACAGCTTGTACAAAGTTATATGCTGACTGTGTGTGTGTGTGTGTGTGTGTGTGTGTGTGTGTGTGTGTGTGTGTGTGTGTGTGTTTGTGTGTGTGTGTGTGTGTGTGTGTGTGAGTTCAGGTGTATCCCTCAATGACTGTCTGTTCTTCTGCTTACCGCTACAGTGTGGAACATGGTGGAGAGAACACAATGAAACCTGGACTTAGAAAATGTGAGTGTTGACTGCTGTGAAGAATATGACTAAGAATAAGTCTTAATTCAAGTGAAGTCAAAGTCAAAGACCACCATCATTACTTACTTGGTCATATTAAATATCAGCTGTAGTTCTACAGAAGCACAAATCAGGGACACCAAAGTTTACAAAGAGTTGCTTTGACAATGTGTGTGTCTGAGTGTGTGTGTGGCGTGTTTGTGTTACTTTAGAAATGTGTGTGTGTGTGTGTGTATTCAGTGTGTGTGTGTGTGTGTGTGTGTGTGTGTGTGTGTGTGTGTGTTCAGGATGTGTGTGTGTGTTCAGGATATGTGTGTGTTCAGGATGTGTGTCCTGTGTGTGTGTGTGTTCAGGATGTGTGTGTGTGTGTAATGAATGGGAATAAGTGTGTTTTATATTACCATACAGTTTAACATATGATCATTCAACAAGTCTCAAGTTACCTTAACTTCTCCTTTTGATACCTAGAAACATCTACATTAAATGAATTAGTGAAAAGTGAGTTAACATTCTAATGTGAATGATGATGATTTCTAATATTGTGTCTGGTTTCATCCATCAGATGTCTGTGATCTCACACTTGACCTAAACACAGTAAACAGACGCCTCTCTCTGTCTGAGGAGAACAGAAAGGTGACATGGAGGAGAGAGAAGCAGCCGTATCCTGATCACCCAGAGAGATTTGAGGACTGGAGACAGGTGCTGTGTAGAGAGGGTCTGACTGGGCGCTGTTACTGGGAGGTAGAGTGGAGTGGGATAGAGGTTGATATAGGAGTGACGTATAAAGGAATCAGCAGGAGAGGAGGGGGTGATGACTGTGTGATTGGAGGTAATGACAAGTCCTGGAGTCTGTTCTGCTCTGACATCGGTCACTCTGCCTGTCACAATAATAAGTTCACTACCATAGACGTCCCCTCCTCCAGCTCCCACAGAGTAGGAGTGTATCTGGACTGGCCAGCCGGCACTCTGTCCTTCTACAGAGTCTCCTCTGACACACTGACCCACCTGTACACATTCCACTCCACATTCACTGAGCCCCTCTATCCAGGGTTTAGGGTTTATGATGACTCCTCAGTGTCCCTGTAAATAATAACCATGGTAACACTGACACACACACACACACTGGACACACACACTGGACACACACACACACTGGACACACACACACACACACTGGACACAAACACACACATACTGAACACACACACACACTGGACACACACACTGACACACACTGGACACACAAACACACTTGATACACACACACTGTACACACACACACACACACACACACACACACACACACACTGAACAAACACACTGAACACACACACACACACACCGGACAAACAAACACTGGACACACACACACACACACACAGGACACACATACATTGATCACACATACTGGACAAACACACCCACACACTGGACACTGTACACACATACACACACTAGACACACACACACACACACACACACACACACACACACACACACACTGACACACACACACACACTGACACACACACACTGGACACACACACACACTGGACACACACACACACACTGAACAAACACACTGGACAAACACACTGGACACTGGACACACACACACTCTGGACACACACACACACTGGACACACACACTGAACACACACACACTGGACACACTGGACACACACACACAGGACACACACACACACACACACACAGAGGACACACACACAGAGGACACACACACACACACACACACACTGGACAAACAAACACACACACACACTGGACACACACACACACACTGGACACACACACACACACTGGACACACACACTCACACACACTGGACACACACACACACACACACACACACACAGGAAACACACACACACTGGACACACACACACACACACACCTGACACACACACACACAGGACACACACACACACTGGACACACACACACACACACTCGAACACACTGAACACACACACACACAGGACACATACACACACTGGACACACACAAACACACACACACACACTGGACATACACACATACGCTGGACACACACACACACACACACACACTCACACTGGACCCACACACATACACACTGGATACACACACACTGGACACACACAAACACACACACACACACACACACACTGGACACACACACACCTGACACACACACACACAGGACACACACACACACACACACACACTCACACACACTGGACACACACACACTGGACACACACGCTCACACACACTGGACACACACACACACACTGGACACACACACACTGGACACACACAAACACACACACACACAGTGGACGCACACACTGGACACACACACATACGCTGGACACACACACACTGGACACACACACACACTCACACTGGACACACACACACATACACACAGGACACACACACCTGACACACACACACACACACACATGACACACACACTAGACACACACACACACTGGACACACACACACACTGGACACACACACACATACACACTGGACACACACACCTGACACACACACTGGACACACACACCTGACACAAACACTGGACACACACACACACACACACTGGACACACACACTGGACACACACACACTGGACACACACACACTGGGCACAAACACACTGGACACACACACACACACACACACACTGGATACACAAACACAATGGACACACACAACCTGATCACACACACACACTGAACACACACACGCTGAACACACACACACACACTGGACACACACACACACACACTGAACACACACACACACACTGGAAACACACACACATTGGACACACACACACTGGACACACACACACACATACACACTGGATTCACACACACACACACACACACACTGGACACACACATCCATACACATTGGACACACACACACACTGAACACACACACACACTGTACACACACACACACTGGACAAACACACACAGGACTCACACACACACACACACACACACACTGGACAGACACAAACTGGACACACACACAGTCACACACTGGAAACACACACACTCACACACTGAACACACACACACACACACACTGGACAAACACACACTGAACACACACACATACTGGACACACACACATTGAACACACACACACACATACTGGACACACACACACACACACACACACACACACACTGGACACACATACATACACTGGACACACACACACACTGGACACACACACTGAACACAACCAGCCCTGCCATTTCTACCTGTCCTGATCTAGTGTTTCACCCCTGACCTCCTCACACCGTCTCACTGTCCATGTCTGCTTTTAGCTCCCACCTCTACTTCACTGGGTTATAATGGACCTCATGCTTGTTATGTCACCTCTGGAACCAGTTATCAAACATACTGACCTTTCTGACCCTATCCCATGGCCCTACTTTCTACAACTGAACATTTAAATTCCTCTATGAGTTTTGTTTAGTGTCCATTTACTTATTTATGTCTTTGTTGTATATTGGGGTTGTGCTGCAGAGCATCATGGGGGTTTGTATGTGTTGAGATGATCACGTTCCAGATAAATGGTTGAACTGATTCCTGTCTCCCGTCTCATCATTATTGAATTGTTATACAGACGTGGTTATAAAACCCACGAGACATAACAAAAGATTGGTGATGGGTAAATCTGAATCTACAGGAACTATTCTGTCTGGAAGAAGTGGGTTTTTACTACTGTTTAAAACTGTTATTTTCTGTGGTACAGAATAGGCTAATGTTAGCACAGTTTATTGATAGCAGAGGCAAGTGCATAGCCTAGCTAGCTAAGAAAGAGAGTTAACCAGTGGTGTAAAGTACTTAAGTAAAAATACTTTAAAGTACTAATTAAGTAGTTTTTTTGGGGTATATGTACTTGACTATACTATTCATATTTTTGACTACTTTTACTTTCACTTCATTCCTAAAGAAAATAATGTACTTTTTACTCCATACACTTTCCCTGACACCCAAAAGTACTCGTTACATTTTGAATGCTTAGCAGGACAGAATATGGTCCAATTCACACACTTATCAAGAGAACATCCCTACTGCCTCTGATCTGGGGGACTCACTAAACACAAATGCTTTGTTTGTAAATTGTCTGAGTGTTGGAGTGTGCCTCTGGCTGAACGTACATTTTAAAAACAAGAAAATCGTCTGGTTTGCTTTCTGTAAGGAATTTGAAATGATTTGTACTTGTATTTTACCTTTGATACTTAAGTATATTTTAGCAATTACATTTACTTTTGATACTTAAGTATATTTAAAACCAACTACTTTTGGACTTTTACTCAAGTAGTATTTTACTGGGTGAATTTCACTTTTAGTTGAGTCATTTTCTATTAAGGGATCTTTACTTTTAATCAAGTTTGACAATTGGGTACTTTTTCCACCACTGGAATTAACATCGTCATGGACGACAGAAAAGGACTCGAGACGGACATCGGAGCGGGAAAACAACGTGATTAAAAAGGAGGAATATACAGTGATTAAAGGAAAGGACATTTATTCAACTGTGAAGACAAACCTTTTAATTAAATCTGCTAAATGAGCGAATTTAGGAGGAAACGTCAGTGAGTGAAGTGAATGAAGATCACGTGACTGAGGAAAATATTGCTGTGGTTGAGGACAATATTGAAGTGAGTGACAATCAGGAGCCTATTGAGAAATGAACAATTATTGGAATTGATGGAAACATTGGACAGTTTGATGAAAGTATTGATCAGTGGAGCTCATAAACAGAACGGTTTGAATATTTTGTTCTTGTAAATGACATGGATGAGGACAACATTGTGCCTACATGTTTTAGTGTAATGGGGCCAAAGGCATTTAATTTACTAGGCAGCCTGCTACAGCCAGTCAGAACAGGTAATAAGACGTATGGGGATATTGTGGAGATACTTAAAGGACATTTTTCACCAGAACCACTAGTTAATGCTGAAAGGTTCAGGTTCCACAGGAGACATCTGGAAGAGGGAGAATCAGTAACAATGTTTGCTGCTGCATTAAAGAAACTACCAGAACACTGTGAGTTTAATGCTGTTCTAAATGACATCATTAGAGACAGACTAGTATGTGGGCTACGGAGTGAAGCTACACAAAAGAGACTGTTGACTGAAAGTCATCTGACCTTGGCAAAGGACATTGAAATCAGTGTGTCCATGGAACTAGCTGCTAAAGAGGCTCACCAGTTGAGTTCATCAGGAACTTAGTGGGTTCATCTAACAATCCGAATCATCATCTGATACATTTTAATCTCATACACAGGGTAAACCTTCCACCTAGAAAACATAATTTAATAGCAATCACAACCGCTCCTCTGTGTGATCTATGTAATCAAGGTGCCTTGGGCTCCTTTAATCATTTGTACTGGGAGTGACCAGGGGACATGTTTTGGGAAGAGGTATCCTCATACCTTGTTCCCCCAAACTGTTATTACTGAATGATAATTCACCACTGTCATTACAGCAAAGACGTATAATGTTGTCAGGTTGGACAGCAGCTAAAAAGATGTTGGAACTAAGATGGCAACCACCACACCTCATTGGATCAGCACTTTTATAGATATCATTTATCCACTGCTAGGATCCATGGGGCTAGCCAAACAACAATTGCAGCTGAAACCATAAAATAACTCCTGTAGTGGGTTTTACCCAACAGATTGACCGTTCATTATCATTTTTGTGCAAACGTGTACCTTGATTTAGTATATAATTTAATGGAGATCAGGTTGGGTGTGTTGGGGTGGTCCCAGGAGGGGTTGGAGGGTGGGTTGGGGTGGTCCCAGGAGGAGTTGGAGGGTGGGTTGGGGTGGTCCCAGGAGGGGTTGGAGGGTGGGCTGATGCAGCTGAGGTGGGTGATTGTATATGTGGTTTATTATAATTGTATTTATCTGCAATAACTAGTTTCCATAATATACTGATATATATTTTAACAGTATTGTGTCTCTAGCTGTATAACCATTCCTGCTGCTATTTGTTCTTGTCTTTATGTTCCTTTAAAATAAATAAAAAGTTGATCACAAAAAAAGGAAAAGTACACAGGGTTTCAACTGAAAATCAGAGACCAGGAAATCAAGTCACATGCTTCCACTGTGGCAAGGTGGGACATCAGGCTTCTACATGCTGGTGTAAGGACATGGATTGTCCAGCCTGTGGTAAAAAGGGACATCAGGCTTCTACATACTGGTGTAAGGACATGGATTGTCCAGCCTGTGGTAAAAAGGGCAACATCGGACAAGTCTCCAGAAGCAAAAAGAGAACAGAGAAATCACAAAAACGGGAAACAAGAAACCGGCATTCCAACGAAAGACACATAGACATGTTCACCCTGTTGAGTAAGAGAACACTGAGGTGAGTGACTCATCAGACGAGGAAGTCAAACTGAAAATCCGGACTTTTTCCTGGCGGGCCGCACGGCTACTATGTCTCCCCCTTGCTAGAGGGACAGCCGGTGGGTATGGAGATTGACACAGGGGCAGCTATATCTCTTGTGTCAGAAAAAAATACACTGAAACACCTTCCACTTCAACCAGCGCACCTCGTGTTAAAGACTTACACAGGTGAATATGTTGCTGTGAGAGGCATCACTGATGTCACAGTTCAGGTAAACAGTCAAACTGAAAAGCTGCCACTCTATGTTGTGAAAGGAGACTATGCATCACTACTGGGATGTTCATAGTTGGAGAAAATCACACTGGACTGGCCATCAGTGCATACAATGACACATGGAGAAACAGACCTACCTGCCATCTTAAAGAAACATGGAGAAGTCTTTAATGGACATCTGGGTAGTATGAACGACATTACAGGGAAGCTTAGCATTAAGCCAGACAGCAAACCAACGTTGCTGAACGCAGGACCTGTACCTTATGCTATCAGACCAAAAGTCAAGGCTGACTTGGAGGCTTTAGTCAAGAACAAAGTACTGGAGCCGGTCAGCATGAGTAAATGCATGAGCAACACCCATCTACCAGTCCTTAACACTAGAACCGCCTGTTCTTTCAGCATATAAGAACCCGCTAGAGAAAGTTACCAGGCGTCCACTTTAGCATATGCATCAGATGCATATCAACCAGCAAGGTGCAAGGTGTGCAAACATGGTTTGTTAAATAAACGCTTGATAAATAGTGCATCATATATTGTAAAGGATTAATTGCATGAATAAATATTTGTGGAAATATATCAATAAAAAAATAACAATAGTTAATTCTACAAAGTAAAAATAAAATCGCCCTATATCCTATTTCTGTTTCCCTTACAATAAAAACATTACAGCGTAATTATGCATTTGATAAACTGAATTTGTAGATTCAATTAGTAATAGAGTTAATAAAGTCCATTTAGAGTTTATTTTGACAAAGTACAAATCAAAAAAAGTATTATAATAATAATATAACCGTCCGCACTTACATACTTTAACATTGTGTCTCCTTTTTCCCCAGTGGGAGCTGTGGTGCTTGGGGAAGAGGGAGAACAGGACCTGCTGTCTTGACATAGTGTATTTTTCCCCAGTGGGAGCTGTGGTGCTTGGGGAAGAGGGAGAGCAGGACCTGCTGTCTTGACATTGTGTATTTTTCCCCAGTGGGAGCTGTGGTGCTTGGGGAAGAGGGAGAACAGGACCTGCTGTCTTGACATTGTGTCTTTTTCCCCAGTGGGAGCTGTGGTGCTTGGGGAAGAGGGAGAACAGGACCTGCTGTCTTGGCGGCCTGCTTGGTGACTGTAGCTTCTTTCTCTGCGTTCATGTGGTTCTCACCAAGCTCACATGCCAGATTCATGAAGAAATGTCTCCTGCTGACTGTCTTGTCAAGGCATTGCTTGTACAACACGTGTTGATAGCAGCCATGTCGAGCACATTGTAGAACACCTCAACAGGCCAGAGGAGAGTACCCCCTTTTACAGAGTACAGTCAACAGGCCAGAGGAGAGTACCCCCTTTTACAGAGTACAGTCAACAGGCCAGAGGAGAGTACCCCCTTTTACAGAGTACAGTCAACAGGACAGAGGAGAGTACCCCCTTTTACAGAGTACAGTCAACAGGCCAGAGGAGAGTACCCCCTTTTACAGAGTACAGTCAACAGGCCAGAGGAGAGTACCCCCTTTTACAGAGTACAGTCAACAGGCCAGAGGAGAGTACCCCCTTTTACAGAGTAGAGTCAACAGGCCAGAGGAGAGTACCCCCTTTTACAGAGTACAGTCAACAGGCCAGAGGAGAGTACCCCCTTTTACAGAGTACAGTCAACAGGTCAGAGGAGAGTACCCCCTTTTACAGAGTACAGTCAACAGGCCAGAGGAGAGTACCCCCTTTTACAGAGTACAGTCAACAGGCCAGAGGAGAGTACCCCCTTTTACAGAGTACAGTCAACAGGCCAGAGGAGAGTACCCCCTTTTACAGAGTAGAGTCAACAGGCCAGAGGAGAGTACCCCCTTTTACAGAGTACAGTCAACAGGCCAGAGGAGAGTACCCCCTTTTACAGAGTACAGTCAACAGGTCAGAGGAGAGTACCCCCTTTTACAGAGTACAGTCAACAGGCCAGAGGAGAGTACCCCCTTTTACAGAGTACAGTCAACAGGCCAGAGGAGAGTACCCCCTTTTACAGAGTACAGTCAACAGGCCAGAGGAGAGTACCCCCTTTTACAGAGTACAGTCAACAGGCCAGCGGAGAGTACCCCCTTTTACAGAGTACAGTCTGGACATCTGGTCTAGCATCCACAAAAATATAATAGAATAGAAAAGGTTATAATTATATAGAATGATAATACTAATAGTAATAATATGAATGTAATATAATAAAAGGGGATACTATTTGGTGTTTGGCAGATGGGAAGGCTATCTGTATATGGTAGAGATACTGTATATACCTTTGTGTGATTGTAGTCTGTCACTGTCTCCGGTTTCTTCTTCTGGTCACCGCCGGTGGCAACAGTGGGGTGCATGGTGCTGAGGAAGCTAACACTTATTTATTTAACATCTGTACACCGTGAGTGTTGCTTTACCACTCTCCATCACACCGTGAGTGTTGTTTTACCACTGTCCATCACACCGTGAGTGTTGCTTTACCACTCTCCATCACACTGTGAGTGTTTCTTTACCACTCTCCATCACACCGTGAGTGTTGCTTTATCACTCTCCATCACACCGTGAGTGTTGCTTTACCACCCTCCATCACACCGTGAGTGTTGCTTTACCACTCTCCATCACACCGTGAGTGTTGCTTTACCACTCTCCATCACACCGTGAGTGTTGCTTTACCACTCTCCATCACACCTTGAGTGTTGCTTTACCACCCTCCATCACACCGTGAGTGTTGCTTTACCACTCTCCATCACACCGTGAGTGTTGCTTTACCACTCTCTATCACACCGTGAGTGTTGCTTTACCAGCAGCTTCTGCCTTTGTGTGTTCACTGTTCTGAGCAGGATAGTCTTCTTTACAATCAACTTGTCTGACAGGGAAATTGATGTGAAGAATCTGTCTATGGTCCCATTTCTGCCTTTGCCCATGTAAGGCTCCACGTGTCTCAAAACCACAGTCAAACAGTCACTCACCCGCTGGCCTGGTTTCATCTTTCTCCAGATATGGAAAGACATTGAGCAAGTTGGTTTCGACATCCGCTGCTAACCAAAACAGATGTCACATGCACCGTTATCAGTTTCTATCTGGTTTCTATTGGCCATTCATCCATTGACGACAGAACATTATGTTACTAGTTTTTGCTTAGTTGCCAGAGCAATGCTGACGCTGGAGTGGTCATGTGATAAATACATTGACAGCACAGATATTGTTGAGAAAAGTGACATTTGGAAATAGAGCTGCACCTCTTGAATGTGGAGAGTTATTTGATAAAGGTAAGTGTCATAGAAACTGCAGAATATGCTCTTTCAGATACAGCACTATATAGAAATCACAATGTTTTACCTGCATGTGACTCTGAAGGAGGATTTGATAAAGAGATGCTCCTTTCCCTGCGTCTTTACGTTCAGCTCAGCCGTCTCCCCACACTGATAATAAAGTGTTTTATTGGTATCTTCCACTAGATGGCAGTAAACACCTGCTGTAGCTAAACCTTACAACCGTATGTGTTCGGTTTCTTGGTCCTGGTGACTCCTGGGCCCTTATTCATAAAGGCAGTTTCCCAGAGGAGGAGTGCTGATCTAGGATCAGGTCCCCCCTGTCCATTTAATCTGTTTCATTATGATCTAAAAGGAAAAACTGATCCCAGATCAGTACTCCTACTCTTTATGATTACTGTCACAGGTGACTCCTCAAGATGAGGCTCATGATTTATAGGTTATATTCTTTAAGAGTCAATTAATATCATTAATTGAACTGCTTTGCCATGAACAGATCTGTGACTTCTTAACTTAAAGGTGCTATATAGACTTTATGGTCATTTAAATTGGGTTGAACATTAATCCCATCAGATTGTGTAAAGGATTTTATAAGTTCTGAAAAATACTGACTTGGAAGCATCTCTCTGATCTCACCCTGCTGAAACACACCCAAGTAAAGACCACATAGCTACAGTTATATGCTTTTCTGTTTTTACCCACTTTTACAGCCAATGTGTGCACTGGCATCCATATGAATCAGTGGAAAATACAGACTAGTTAGCCATCTCCCAATAGATGGACCCCACACAGAACTTTCAGCAATGCAGCATCTTCAGTAAGCGAGTATTCCAGACACTCTCTTCTTATGAACCAGTTGCTATTAAATGAAGGTTTTTGGACAGAAAACCTGCGGCTACGGTAGGATTCTAGGCTAATCTGGGCTGGCACCTCTGTTCCAAGATAGGAACAGTCGGAGGTGGAGGGGGCTGTGGAGCCATTATCCTGGCGGTGCTTGTGGAAGGGTGGGTAGGCTCTGCACACGGAGCTAACTGGAGCTCGGCAGCATCATCACTGTTGGGCTTGCCGGCGGCCTCGCTGGTTTGATGATGCTGCTGCTGCTCATCACTCTCCTTTGGCTTTGTTTGGCTACTTTTTGTACCATTGTCTGAAGAAGCCTATTGTGGTGAAACGTCAGTAGTACGTTTTGTTTTTAGAAACTTTTAAATGAGCCACATGGATGCTAACTGGGGACTCAGGTAAAACTACACAAATACACCTTTTTATTTTGGTATTTTGGGGACCAAGTAAATGTATACCAACAGTGGACAATTCCCAGCAAAAGCATGGAGCTCCAACTCTCTAGTGGAGAATAGAGGGAGTATTCCCCTTGGAGAATCCAGAGTGGTGTGGTATCGCATCAAATGCTGGTGGGTATTGCTGTCGATCAAAGAATCCACTTATGCTGCATCGTGTTAGAGGCTTTTATTAAAATCACGAGGTTACAGCATAAGTTACAGGTGACATGACACCCGGAGAGTGACGCCTCAGAATGGCTGCTCGTTCTGACTTTCTTCTTCGTTTTCCCCCCTATTTATAACAATGATGCTCCCTCTTCTGGCCAATCCCCAGTCTCCCCTGGGGCGTCACCCTAAAACATTCCCTTTTGATACTAACATAACCAACATTCCTTGTTCCTCCAAAACAGTCATAATCTCAATACACGACATATTCCCCCCTTCGAGACGAACTAAACGTCTCGAAACCAAACAGAATAGGATTATGACTAGTAACAATTTATCTTATTGAGTATCTTTAACCTTAAACCAAAAACATTCTCCTCTAGAGTGTAAATACCTTTCTATTAAATATGAACAACTGTTTATGAAGTGTGAATACATTACTATGAATTATGAATAAATCTGTATGGAGTGTAAGAGCGAAAAACTGTCCGGCAACCTTCCATCCATCAATCAAGACAATAAAATTCTCTCACGATCCCTCTGCCCCAGGCAACCACCTTCGGTACTCCAGATAAACTCATAAACCATTCAAATGCATTTGAAACTATGATGCAATTAAATACACATGTAAGCCCCTGCAAACAAAATCCTATCCAAAAACATCCATTGTAAGGCTGGTCAACCCATTGGACCTTACAGTGAATCTCTCCCTGCCTAACCTCTCTGTCCCTAATCATTCACGAAATAAACAAAAACAGCTAAGCTCCCCACATGTATCCAATAACATCAAACATCATTCTACAAAAATGAATACCTAAGAATATGACACAAATTATGTATTACACATGTCTATATTTCATTGCAGACACTGGAATGTAGTCCCCTACACTTCATCTCCCCGTAGTCTCCTCTTCCAATGGACTGTTGATGATGGAATCGGCCACACCCTCCTTGTTTCATCTCCTTCAGTCATTGTCGTTTCATATTGTCCCTTCATATTCTCCTTGTTTGAGTATTTGAATCTCTACTCTTCCCCAAATGCTTCTGGAAGAAAAGAAAAGAAACGACCAAACAGTATCTTTTGCAAAACAACCCTTTCAAATTAAACATCAATATCCACTAAGAATATAAAAATGATATATAAATGATGCATGAATCACGTAAACCTATTCCCCCCTTTGATTCATAAATCATACCAGCATCACCCTAATATTGAATTTTTTTTGAAAAATGATCAAATAATCAAAAATGATATTTATCCATCAGTTCCACTTGTCCATCTTTATCCAGATCAGGAACAGTCAACACCGGCATCTGAGTGTTGTCTCCAGGCATCACTCTCCAACCTATCTCAATATCATAGCTTTCTCAAAGGTCAGTAACAAATTACAAACATCACACAGTGCTATCAAAGCTGCCATTAAAATGTAACCCATCACTGCACCTACTTCCCTACCTGATTTTGCAACCAAGATTTCTCAGATCTCCCAAACGCATCCCTTATATTTTCAATGCATATATAACTATCTGGACTCAAAGTATACCTAATATTATCAATATGATCTTCCCAAATGTTACACCATACCATGGAAAAAGACCAAGTCCCCACTTCTCCCCCAGACTTATTCTCCAATGGTAGGCTTCAAGATTATTAAATTTAGCCATATCTCTTTTCACCCTATTTTCAACAGTAGTTTCAGATTGATCTGTGTTCGGTGCTACTCCTCTTCTAATGGTAAAAACCTCATATGGAAGCTTCAACGTTGACATGTAACAAAATCCTGTCCATCCATAGGGTAAGAATATATACGCTTTATCACCACACAGCCTCCAAATATCTCTAAAATTCCCCATAGTCACATTGTCAGTCAAAAGCTAATCTTTTAACCATCAAAGTCCTGCTGTTCCTACTAACTGGTACATAAAAATTACATTATATTTGTCATCTCTAACCTTATGTTCATGCTTATCCAAAGTCATCCTATCATTAATCCCTTCCAAAGTTACCATTAAAGTCGTTGATTTAGTTGATGAATTAACACTCTTCACTACCGATATCCTATGTGTATTATTCACTGTTGGAGTGACTATTGTAACATATTCTTCCTGAACCCCTCAATGACTGTGGAGGCTACAACAGACCTCAACTCTTCCATTATAAGCGTTACTTTATGAATTACATAGCCCTTTAACCAATAATTCTTAACCGGAACAAATTTTAATGCTTGCACTAGATAAGTACACATATATTCTCCCTGACCTTTCTCTGTAACATTACGCCAAATAATACCTCCCTTGACTAGGTGCAACAGCTTCTACTTCTGGTCCTGATAACAATACTTCTTCTCCCTTTATCTCTCCATGTGGGAGAAACGTCACCATCCTAACCCTAATAACAGTATTTTTCTCTAAAATTGGTGCTGGAGCTCTTGGTTCCCTTCTAATCAAATGCGATAGATTTATGACTTTAATAACTATCAATGTTGAAAGAGTTAAATTGCTTCTCACTGTTGTTTTACTAGACTGAAGTGTTGATGTCATTAGTTTCCCCAAAGAAAAGTTGTCAGTAAACACCTGCTGTAACTAGACTACGACTATGTGTTCGGTTTCATACATGCAGTTTCCCAGAGTTGGAGTGCTGATCTAGGATCAGGTCCCCCCTGTCCATCTAATCTGTTTCATTATGATCTAAAAGGAAAAACTGATCCCAGATCAGTACTCCTACTCTTTATGAATACTGTCACAGGTGACTCCTCAAGACATTTAAATATTTCCCCTTAAACCACTCAAATGTTGTTTTAGCAGTATGCTTAGGGTCATTGTCCTGCTGGAAGGTGAACCTCCATGCCAGTCTCAAATCTCTGGAGGACTGAAACAGGTTTCCCTCAAGAATTTCCCTGTATTTAGCGCCATCCATCATTCCTTCAATTCTGACCAGTTTCCCAGTCCCTGCCGACGAAAAACATCCCCACAGCATGATGCTGCCGCCACCATGCTTCACTGTGGGGATGGTGTTCTCGGGGTGATGAGAGGAGTTGGGTTTGCCCCAGACATAGCATTTTCCTTGATGGCAAAAAAGCTACATTTTAGTCTCATCTGATCAGAGTACCTTCTTCCATATGTTTTGGGAGTCTCCCACATGGCTTTTGGCGAACACCAAACGTGTTTGCTTATTTTTTTTCTTTAAGCAATGGCTATTTTCTGGGCACTCTTCCGTAAAGCCCAGCTATTATTACCCATAGCTGTAGTTACATTCCCAAGACATTTACATTACATTTTCCTCATTTAGCAAACACTCTTATCCAGAGAGACTTACGGTAGGTATGTACAAGTATCTCCTCCAACAATCGCACACACACCTCCTTGAGCAGCCGTAGTAGCATCCAAGGCTATGCGATTATCAGTAGCATACTGTCTAATGAGAGCCAACTCAGAACCAATAGCTTGAAAACCCATGACAGTAGCATTAACCACTCTAGCAACATCATGCCATGTCAATGCTATGAGATAATGATTAGATTATTGCAATTCTGTATTTCCAAAAATAGTCTTAAAAACTGAGTACGTGTAAATATCTTAAAATCTTGAGGTATTGCTTTGTATCTAGTAGCCAAATCAATTGGATTTGTATTCTTTAAATGTTCATATCCCATAAGTTCCGTAGTGTCCCCCCTAAAACGTCCAGTAAGATTCTTATCAACCAATTCAACAGGCTGAACAACATAGAGAAGATCATTTAAAGTACAGACTCCACATATTCCCCTGAACAGTGGAGGAAGAGTAGTCCATATATTATTTCCACAACACCAAAAAAAAAATGGAATCGGTAATGTTCCCACTTTTGAAATGCAATACTTTTCCCCCATATCCTTAAACCTCATGAGACATTGAGTAGCTCTCAGAAAACCAATATATATTACTGATAACTCTCCTCTCTGCCTTCCCTTTATCTATTACTGATAACTCTCCTCTCTGTCTTCCCTTTATCTATTACTGATAACTCTCCTCTCTGTCTTCCCTTTATCTATTACTGATAACTCTCCTCCCTGTCTTCCCTTTATCTATTACTGATAACTCTCCTCTCTGCCTTCCCTTTATCTATTACTGATAACTCTCCTCTCTGTCTTCCCTTTATCTATTACTGATAACTCTCCTCTCTGCCTTCCCTTTATCTATTACTGATAACTCTCCTCTCTGTCTTCCCTTTATCTATTACTGATAACTCTCCTCTCTGTCTTCCCTTTATCTATTACTGATAACTCTCCTCCCTGTCTTCCCTTTATCTATTACTGATAACTCTCCTCTCTGCCTTCCCTTTATCTATTACTGATAACTCTCCTCTCTGTCTTCCCTTTATCTATTACTGATAACTCTCCTCTCTGCCTTCCCTTTATCTATTACTGATAACTCTCCTCTCTGTCTTCCCTTTATCTATTACTGATAACTCTCCTCTCTGTCTTCCCTTTATCTATTACTGATAACTCTCCTCTCTCTTCCCTTTATCTATTACTGATAACTCTCCTCTCTGTCTTCCCTTTATCTATTACTGATAACTCTCCTCTCTGTCTTCCCTTTATCTATTACTGATAACTCTCCTCTCTGTCTTCCCTTTATCTATTACTGATAACTCTCCTCTCTCTCTCTTCCCTTTATATATTACTGATAACTCTCCTCTCTGTCTTCCCTTTATCTATTACTGATAACTCTCCTCTCTCTTCCCTTTATCTATTACTGATAACTCTCCTCTCTGTCTTCCCTTTATCTATTACTGATAACTCTCCTCTCTGCCTTCCCTTTATCTATTGCTGATAACTCTCCTCTCTGTCTTCCCTTTATCTATTACTGATAACTCTCCTCTCTGTCTTCCCTTTATCTATTACTGATAACTCTCCTCTCTGTCTTCCCTTTATCTATTACTGATAACTCTCCTCTCTGTCTTCCCTTTATCTATTACTGATAACTCTCCTCTCTGTCTTCCCTTTATCTATTACTGATAACTCTCCTCTCTGTCTTCCCTTTATCTATTACTGATAATTCTCCTCTCTCTTCCCTTTATCTATTACTGATAACTCTCCTCTCTGTCTTCCCTTTATCTATTACAGATAACTCTCCTCTCTGTCTTCCCTTTATCTATTACTGATAACTCTCCTCTCTGCCTTCCCTTTATCTATTACTGATAACTCTCCTCTCTGTCTTCCCTTTTTCAATTACTGATAACTCTCCTCTCTCTCTTCCCTTTATATATTACTGATAACTCTCCTCTCTGTCTTCCCTTTATCTATTACTGATAACTCTCCTCTCTGCCTTCCCTTTATCTATTACTGATAACTCTCCTCTCTGTCTTCCCTTTATCTATTACTGATAACTCTCCTCCCAGTCTTCCCTTTATCTATTACTGATAACTCTTCTCTCTGCCTTCCCTTTATCTATTACTGATAACTCTCCTCTCTGTCTTCCCTTTATCTATTACTGATAACTCTCCTCCCAGTCTTCCCTTTATCTATTACTGATAACTCTCTCTCTGTCCTTCCCTTTATCTATTACTGATAACTCTCCTCTCTGTCTTCCCTTTATCTATTACTGATAACTCTCCTCTCTCTTCCCTTTATCTATTACTGATAACTCTCCTCTCTGTCTTCCCTTTATCTATTACTGATAACTCTCCTCTCTGTCTTCCCTTGATCTATTACTGATAACTCTCCTCTCTGCCTTCCCTTTATCTATTACTGATAACTCTCCTCTCTGTCTTCCCTTTATCTATTACTGATAACTCTCCTCTCTCTTCACTTTATCTATTACTGATAACTCTCCTCTCTGTCTTCCCTTTATCTATTACTGATAACTCTCCTCTCTGTCTTCCCTTGATCTATTACTGATAACTCTCCTCTCTGTCTTCCCTTTATCTATTACTGATAACTCTCCTCTCTGTCTTCCCTTTATCTATTACTGATAACTCTCCTCTCTGCCTTCCCTTTATCTATTACTGATAACTCTCCTCTCTGTCTTCCCTTTATCTATTACTGATAACTCTCCTCTGTCTTCCCTTTGTCTATTACTGATAACTCTCCTCTCTGCCTTCCCTTTATCTATTACTGATAACTCTCCTCTCTCTTCCCTTTATCTATTACTGATAACTCTCCTCTCTCTTCCCTTTATCTATTACTGATAACTCTCCTCACTCTTCCCTTTATCTATTACTGATAACTCTCCTCTCTGTCTTCCCTTTATCTATTACTGATAACTCTCCTCTCTGCCTTCCCTTTATCTATTACTGATAACTATCCTCTCTGTCTTCCCTTTATCTATTACTGATAACACTCCTCTCTGTCTTCCCTTTATCTATTACTGATAACTCTCCTCTCTGCCTTCCCTTTATCTATTACTGATAACTCTCCTCTCTGTCTTCCCTTTATCTATTACTGATAACTCTCCTCTCTGCCTTCCCTTTATCTATTACTGATAACTCTCCTCTCTGTCTTCCCTTTATCTATTACTGATAACTCTCCTCTGTCTTCCCTTTATCTATTACTGATAACTCCCCTCTCTGCCTTCCCTTTATCTATTACTGATAACTCTCCTCTCTCTTCCCTTTATCTATTACTGATAACTCTCCTCTCTGCCTTCCCTTTATCTATTACTGATAACTCTCCTCTCTGCCTTCCCTTTATCTATTACTGATAACTCTCCTCTCTGTCTTCCCTTTATCTATTACTGATAACTCTCCTCTCTCTTCCCTTTATCTATTACTGATAACTCTCCTCTCTGTCTTCCCTTTATCTATTACTGATAACTCTCCTCTCTGTCCTCCCTTTATCTATTACTGATAACTCTCCTCTCTGCCTTCCCTTTATCTATTACAACTAACTCTCCTTCTCTGCCTTCCCTTTATCTATTACTGATAACTCTCCTATCTCTTCCCTTTATCTATTACTGATAACTCTCCTCTCTGTCTTCCCTTTATCTATTACTGATAACTCTCCTCTCTGCCTTCCCTTTATCTATTACTGATAACTCTCCTCTCTGTCTTCCCTTTATCTATTACTGATAACTCTCCTCTCTCTCTTCCCTTTATCTATTACTGATAACTCTCCTCTCTGCCTTCCCTTTATCTATTACTGATAACTCTCCTCTCTGTCTTCCCTTTATCTATTACTGATAACTCTCCTCTCTGTCTTCCCTTTATCTATTACTGATAACTCTCCTCTCTGTCTTCCCTTTATCTATTACTGATTACTCTCCTCTCTGTCTTCCCTTTATCCATTACTGATAACTCTCCTCCCTGTCTTCCCTTTATCTATTACTGATAACTCTCCTCTCTGTCTTCCCTTTATCTATTACTGATAACTCTCCTCTCTCTTCCCTTTATCTATTACTGATAACTCTCCTCTCTGCCTTCCCTTTATCTATTACTGATTTCTCCTCTCTGTCTTCCCTTTATCTATTACTGATAACTCTCCTCTCTGTCTTCCCTTTATCTATTACTGATAACTCTCCTCTCTGCCTTCCCTTTATCTATTACAGATAACTCTCCTCTCTGTCTTCCCTTTATCTATTACTGATAACTCTCCTCTGTCTTCCCTTTATCTATTACTGATAACTCTCCTCTGTCTTCCCTTTATCTATTATTGATAACTCTCCTCTGCCTTACCTTTATCTATTACTGATAACTCTCCTCTCTGCCTTCCCTTTATCTATTACTGATAACTCTCCTCTCTGTCTTCCCTTTATCTATTACTGATAACTCTGCTCTCTGTCTTCCCTTTATCTATTACTGATAACTCTCATCTCTGTCTTCCCTTTATCTATTACTGATAACTCTCCTCTGTCTTCCCTTTATCTATTACTGATAACTCTCCTCTCTGTCTTCCCTTTATGTATTACTGATAACTCTCCTCTCTGTCTTCCCTTTATCTATTACTGATAACTCTCCTCTCTGTCTTCCCTTTATCTATTACTGATAACTCTCCTCTGCCTTCCCTTTATCTATTACTGATAACTCTCCTCTCTCTTCCCTTTATCTATTACTGATAACTCTCCTCTCTCTTCCCTTGATCTATTACTGATAACTCTCCTCTCTGTCTTCCCTTTATCTATTACTGATAACTCTCCTCTGCCTTCCCTTTATATATTACTGATAACTCTCCTCTCTCTTCCCTTTATCTATTACTGATAACTCTCCTCTCTCTTCCCTTGATCTATTACTGATAACTCTCCTCTCTGCCTTCCCTTTATTTATTACTGATAACTCTCCTCTCTGCCTTCCCTTTATCTATTACTGATAACTCTCCTCTCTCTTCCCTTTATCTATTACTGATAACTCTCCTCTCTGCCTTCCCTTTATCTATTACTGATAACTCTCCTCTCTGCCTTCCCTTTATCTATTACTGATAACTCTCCTCTCTGTCTTCCCTTTATCTATTACTGATAACTCTCCTCTCTGCCTTCCCTCTATCTATTACTGATAACTCTCCTCTCTGCCTTCCCTTTATCTATTACTGATAACTCTCCTCTCTGTCTTCCCTTTATCTATTACTGATAACTCTCCTCTCTGTCTTCCCTTTATCTATTACTGATAACTCTCCTCTCTGTCTTCCCTTTTACATACACATCAAATACAGAAGACGCATTTACCATAGCTAAGACTTTAGTGGGTACAATTGATTAATCACTTGGTACTTGAATGATATGCTGATCATAAAAGATCGGACATCTAGTAACGGATGGCCAATGTTCCTGAATCCCATAAATGGTTGAATGGACCTTATTCAGATCCCTCCCATTCTCCTGTCTTACAGATATATTAGTATAAATAACATACTGAGACATCTTGTGAAGAATGCCATCAACCTTGACGATCATGTTATTGGTGTTTACCAATGTAAATGTTATTCGGCCAAATTATCAGTCTGACTGATTGTGATCCCATCTCAGGATGAGTGTTCAATACATATCGATAAGCAATAATGCATAGGGTCGGCAATCCTTCTGACCCTTGCAGAGGAACCGCCCAATAAGGAAATACATCCTCCGTCGATTTGGGAATCAGTGAACACACATAACATGAATTTTGAGTCAACTTCCTAACTTTCTGCTCAAGGGTTTTGTACCACAAATTAGACGCTATGGGATGAATAGAATTCACTTGTGAATCCATATTCTCATAAATAATAATTTCTTCATTCTCTACCAACTCAGCAGTCTGATCCTCAGGTAAAGTCGCTGGCCGTGTGATTGGATCATTTATACCCCCAAATACCACTTTCCTTGGTATCCAATAAGGAGCACAAACCCCTTGCCAATATTGTGGAAGGTCGGTATATAAGTGATCCCCATAATACCATACCATGTAATCAGTTGCCGGCCAGGGCAAATTAGTAACCCCAAAAAATCTTCTTATCTGGACATCCCTGTGTAATCCCCATTTTATATAGAATTGTATGACTAGCTATAGAAGTCATGCTGGTTAGAGGTACTGCCTTCTGCTTAGTCCTGATTGCTACTGGTTAAATACTTGCATAAGCTAGCGAATCTCTCTGAACCAAAAATGTTGGCGTCAACCCTTTCCATAACCCATTACAATATTCTACGGTTGGTGTGCTAGCACCTGTTGCCGCTAATGACATTATAAGTATTAAGACTTCCTCTCCTTCAACCCGATTCATATTCAACGTTAACCCTTGTCAATTCCTCACTTAAAACCACAAAAGTAAAATTATTAACATAAAAAGGCTTTTACTCCCTGTAGCTCTGAGAGGATAATACAAACAATGCATGTCATGCTCAGATACAGGAACGTGTTCCATCACCTCCATTTCTATGTAGACGTCCGTCTGACTAACCTGTCTCTGTGTACGCTCAGGGTGCTGGTCCGTCTGACTAACCTGTCTCTGTGTACGCTCAGGGTGCTGGTCCGTCTGACTAACCTGTCTCTGTGTACGCTCAGGGTGCTGGTCCGTCTGACTAACCTGTCTCTGTGTACGCTCAGGGTGCTGGTCCGTCTGACTAACCTGTCTCTGTGTACGCTCAGGGTGCTGGTCCGTCTGACTAACCTGTCTCTGTGTACGCTCAGGGTGCTGGTCCGTCTGACTAACCTGTCTCTGTGTACGCTCAGGGTGCTGGTCCGTCTGACTAACCTGTCTCTGTGTACGCTCAGGGTGCTGGTCCGTCTGACTAACCTGTCTCTGTGTACGCTCAGGGTGCTGGTCCGTCTGACTAACCTGTCTCTGTGTACGCTCAGGGTGCTGGTCCGTCTGACTAACCTGTCTCTGTGTACGCTCAGGGTGCTGGTCCGTCTGACTAACCTGTCTCTGTGTACGCTCAGGGTGCTGGTCCGTCTGACTAACCTGTCTCTGTGTACGCTCAGGGTGCTGGTCCGTCTGACTAACCTGTCTCTGTGTACGCTCAGGGTGCTGGTCCGTCTGACTAACCTGTCTCTGTGTACGCTCAGGGTGCTGGTCCGTCTGACTAACCTGTCTCTGTGTACGCTCAGGGTGCTGGTCCGTCTGACTAACCTGTCTCTGTGTACGCTCAGGGTGCTGGTCCGTCTGACTAACCTGTCTCTGTGTACGCTCAGGGTGCTGGTCCGTCTGACTAACCTGTCTCTGTGTACGCTCAGGGTGCTGGTCCGTCTGACTAACCTGTCTCTGTGTACGCTCAGGGTGCTGGTCCGTCTGACTAACCTGTCTCTGTGTACGCTCAGGGTGCTGGTCCGTCTGACTAACCTGTCTCTGTGTACGCTCAGGGTGCTGGTCCGTCTGACTAACCTGTCTCTGTGTACGCTCAGGGTGCTGGTCCGTCTGACTAACCTGTCTCTGTGTACGCTCAGGGTGCTGGTCCGTCTGACTAACCTGTCTCTGTGTACGCTCAGGGTGCTGGTCCGTCTGACTAACCTGTCTCTGTGTACGCTCAGGGTGCTGGTCCGTCTGACTAACCTGTCTCTGTGTACGCTCAGGGTGCTGGTCCGTCTGACTAACCTGTCTCTGTGTACGCTCAGGGTGCTGGTCCGTCTGACTAACCTGTCTCTGTGTACGCTCAGGGTGCTGGTCCGTCTGACTAACCTGTCTCTGTGTACGCTCAGGGTGCTGGTCCGTCTGACTAACCTGTCTCTGTGTACGCTCAGGGTGCTGGTCCGTCTGACTAACCTGTCTCTGTGTACGCTCAGGGTGCTGGTCCGTCTGACTAACCTGTCTCTGTGTACGCTCAGGGTGCTGGTCCGTCTGACTAACCTGTCTCTGTGTACGCTCAGGGTGCTGGTCCGTCTGACTAACCTGTCTCTGTGTACGCTCAGGGTGCTGGTCCGTCTGACTAACCTGTCTCTGTGTACGCTCAGGGTGCTGGTCCGTCTGACTAACCTGTCTCTGTGTACGCTCAGGGTGCTGGTCCGTCTGACTAACCTGTCTCTGTGTACGCTCAGGGTGCTGGTCCGTCTGACTAACCTGTCTCTGTGTACGCTCAGGGTGCTGGTCCGTCTGACTAACCTGTCTCTGTGTACGCTCAGGGTGCTGGTCCGTCTGACTAACCTGTCTCTGTGTACGCTCAGGGTGCTGGTCCGTCTGACTAACCTGTCTCTGTGTACGCTCAGGGTGCTGGTCCGTCTGACTAACCTGTCTCTGTGTACGCTCAGGGTGCTGGTCCGTCTGACTAACCTGTCTCTGTGTACGCTCAGGGTGCTGGTCCGTCTGACTAACCTGTCTCTGTGTACGCTCAGGGTGCTGGTCCGTCTGACTAACCTGTCTCTGTGTACGCTCAGGGTGCTGGTCCGTCTGACTAACCTGTCTCTGTGTACGCTCAGGGTGCTGGTCCGTCTGACTAACCTGTCTCTGTGTACGCTCAGGGTGCTGGTCCGTCTGACTAACCTGTCTCTGTGTACGCTCAGGGTGCTGGTCCGTCTGACTAACCTGTCTCTGTGTACGCTCAGGGTGCTGGTCCGTCTGACTAACCTGTCTCTGTGTACGCTCAGGGTGCTGGTCCGTCTGACTAACCTGTCTCTGTGTACGCTCAGGGTGCTGGTCCGTCTGACTAACCTGTCTCTGTGTACGCTCAGGGTGCTGGTCCGTCTGACTAACCTGTCTCTGTGTACGCTCAGGGTGCTGGTCCGTCTGACTAACCTGTCTCTGTGTACGCTCAGGGAGCTGGTCCTTGTCGCTAAGTCTCATGTTTACATTATTGTTCATATAGTCATGATTTAACCTTCTATTTTCATTGTCAGATTTGCTGAAGTCGGTATTGTCCTTAACCATCTTCTCCCTCATCTTAAAATTGTCAATCACTAGCCCCCCCAGAGATAACTTCTGTCAGAGTTATAAGGACTATGATAAATGTCCCTGATGCAACATCTCCACTCATCCTTCCAAGGAGTTTGCATCTCGTCATGGTCTTCTCCATGATCCCTCTAGAAACTCCCACTTTTCTCTCCACCACCACCTAGGTTTGATAAAAGAAAACAAATACGCAAAAACAAACACAGAAATAATAATGAATATAAGAATAATACAACACTATAATAACAATCGAAGTCTATACAAATATCCCCTTAAGTTCAGTCCTTCCCCAACTCCTCCGAAGTTGGTGTCTATGTCCTAGGTGCTCCTTTAAGCCTGGACACATGTATCCACTGCGGTTGACCTTTAACCTTAACCGATGTACGTGTCACCAGAAGAACCTGTGTAAAAAAAAATTAGCCCAATAAGATATTGGTCAAGATTATGTTAAATGATTTTAACATATTGAACCATATAGCCTGTATGCATGGTCTATTATCAGATGGTAAATGATTTTAACATATTGAACCATATAGCCTATATTCATGGTCTATCATCAGATGTGCTATTAGCAATAAGCATGATCACCTGTAGCCCAACGGATGCAGCATAGTGGCTATAAATGAAGCATGGGGTTTGTCCATCTGCATTTACCCCATTGGACACAACTTCCTGATCATTATTATTATTATTATTATTATTATTATTATTATTATTCACTCAGAATTGTTGTTGGGGGGGTTTCTATTACAAAGTTGTCCTTTTAAGATGCCGTTGCCCCTTTAAGAGCTCTGTTGCAAATGTTTCTAAACCATGCTTGATACTCCGGTTTTAAGATGCCGTTGCCCCTTTAAGAGCTCTGTTGCAAATGTTCCTAAACCATGCTTGATACTCCGGTTTTAAGATGCCGTTGCCCCTTTAAGAGCTCTGTTGTGAATGTTCCTAAACCATGCTTGATACTCCGGTTTTAAGATGCTGTTGCCCCTTTAAGAGCTCTGTTGCAAATGTTCCTAAACCATGCTTGATACTCCGGTTTTAAGATGCCGTTGCCCCTTTAAGAGCTCTGTTGTGAATGTTCCTAAACCATGCTTGATACTCCGGTTTTAAGATGCCGTTGCACCTTTAAGAGCTCTGTTGTGAATGTGCCTAAACCATGCTTGACACTCCAGTTGTAACTGCATTTTAAAAACAATGCATTAGCACAATTGTATGAGTATAGAAATAAACGTGTTATCGATGGAAAGCTTGGATCCCCATCTTTTTTTAACAAAGGTCAAAACTGCTTTCAAAAGTGTTTACCCCGTGATTGCATTAAGAGTTGTTGTCCGTTGACTGCTTGAATAAACGGCCCTACAAAGGCAAAGAGCATCAACTAGAAAACAGTCCAACTGAAGACAAAAAAGGCTTTAAAGTTGTTTTTGCTGTCCAGCCAAATATGTCGTAGGTAGATAAGTGTAAATGCACTGATGTATCATCTTATTATGACCACTGATCTGACCTATGACCCCTAAAATGCTGATACTGCACTCTGCCTTTGTATGACCTTAAACAGCTGTATGGGTAATGCAGAAGCAAAGTGCAGTATCTAAAAAATCTAAATGTGTTTATCCAGCTTTCTTGTTGTTTTTAATGGTGTTGTGTAGTTGTGTTTTCATGTTTTGAATGTTGTATTGTAGCAACCCTCAAGCTGTTTTTATCCATAAGGTAAGAACTATTTCATCACAGAGAATGTTTATCCTTATGTGACTTTGTATTACTATCAATGCTGTCCTTTTCTTTATGTTAGCGAGCGTTTCAATATTTTGTTTGCTATCTTTCTTACCATTATCTGGGTATTTGCATTTCAATGCGAGTTAAACCATAATGTTTCCCCGTGATTGGGCCGTGTTTATTCTGGTGATAACTGGATCACTGGCTGTCTCATGGAGTGTGTGAGGGTGAGTGTCATGGTCGGGATGGCCTGAACTCAGAGCCTGATAGAATACCAAGGAAAACCGTAGTAACTGCAGTAGAACATGGTGGAACAAAGCCAGATGGCAGTAACCTCACTTACTGCTGTTTCCTTGGTTTTTACTGGGATTTTGTAGTTACAGCAAATTTGACCCTCCATTTTCTCTGAAACTGAAGATAATTGAACCAGGACACTTTGTCACAAGATATAACAGATACTACGAAGCCTGATTTAGGTCTGAACTCATCTTTGACCAAATGTGTAGCAGCTGTTTGCAATTGTACGGCAGAATAGCTGTGCACATAATCCTAATACCTCTTCATGGACTACATTTGAACACTTAAACATTGTCTTCTTTTAGGGCGGGACCTGGTATGGTATGGTCACATTGCCTAGTGGTTATAACGTTGGGCCAGTAATTGAAAGGTCGCAGGTTCGAATACCCGAGCCGTCAATGTGTAAATCTGTTGATGTGCCCTTAAGCAAGGCACTTAACACTAACTTGCTTCATGGGTGCAGTACTACTATGGCTGACCCTGTAACACAACACATTTCACTGCACCTATCCGGTGTATCTGACAATAAAAACATATATTTTTTTGCAATTACAACAGTTAATTTAACAAAGCTGGTTATAACTCTTGTTGACGTTGATCCAAGGACACCTTGACTTGCATTACCCTCTTACTGCAGAAAAATATTCTCATGAAATCATGTGACTTATAGTTAGAGAGAACGATTCCTGTAAACGCACACTGCTACAAGCAGGAAACAAGGTATGGACAAACCAGAAATGTGACATTTCTGTTTGATAGTAACCCTGAATGATGAATGTGTGATCTATCTTGTCATCTTTTTGGCCAACCACATTGGAACATTCTAATCTTTAAGGACATGAAGTATGGAGTCATTGTTTTCAGGAAGGTGTCTCCATGGCGATAGGAGGGACAGGAGGCAGACTAAGGGCAAGGGAAGCCGCCTGAACTACTGCCCTACAAAGGCAAAGAGCAGTCTACGCAAATGTCCGTGCATATCAACCATAACCACTGATCTGACCTATGACCCCTAAAATGCTGATACTGAACTCTGCCTTTGTGTGACCTTAAACAAGTATATGGGTAATGCAACGGCAAAGTGCAGAAATCTAAATATGTTGATCCAACTTTCTTGTTGTTTATCTGTTTGATGGAAACTGTTTGATAGTTGTTACTACCTTCCAACTGTATTTAATGGTGTTATGTAGTCGTGTTTTCATGTTTTCAATGTTGTATTATAGTAGGCCTAAGGTTATTTCATCATGGAGAATTTTTATACTTAAGAAATACTTTACATTGTATGACTATCATTATAATGCTGTTTTACCATTATTTACTCTCTCTCTCTCACACACACACACTCACAGACACACACACACACACACACACACACATATCCCCCCCCCCCCCCCCCCCCCCACACACACACATATCCCCCCCCCCCCACACACACACACACTCACTGTGCAGTAATTAGAATCTATAGAGCAGCTTTAAGTGATACAGTCTACTGTCTGATCTCCCCACCTCTGCCTCTCTCCATTACTTTCTCTGTCTTCTGTTGCTGTCTCTCTTGTCTGCCCTCTTCTGTTGCTGTCTCTCTTGTTTCCCCTCTTCTGTTGCTGTCTCTCTTGTCTGCCCCCTTCTGTTGCTGTCTCTCTTGTCTCCCCTCTTCTGTTGCTGTCTCTCTTGTCTCCCCTCTTCTGTTGCTGTCTCTCTTGTCTCCCCTCTTCTGTTGTTGTCTCTCTTGTCTCCCCTCTTCTGTTGCTGTCTCTCTTGTCTCCCCCCTTCTGTTGCTGTCTCTCTTGTCTGCCCTCTTCTGTTGCTGTCTCTCTTGTCTCCCCTCTTCTGTTGTTGTCTCTCTTGTCTCCCCTCTTCTGTTGCTGTCTCTCTTGTCTCCCCCCTTCTGTTGCTGTCTCTCTTGTCTCCCCTCTTCTGTTACTGTCTCTCTTGTCTCCCCTCTTCTGTTGCTGTCTCTCTTGTCTCCCCCCTTCTGTTGCTGTCTCTCTTGTCTCCCCCTTCTGTTGCTGTCTCTCTTGTCTCCCCTCTTCTGTTACTGTCTCTCTTGTCTCCCCTCTTCTGTTGCTGTCTCTCTTGTCTCCCCCCTTCTGTTGCTGTCTCTCTTGTCTCCCCTCTTCTGTTGCTGTCTCTCTTGTCTCCCCTCTTCTGTTACTGTCTCTCTTGTCTCCCCTCTTCTGTTGCTGTCTCTCTTGTCTCCCCCCTTCTGTTGCTGTCTCTCTTGTCTGCCCTCTTCTGTTGCTGTCTCTCTTGTCTCCCCTCTTCTGTTGTTGTCTCTCTTGTCTCCCCTCTTCTGTTGCTGTCTCTCTTGTCTCCCCCCTTCTGTTGCTGTCTCTCTTGTCTCCCCTCTTCTGTTACTGTCTCTCTTGTCTCCCCTCTTCTGTTGCTGTCTCTCTTGTCTCCCCCCTTCTGTTGCTGTCTCTCTTGTCTCCCCCTTCTGTTGCTGTCTCTCTTGTCTCCCCTCTTCTGTTACTGTCTCTCTTGTCTCCCCTCTTCTGTTGCTGTCTCTCTTGTCTCCCCCCTTCTGTTGCTGTCTCTCTTGTCTCCCCTCTTCTGTTGCTGTCTCTCTTGTCTCCCCTCTTCTGTTGTTGTCTCTCTTGTCTCCCCTCTTCTGTTGCTGTCTCTCTTGTCTCCCCCCTTCTGTTGCTGTCTCTCTTGTCTCCCCTCTTCTGTTACTGTCTCTCTTGTCTCCCCTCTTCTGTTGCTGTCTCTCTTGTCTCCCCCCTTCTGTTGCTGTCTCTCTTGTCTCCCCCTTCTGTTGCTGTCTCTCTTGTCTCCCCTCTTCTGTTACTGTCTCTCTTGTCTCCCCTCTTCTGTTGCTGTCTCTCTTGTCTCCCCCCTTCTGTTGCTGTCTCTCTTGTCTCCCCTCTTCTGTTGCTGTCTCTCTTGTCTCCCCTCTTCTGTTGCTGTCTCTCTTGTCTGCCCTCTTCTGTTACTGTCTCTCTTGTCTCCCCTCTTCTGTTGCTGTCTCTCTTGTCTCCCCCCTTCTGTTGTTGTCTCTCTTGTCTGCCCTCTTCTGTTGCTGTCTCTCTTGTTGACCCTCTTCTGTTGCTGTCTCTCTTGTCTGCCCTCTTCTGTTGCTGTCTCGCTTGTCTCCCCTCTTCTGTTGCTGTCTCTCTTGTCTCCCCTCTTCTGTTGTTGTCTCTCTTGTCTCCCCGCTTCTGTTGCTGTCTCTCTTGTCTGCCCTCTTCTGTTGCTGTCTCTCTTGTCTCCCCTCTTCTGTTATTGTCTCTCTTGTCTGCCCTCTTCTGTTGCTGTCTCTCTTGTCTCCCCTCTTCTGTTGCTGTCTCTCTTTGTCTCCCCTCTTCTGTTGCTGTCTCTCTTGTCTGCCCTCTTCTGTTACTGTCTCTCTTGTCTCCCCTCTTCTGTTGCTGTCTCTCTTGTCTGCCCTCTTCTGTTGCTGTCTCGCTTGTCTCCCCTCTTCTGTTGCTGTCTCTCTTGTCTCCCCTCTTCTGTTGTTGTCTCTCTTGTCTGCCCTCTTCTGTTGCTGTCTCTCTTGTCTCCCCTCTTCTGTTGCTGTCTCTCTTGTCTCCCCTCTTCTGTTGCTGTCTCTCTTGTCTGCCCTCTTCTGTTGCTGTCTCTCTTGTCTGCCCTCTTCTGTTACTGTCTCTCTTGTCTCCCCTCTTCTGTTGCTGTCTCTCTTGTCTCCCCTCTTCTGTTGCTGTCTCTCTTGTCTGCCCTCTTCTGTTACTGTATCTCTTGTCTCCCCTCTTCTGTTGCTGTCTCTCTTGTCTGCCCTCTTCTGTTGCTGTCTCGCTTGTCTCCCCTCTTCTGTTGCTGTCTCTCTTGTCTCCCCTCTTCTGTTGTTGTCTCTCTTGTCTCCCCGCTTCTGTTGCTGTCTCTCTTGTCTGCCCTCTTCTGTTGCTGTCTCTCTTGTCTCCCCTCTTCTGTTGCTGTCTCTCTTGTCTGCCCTCTTCTGTTGCTGTCTCTTTGTCTCCCCTCTTCTGTTGCTGTCTCTCTTGTCTCCCCCCTTCTGTTGCTGTCTCTCTTGTCTGCCCTCTTCTGTTGCTGTCTCTCTTGTCTCCCCTCTTCTGTTGCTGTCTCTGTTGTCTGCCCTCTTCTGTTGCTGTCTCTCTTGTCTCCCCTCTTCTGTTGCTGTCTCTCTTTTCTCCCCTCTTCTGTTGCTGTCTCTTTTGTCTGCCCTCTTCTGTTGCTGTCTCTCTTGTCTCCCCTCTTCTGTTGCTGTCTCTCTTGTCTCCCCTCTTCTGTTGCTGTCGCTCTTGTCTCCCCTCTTCTGTTGCTGTCTCTCTTGTCTCCCCTCTTCTGTTGCTGTCTCTCTTGTTGACCCTCTTCTGTTGCTGTCTCTCTTGTCTGCCGTCTTCTGTTGTTGTCTCTCTTGTCTCCCCGCTTCTGTTGCTGTCTCTCTTGTATGCCCTCTTCTGTTGCTGTCTCTCTTGTCTGCCCTCTTCTGTTGCTGTCTCTCTTGTCTCCTCTCTTCTGTTGCTGTCGCACTTGTCTCCCCTCTTCTGTTGCTGTCTCTCTTGTCTCCTCTCTTCTGTTGCTGTCTCTCTTGTCTCCCCTCTTCTGTTGCTGTCTCTCTTGTCTGCCCTCTTCTGTTGCTGTACACTGGACACACACACATACACACTGGAAACACACACAGGACACACACATACACACTGGACACACACACACACCTGACACACACACACACACACAGGACACACACACACACACACACACTGGACACACACACTCACACACACTGGACACACACACACACACACCTGACACACACACACACACACACACAGGACACACACACACACTGGACACACACACTCACACACACTGGACAAACACACACACACCTGACACACACACAGGACACACACACACACACACTGGACACACACACTAGACACACACACACACACACACACTGGACACACACACTGGACACACACAAACACTGGACACACACACTGGACACACACACATACGCTGGACACACACACACACACACTCACACATGGACCCACACACATACACATGGACACACACACACACACTGGACACACACACACACAATGAACACACACACACACACACAGGACACACACAAACACAATGGACACACACACACACACACACACACACACACACACTGGACACACACACTCACACACACTGGACACACACACATACACACTTACACACACACAAACTCACACACACTGGACACACACACACACACTGGACACACTCACACTGGACACACACACTCACACACACTGGACACACACACACATACGCTGGACACACACACACCTGACACACACACACATAGGACACACACACAGGACACACACTCACACACTGGACACACACACACACACTGGACACACTCACACACACACACACACACTGGACACACACACTCACACACACTGGACACTCACACACACTTGACACACACAAACACATACACACACTGGACGCACACACTGGACACACACACATACGCTGGACACACACACACTGGACACACACACACACTCACACTGGACCCACACACATACACATTGGACACACACACACACGACACACACACATACACACTGGACACACACACCTGACACACACACACACAGGACACACACACTGGACACACACACACACACACACACACACACACACACACACTGGACACAAACACACACACTGGACACACACACTCACACACACTGGACACACACTGGACACACACACACACACACACACACACTGCACACATTTCCATGTGTTGGATTTTGATGAAAGGAAATCCCATATAGCCTACTGGACAGGACTTTGCTATGGCATCTTCTGTTTGGGTGTCTCAGGTCAGGTCTGAGCCATGATCAGAATGTGTCTTCCAGCCCTGCCATTTCTACTTGTCCTGATCTAGTGTTTCACCCCTGACCTCCTCACACCGTCTCACTGTCCATGTCTGCTTTTAGCTCCCACCTCTACTTCACTGTGTTATAATGGACCTTATGCTTGTTATGTTACCTCTGTAACCAGTTATCAAACATACTGACCTTTCTGACCCTATCCCATGGCCCTACTTTCTACAACTGAACATTTCAATTCCTCTATGAGTTTTGTTTAGTGTCCATTTACTTATATATGTATTTGTTGTATATTGGGGTTGTGCTGCAGAGCATCATGGGGGTTTGTATGTGTTGAGATGATCACGTTCCAGATAAATGGTTGAACTGATTCCTGTCTCCTGTCTCATAATTATTGAATTGTTATACAGATGTGGTTATGAAACCCACGATACATAACAAAAGATTGGTGATGAGTAAGTCTGAATCTACAGGAACTATTCTGTCTGGAAGAAGTGGGTTTTTACAACTGTTTCAAACTGTTATTTTCTGTGGTACAGAATAGGCTAATGTTAGCACAGTGTATTGCTAGCAGAGGCAAGTGCATAGTCGAGCTAGCTAAGAAAGAGAGTTAACCAGTAAAATAAGTAAAAATACTTTAAAGTACTACTTAAGTAGTTTTTTGGGGTATCTGTACTTTACTTTACTATTTATATTTTTGACTACTTTTACTTTTACTTCACTACATTCCTAAAGAAAATAATGTACTTTTTACTCCATACATTTTCCCCTGACACCCAAAAGTACTCGTTACATTTTGAATGCTTAGCAGGACAGAAAATGGTCCAATTCACACACTTATCAAGAGAACATCCCTACTGCCTCTGATCTGGGGGACTCAGTAAACACAAATGCTTTGTTTGTAAATTGTCTGAATGTTGGAGTTTGCCTCTGGCTGAACGTACATTTTAAAAACAAGAACATTGTCTGGTTTGCTTTATGTAAGGAATTTGAAATGATTTATACTTGTACTTTTACTTTTGATACTTAAGTATATGTTAGCAATTACATTTACTATTGATACTTAAGTATATTTAAAACCAAATACTTTTGGACTTTTACTCAAGTAGTATTTTACTGGGTGACTTTCACTTTTAGTTGAGTCATTTTCTATTAACCCTCCTGTTATGTTGTGGGTCAATTTGACCCGTTTCCACTTTTGCGTTGTCTAAAATACTAGTTAACCACTCTTTTTCGCCATGAAATTACATGACTTTTCCTCATTTAGGGTCATGAACCTAACTGCAAAATGTGGACACACTGATGTGTTGTGGAATGTCTGTGTACATTTTGTATACAAACATGATGTTGTGGGTCATTTTGACCCGGAGGCTTTCATGTGTATATATATTTGCACAGGTGCAAAACAAAAAAGTGTCTTTGATGTATTTTGTTTTGACTGGTCCTGGTTGCACTTTTAGAATTGTGTTTGGGTTAAAAAGGGCTTTCCCAAGCTTCTCCTCAGTGTGAGAGCAGCAGGTCCCTGACACAGACACTCAAAAATGAGCTCCAAAAGATTTTCAATCAATGAAGTCTTATCACAAATTCTGGACTGTGACAGTGAAAAAGAAGAAGAGGTTTCAGAGACAGAGGATATTTCAGAGATAGAGGACAATGCTGTTGATGATCCAGATTTTGTCTTCATTGAAGAGGATTCAGAGGAGGAGTCTGCCGTACCATCCCCTACATCAGATGAGAGACAGAGCATGCAACAAGCATCATCAAGAGAAGAGAAGACATGGAAGTCTAAAGATGGTCATATTGAATGGTCACCGTCACCACAACGAGGTCAAGGTAGACTCTCAGCTTCCAATGTAATAAAAATGGTTCCAGGACCTACACGATTTGCTGTCACTCGAGTCCATGACATACAATCAGCTTTTGAGCTCTTTTTACCCCAAGCAATAGAGAAGATTGTTCTGGACATGACCAACTTGGAGGGGAGCCGTGTGTTTCAAGAGAACTGGAAGCCACTGGATCGGATTGACTTGCATGCATACATTGGATTGCTCATATTAGCTGGAGTCTACCGGTCAAACGGAGAAGCAACGGCCAGCCTGTGGAATGAAGAGAATGGAAGGCCAATATTTCGGGCAACAATGTCTCTACAAGAATTCCACATAATTTCTCGGGTGATTCGCTTTGATAACCGTGATACCAGACCGGGTCGACGTGAAAGAGACAAACTAGCTGCAATCAGAGATGTATGGGATAAATGGGTGGAAATTCTACCGTTACTGTACAATCCCAGTCCTCATGTTACAGTTGATGAACGCCTTGTTCCATTCAGAGGACGTTGTCCCTTCAGACAGTATATGCCAAACAAGCCTGCAAAATATGGCATCAAAATATGGGCAGCATGTGATGCCACATCAAGCTATGCATGGAATATGCAAGTTTACACTGGGAAGCCACCCGGCGGAGTGCCTGAGAAAAACCAGGGGATGCGGGTGGTGCTGGACATGAGTGAAGGGCTGCAAGGTCATAACATCACGTGTGACAACTTCTTCACATCCTACCGCCTTGGTGTTGAACTACAGAAGAGAAAGCTGACCATGGTTGGAACAATCAGAAAAAACAAACCTGAACTTCCCAGTGAGCTTCTGAAAATGCAGGGCAGAACTGTGCATTCCTCTAAATTTGCTTTCTCTGAAAATGCAACTGTTGTTTCATACTGCCCAAAGAAGAACAAGAATGTTCTTGTAATGAGGACAATGCACAAAGATGCATCGCTGAGTGCAAGAGAGGACATCAAGCCACAAATAATACTGGACTACAATTCCACCAAAGGAGGAGTTGACAATTTGGATAAAGTCACAGCAACATATAGTTGTCAGCGCATGACTGCCCGCTGGCCTTTGGTGATTTTCTACAACATTGTGGATGTGTCTGCTTACAATGCCTATGTCCTGTGGACTGAAATCAACCAGCAATGGAATGGTGGCAAATTGTACCGACGCCGGCTTTTCCTAGAGGAGCTCGGCAAAGCTCTCATCACTCCCAAGATCCAGAGGAGAGTCCGGCCTCCTCGGTCGACAGCAGCTGCATCTGCCGTCCAGAAAATTCAAGCTGGACCATCAACACATGCCTCCAATCAACCAGAAATGGATCCAGTGGATACAGGCAGTGGCAAGAAACGGAAAAGATGCCAGCTCTGCCCCCCTCGACAAGACAGTAAAACAAGCACCACTTGTGTAGAATGCAATAAATACATCTGCAGAAAGCACACACACACATTGTGTTCAACATGTAGAGAGAAAGACTGAAGGGATAATATGGACCAATAGGGGGGGAAAAAACCTACTTGGGGAAACTGAAAAATCTTGTTTGTGAGAAAGGAAATATGTTTAACAAATAGTTCTTAAATATTGTTTAAAAAAAATAAAAAGTATTGTATTTCTTCTTTCTGAAATGTCCGATAAGACAAAATAAAGTTGTTTCTGTTTTTACTTAATTCTTTGACTGTCTTGAGTGTGTTTAAACTGTGCGGGTCAATTTGACCCGTAACATAATGGATGTCATTTTTTTCCAGCAAAGCACAAGGGTTAAGGTATCTTTACTTTTACTCAAGTATGACAATTGGGTACTTTTTCCACCACTGGAGTTAACATCGTCATGGACGGCAGAAAAGGACTCGAGACGGACATTGGAGCGGGAAAACAATGTGATTAAAGGATAGGAAATGTTTTCAACTATGAAGACAAACCTTTTAATTAAATCTGCTAAATGAGCGAATTTAGGAGGAAATGTCAGTGAGTGAAGTGAATGAAGATCACGTGACTGAGGAAAATATTGCTGTGGACAATACTGAAGTGAGTGACAATCAGGAGCTTATTGAGAAATGAAAAATGGCTGGAATTGTTGGAAACATTGGAGAGTTTGATGAAAGTATTGAGCAGTGGAGCTCATATAGAGAACGGTTTGAATATTTTGTTCTTGTAAATGACATGGATGAGGACAACATTGTGCCTCCATGTTTTAGTGTAATGGGGCCAAAGACATTTAATTTACTAGGCAGCCTGCTACAGCCAGACTGCAACGTGAACGCTGGGAGTCAGGAAGCAAGTACAGGAAGTTAATTTAATAATACATAGAACAAAACAAGAAACAGGAGTAGCGTACAGACATGAAGCCCTGAAACAGAATCAATAACGCCTGGGGAAGGAACCAAAGGGAGTGACTGATATAGGAGAGGTAATCAGGAAGGTGATGGAGTCCAGGTGAGTCTGATTGGTCGCAGGGGGCGTAACGATGGTGACAGGTGTGCATAATAATGAGCAGACTGGTGACCTGGAACGCCGGAGAGGGAGAATACGTGACACAGACAGAACAGGTAATAAGACGTGTGGGGATATTTTGGAGATACTTAAGTAGAATTTACCTGGTCCTGACTTCAATTAAACTCTGTCTGGGAAACCGCCCCTCAGTCTCTCATCTACTCTGAGCTCAGATGGGGAAACATAAGAAGAGTTTTATTCCAAAATGCTATATATCACTTTTCAGAAATGTTGGTTTATTAGCTTTTATTGTTTCAAGAAATAATGAAAGAGATTGGTGTGTTTTTTCACTATCTAATCATGGCATGGGGTTGTTCAATGAAAGACATGTATTTGTTTAAAATATATCACTTGATGCTTCATTTCAGATAGACAAGTAATGTTTTTCTTTACAAAATGTTACATATCTGCCTCACGCTCAGAGAAATAAGTAGCACTGCTAGGTTTTACACAGTGAAATGTAAAAATAACTACATTTTAAATAAAGAACTGTTCAAATATTATATTTGTGAAATCTATGTTGAAAAATGTTTTCAAAAAATACAGTAATATGATATTTGTATTTAAAACCTTACATTTGACATTTTAGTCATTTAGCAGATGGTCTCATCCAGGATCCGGTTTCCCAAAAGCATCTTAAGGCTAAGTTCATCGTTAGAACCTTTATAGGAGCATCGTTAAATCTCTGAGCAGTTCCCCAAAACCATCGTTATTAACGTTACACTTGAAAACGCTTGTAATCTAACGCCTGCCTCAGACCATTCGTACTCGTAGAACAGCTTAATCTCAGGGGTTAAAGCAAAAACAAATCCTTATGTCGACCTCAGATTGATTGTCTTGTGCTAAATTAATCTCCCCTTTCATGTAAACAAGTCATGACCGTCATGCTTTTAGGAAAAGAGGATCATTTTCTGTAAATGTATTAAAACTGCAAATTTGACCAATTCCAGTCCCCTTGCTCAGGGTTCTCAGGGTGCTCCTGGGGATACTTCTTGAGAAGCTCAGTTCTAAGAAGCTCAGTTCTGGTGACAAGAAAAAGGCCGTTCTACTCCAGAATGAATGAAAATACAATGATGCTGACACCATCTAAAATATCATTTCCACCTCCATGAATGAGCCCAATAAGATATTGGTAAAAATGATGTTAAATGATTTTAACATATTGAACCATATATCCTGTATGCATGGTCTATTATCAGATGGTAAATGATTTTAACATATTGAACCATATATCCTGTATTCATGGTCTATTATCAGATGTTCTATTAGCAATAAGCATGATCCCCTGTAGCCCAACGGATGCAGCATAGTGGCTATAAATGAAGCATGGGGTTTGTCCATCTGCATTTACCCCATTGGACACAACTTCCTGATTATTATTATTATTATTATTATTATTATTATTATTATTCACTCAGAATTGTTGTTGGGGGGGTTTCTATTACAAAGTTGCCCTTTTAAGATGCTGTTGCCCCTTTAAGAGCTCTGTTGCAAATGTTCCTAAACCATGCTTGATACTCCGGTTTTAAGATGCCGTTGCCCCTTTAAGAGCTCTGTTGTGAATGTTAACTAAACCATGCTTGACACTCCAGTTGTAACTGCATTTTTAAAACAATGCATTAGCGCAATTGTAGGAGTATAGAAATAAACGTGTTATCAATGGAAAGCTTGGATCCCCCTCTTTTTTAACAAAGAACAAAACTGCTTCAAAATTGTTTTCCCCGTGATTGCATTAAGAGTTGTTGTCCGTTGACTGCTTGAATAAACGGCCCTACAAAGGCAAAGAGCATCAACTAGAAAACAGTCCAACTGAAGACAAAAAAGTCTTTGAAGTTGTTTTTGCTGTCCAGCCAAATATGTCGTAGGTAGATAAGTGTAAATGCACTGATGTATCATCTTATTATGACCACTGATCTGACCTATGACCCCTAAAATGATGATACTGCACTCTGCCTTTGTATGACCTTAAACAGCTGCATGGGTCATGCAAAAGCAAAGTGCAGTATCTAAAAAATCTAAATGTGTTTATCCAGCTCTCTCTGTTTTTAATGGTGTTGTGTAGTTGTGTTTTCATGTTTTGAATGTTGTATTGTAGCAACCCTCAAGCTTTTTTTATCCATAAGGTAAGAACTATTTCATCACGGAGAATGTTTATACTTATGTGACTTTGTATTACTATCAATGCTGTCATTTTCTTTATGTTAGCGAGCGTTTCAATATTTAGTTTGCTGTCTTTCTTACCATTATCTGGGTATTTGCATTTCAATGCGAGTTAATCCATCATGTTTCCGCGTGATTGTGCCATGTTTTATTCTGGTGATAACTGGATCACTGATTGTCTCGTGGAGTGTGTGAGGGTGAGTGTCATGGTCGGGATGGCCTGAACTCAGAGCCTGATAGAATACCAAGGAAAACCGTAGTAACTGCAGTAGAACATGGTGGAACAAAGCCAGATGGCAGGAACTTCACTTACTGTTGTTTCCTTGGTTTTTACTGGGATTTTGTAGTTACAGCAAATTTGACCCTCCATTTTCTCTGAAACAGAAAATAATTGAACCAGGATACTTTGTCACAAGATATAACAGATACTACGAAGCCTGATTTAGGTCTGAACTCATCTTTGACCAAATGTGTAGCAGCAGTTTGCAATTGTACGGCAGAATAGCTGTGTACATAATCCTAATACCTCTTCATGGACTACATTTGAACACTTAAACAGTGTCATCTGTTAGGGTGTGAACTGGTATGGTAAGATTACCTAGTGGGGCCAGTAACTGAAAGGTTGCTGGTTCAAATACCTGAGCCGTCAAGGTAAAAATCTGTCTGTGCCCTTAAGCAAGGCACTTACACCTGATTTGCTCCAGGGGGCGGCGTACTACTATGGCCCTGTAAAACAACGCATTTCACTGCATCTATCCGGTGTCTGTGACAATACATTTACAAATATTGTATTTATTTATTACAACTATTAATTTAACAATGCTGGTTATAAATCTTGTTGACATTCATCCAAGGACACCTTGACTTGCATTACACTCTCACTGCAGAAAAATATTCTCATGAAATCATATGACTTATAGTTAGAGAAAAGGATTCCTGTGAACGCGGCCTGCTACAAGCAGGAAACCAGTTATGGATGTGTGATCTGTCTTGTCATCTTTTTGGGTAACCACATTGGAACATTCCAACATTCATCTTTAAGGACATGAACTGGCAAAACAGGTTTCAGCAAAGTATGGAGTCATTGTTTTCAGGAAGGTGTCTCCATGGCGATAGGAGGGACAGGAGGCAGACTAAGGGCAAGGGAAGCCTCCTGAACTACTGCCCTACAAAGGCAAAGAGCAGTCTACGCAAACAGTGAATCTGAGAAAAATGGCTTTAAAGTTGGGTTTTTTGTCCAATCATATCAACCATGACCACTGATCTGACCTATGACCCCTTAAATGCTGATACTGCACTCTGCCTTTGTATGACCTTAAACAGCTGAATGGGTCATGCAGAAGCAAAGTGCAGTATCTAAAAAATCTAAATGTGTTTATCCAGCTTTCTTGTTGTTTTTCTGTTTGATGGAAACAGTTGGAGTGTTGTAACTATATTCCAACTGTATTTAATGGTAATGTTTTCATGTTTCCTGAGTGGCGCAGTGGTCTAAGGCGCTGCATCGCAGTGCTAACTGTGCCACTAGAGATCCTGGTTCGAATCCAGGCTCTGTTGCAGCCGTCGTGACCGGGAGACTCATGGGCGGTGCACAATTGGTCCAGGGTAGGGGAGGGAATGGCCGGCAGGGATGTAGCTCAGTTGATAGAGCATGGCGTTTGCAACACCAGGGTTGTGGGTTCAATTCCCACGGGGGGCCAGTATAAAGAAAATATGTATTCACTAACTGTAAGTCGCTCTGGATAAGAGCGTCTGCTAAATGACTAAAAATGTAAATGTAAATATTGTATTGGAGTAGGCCTAACCCTCTACAATATTTCTGTTGATGGAGAGAGAGAGAGAGAGAGAGAGAGAGAGAGAGAGAGAGAGAGAGAGAGAGAGAGAGAGAGAGAGAGAGAGAGAGAGAGAGAGAGAGAGAGAGAGATTGCACAATATGCCATGGCCGTCTCAGTCACCAGGTCTCAACCCAATTGAAGACAACCATCAACAAAACACTAAATTATGGAATTTCTTGTGGAAGAATGATGTCACATCCCTCCAATAGAGTTCCAGACACTTGTAGAATGTTTGCCAAGGCACATTGTAAGAGCTATAAAGAGACAGGGAGTGGGAGAGAGAACAGGTAGGACCTGATATGGAAATGAGCAGAACAAACTAAAGGAACTTTCCACCACCGAATGATCATTCCAGACTCTACTTCTATTGAGAGACATATAAAAGGTAAGACGACAATTGTTATGATATTAATATAGTTGATGATATTGTTATGTGTATTAATATAGTTGATGATATTGTTCTGTGTATTCATATAGTTGATGATATTGTTATGTGTATTCATATAGTTGATGATATTGTTATGTGTATTCATATAGTTGATGATATTGTTATGTGTATTCATATAGTTTATATTTTTGGTAGACAGAGTGTTATAATTGGCCTACTCTCCTTAAAATGTATTTGAAGTAAATTCGATGCGGAGGGGGGGTGAATTCGTTCAGTGCCCACCTGTGTTCCCCAGGGTGATCTCCTACTGTATCATAGGTCTATAGACTTGTCTTCTCAAAACAGGCTTAAAACACAACAAGCAACAACATTTTCTCTTTCTTATCTACTGTTAACTCTTTTCACTCAGGAAGGTATGTTGTGTGAAAGAGAGACAAATAAATACTATGGAAAGACTAACAACAACATTCACTTCCTCAAAACAGGTTGTGTGTGTTCATTAGTGCCCACCGTAGAAAAACATTTGGCAACAGAAACCGTTTAGGTCACGTTGTACAGCGTTTGGAGTAAACTGTTTATGCATTGTTGCAAAACTGTTGGCTGCTGTGTAAACTAATGAATACAACCCAGGTTTTAGCCTACAACTCGGCTGTTGATGTCTGCCTGATGCTGTAACCTGAACTTAGCCTGAGGGGTGGACTATGATGCTAGCTAGATATACTGGTTTTCTAAAGTTAGCTTCAGTTAGCTTCACATTCCAGCTCAGGCCTAATCCATAGGAATGTACAGAGTGCCAGTCATCAGGAAGGTGCTCTCAGCAGAACAGAAAATATATAATGACTTGACAGTTTAATCATACAAAATGGCACTAACCGGACGTCAAATTCAATCAGTGGAGGTTGCTGAGGGGAGGACGGCTCATATTAATGATACCATTCCACCTATTCCGCTCCAGCCATTACCACAAGCCCGTCCTCCCCAATTAAGGTGCCACCAACCTCCTGTGAATTCAATACATCAATATTCATTCGTCATAGTTCTACATTTCCCATTTCATATGATAAATGTAATTGTATCATAGTTCTACTATAGTGTAGCGATCCGTGCAACTTCCGGCGTGAGTTTACTGTGAACACTGAGGCTGTACCCACTTTAAGTTACAGTTTTAACAGAGACCAAGTAGGCTATTTGATCATAATGTAAAAAAGGCCTCCAATAACATTTAACATGGAAATAGCTGTTCTATCATTCAGCCTACAGTAGCAGCCAATGTGTGGTGTTCAATGTAAGCCTACATTCCATGAGACATTCCAAAAAACATGCAGAGCTTGACATTAACCTGTTTATCTACTTGTCCTTCACACAAGGAGGAGGTGACTGAACATGTTGTTGTGTTTGATGCAAGAAACCACTTTACTAAATAAAATGCATCATTATTCCCATGTACTATGATGCAATTCCAACCAAGTAACCCAATTGGCGCCAGTGGAGCGATGCGTAGGTTGTTTGCCTTTTTACAAGTGCAACCTGGGTTCACTTCCCTGCCCCGCTGTTTGCTACATTGGTGTCAGAAGTAGTATGGTGTCTGTGAGGCCATCAGATTGCACGGCCCGGATGTGTGAGGGGTCTGAGTAGTCGAAGCACGACACTGGCTTTTATAGGGGGCAGTGTGAGACAGGTTACAATTCCCATCGCAGCAATAGGGTTAACCTAGTTTTGGCCAGTGACCTGGGTTCACTGCCCTGCCCCGCTGTTTGATACAATATTAATATCACAGGCTACCCGACGTCCGTTGAACAAAGAGACACAACAATATGAGTGAAAGGATTTTAGGATAATATCAGTAAGTGTTGATTTAGAGATGTCTTCTGGGTTCAGCCTTCTAGCTTCCTTTATCAATTTGGTGAAATATAACAAATGACATGGTCTCAAAGTTTGGAGATAACCAGGCCCAGTTTAAATCGCCCATGATTTCCATTTCATTATTTCCCCAGAGCAGCAAGGGAATCTAGAGACTCAACCTTTGCAGAATCAGAATCAACTTTATTCACCAAAAACATTTGCACATACATATGTAGGATCTTAATTTGAGCCAGTTTGCTACAGCAGGAAAATATTCCTACAGCAACAGGAAATGTGAATTATAATTAGTGGACATTTTTGTAGCGGTTGATACATTTTTAGTAAGGGAAACTCAAGTCTGCCATTTCTAAGTGGAAATTACAAACTTCAGAAGCCTTTTAAAACCTCAAATACACTACAAGTTTTACATGTACTGCGTTGAGGGAAAGTTATTCTGCAGTGGGGGGTGATCAAATTAAGATCCTACATCTGTACACATAATTCTACATGGTGATTTTTTACATTTTAGTCATTTAGCAGACGCTCTTATCCAGAGCGACTTACATACATTGCGAGTGCATACATTTGTATTTTTTATACTGGAATCGAACCCACAACCCTGGCGTTGCAAATGCCATGCTCTACCAACTGAGCTACATCCCTGCCGGCCATTCCCATAATAATTAAAATGTCCTGTTGCTGCAGGATTATTTTCCTGCTGTAGCAAACTGGCTAAAATTAAGATCCTACATCTGTAGCAATACACCTCTCTTTGATGTACATGGCTATATCAGGATTGACTTTTGACCATTTGACATCTTTTATTTACTGTTGTTTAGGCTGGTTGAATGAGTCGCCTATAAAAGCTACTTCATCTGCAAGAGAACAGGCGGCTGCACAAGCGACTGTAAGAAGTTATGTGATTTCCTCATATGAACGTGAAAGTAAGTGTGTAGCCTACGCAGTTACACAATGGCTGTTGAAACTGTGTCACGTATTTCTCGGTAACATTAGAAGTCGAATAAATGTGTTGATATGTAGGAAAGACGGGCAGACTCTCGTAGGTCTAGGCTAAACTACAAACTATTATAAGGTCGACGTCAGACATTCAATAGTCAGAGTAGGTTTGAGCTATGATCACTTATCATGGTGACCAACCTGATGGTCTCCGTTTGAAATGGTGTGTAAAATACCATGCCTAGGCTACAAGCTCTGTCCTGCTACTGTTAGGTCTATAACGTTATGGGAACTGATCTGAACAGGTTTAGGCTGGTCATCTAGGATATGTAGGCTATAGCTGAGGTATAGACCTCCAGCTTTATCAGGACTAGGCTCCTGCTACTGTTACTGTTATAACGTTATGGGAACTGATCTGAACAGGTTTAGACTGGTCATCTAGGCTATAGCTGAGGTCAGTGGTGATTTTAGCATGTCAATCTTGGTGGGGCAAAACATAAATAAAGGGGGATGCATGCCAGCAAAGCCACTCCACTCCACAACACAACACTAAACAATACATTCATTGTACTATAACGGTGAGAAACGGTGCCCACAAACTGTTAGGGCCTACATAAGGCAGAGTCCCAACAGCAGAGTCCCAACAGCAGAGTCCCAACAGCTGCCCTATAATTTCTCTTCTTTATTTCTCTTCATATGACAAGGATTAAAAAGGATTTGCCTGTAGATTGTCGACCTGATTCATGATGATGACTGCTGGCTAAGATTTTGAAAGTATGATGTTGACCTGATCAGTCCAATCAAAGCTACTGTAGATAAAATGTGATTTGACATCATTTTATCTGTGGCCAATGACCTTCTTGGATGGGCACTTCTAATGTAACTCTGTGGCTGCACCCAGGGGGCTTGAATTTTCTAGCTCTACCCTTAGACTTGGCAGTGACGTAGTGTCCCCATGAGTGACAGAACACTGAGCCAATCACGGCGCAGCGCTCTGTATTGTCTTCTGGCTTGCCCCACCACCACAGAAAGCACTGAGCTAGGCTGAAACACCACCACAGAAAGCACTGAGCTAGGCTGAAACACCACCACAGAAAGCACTGAGCTAGGCTGAAACACCACCACAGAAAGCACTGAGCTAGGCTGAAACACCACCACAGAAAGCACTGAGCTAGGCTGAAAAACCACCACAGAAGCACTGAGCTAGGCTGAAACACCACCACAGAAAGCACTGAGCTAGGCTGCCCCACCACCACAGAAAGCACTGAGCTAGGCTGAAACACCTGCATTTTGGAGCTGCCTTACTCAAGAAAACAAAAAAGAGACCATGTTTTTTTGCGGCTTTATTAACTCAATGATATATATATATATTTATTTATTTTAAATTTTTTGCAAACTGATATGTGATACGTATTAATACCAAAATAACATGCAAAACAGGAAAGGCCACCTGCACTGAATGACGGGTCGCTGGTTGAGAGAATGCCAAGAGTGTGCAAAGCTGTCATCAAGGCAAAGGGTGGCTATTTGAAGAATCTCAAATATAAAATATATTTTGATTTGTTTAACACTTTTTTGGTTACTACATGATACCATATGTGTTATTTCATAGTTTTGATGTCTTCACTATTATTCTACAATGTAGAAAATAGTAAAAAATAAAGACAAACCCTTGAATGTGTTCTAAAACTTTTGACCGGTAGTGTATATATTTTTTACATTATTAGCAAACTGATATGTGACATGTATTAATGCCACAATAACATGCAAAACAGGAAAGGCCACCTGCCCTGAATGACGGGTCGCCACTTGCTGAGGTATAGACCTTGATCTGCTTTACACAACAACAACAAAAACTGTTATACATTATAACCTAGCCTACTTTAAATAATATAAAATCTCTTAATTGTTGCAAAAAACCTTTCTGTATAGATCACTGATCCCCCCCAGATCAATCAAGCCTGTTTTAGCCCTTCTGTCTACATTCTCAGATATGTTTAGAAAAGAACAGATTCAAAGATAATAAATGGCCGACTTTTAATTAATACAAATAAGTGTGTGACATGGCCATGGTGAAGAGATGTCACAACTACATATTCATGTGATTGCATTAAATCACCTGACTGTTTCGATATGTCTGTTAGTAAATGTTTTGTAAGAGATAATTAATAAAGATAACAATTCACATTCAAGAATTACTGTGTTAACTACAACCAACATGTTGGATCTCTTTTTAGGGGTCAGTGGTCTAAAATGAGTTTCTCTGGGGAGAGAGAGGAGGGGGGCCCTGCCTCTAAAATGAGTCTCTCTGGGGAGAGAGAGGAGGGGGGGCCTGCCTCTAAAATGAGTCTCTCTGGGGAACATGACACCAAAGCTAAGAGGTGAGATGACAATTTTGTTTAAGAATTATTAAGAGTTTATTTCCTAAATGCTATTTCCACAATTTTTCACATGTGTTTTTTAATCAGAAATGGTTGCTTATGGGTACCTTCAATATTACTGTTCTCAGATGTTTAATTAATAGATTTTAGATGTATATCATTATTATTATTTTTATTGCAAAACGCTATATATCCATTGTTTAGCTGAAATTGAATGTTCGTATCCTGTATATTTGACTGTATTATCTGGTTGTCTCACCTAGCTATCTTAAGATGAATGCACTTACTGTAAATCGCTCTGGGTAAGAGCATCTGCTAAACATGTGGGGCTCTGCCCTGAATGACAGGTCACCACTGCTCCAAAGCAATTACATGTTGCACAGGAACCACTGACTCGCTGCATGTTTCTATTATCAAGACACCTGCTGGTAACTCTTATCTGGTTAGAACAGCTCATGAGGTGTCCTAAATATCTGCCAACTAGGTGGGACGGTTATGAATAAAGAGGCTTCATGCATAATCTGGTTAGAACAGCTCATGAGGTGTCCTAAATATCTGCCAACTAGGTGGGACGGTTATGAATAAAGAGGCTTCATGCATAGCTTTAATTTATACCCATAAGAGTAGGACTAAAATGGCTTTATTCTCAGCACTTATACGACACATTTTCTACTCTGAGATGCTTTTTGGATATGGGCCCAGATCTCAAAACATTGTTTTAAAAAACGAATAATTTTGTTTTACATAATAAAAAATGAATATTACTAATGTAAGCCACTGTAAAGACTGGGTTTAGTTTATTGTGTGGCTCTGCTCATGTCCGCGTTCTGGAACTGTCCGCGTCCCCGTACAGAACTGTCCGCGTCCGCGTAGCTAATTTTCCCCAAACATCGGACACCCCCTGACCTCGGACACTTTCTAGCGGTTGGAGGACTGAATCACCTCGAGCTCAACATTTAAATGGACTGAAAAATAACGGTAAGTTTTGTGACTAACGACACCCTTTTAGCTAGCTGACCACCGATTTTCAGTGCAATTTATGTAAGTTAAGTTAGGTTTTGAGAGTTTTCAAAAAAGTTATATGTACACATTTTCTGGAACACGCTGCATATTGTAAAATTCGACTGCGCGACAGACCACACCTAATTTAATATCCAACTTTTTACCTCTGAAATATAGCTAACGGATTTTCTAATGTTGCTATCTTAGTTGCTAAATGTTGATAGAACTGCTAAGTAAGCAAAAAGGAAAGAAATTGTAAGTGTTAGATAATACATATCACGAAAACAGCTGCATGTTGTCAAGCTTTACCGTATCAAAATTGGAGTCCTCTGACGGAGGCGTTTTGCACAATCTGCAAAAATGTATTTGGAAATTTGAACCATGAACTTTTCGACACCTATCACTGTTGGTTATGTTTAATCTTACAACAGCTACATAGAGGCAGTATTTAGTTAAATGGTACAATGTATGCATCAATATTACACTAATTGGGACACTAATTTTCATTACAGATAACATCAAACAAAAAACGTGGGTACACTTTCAGTTATTGTGAAAACTTTCATCACCTTTCAATGCCTTAGCTTTGAAATGTAAATGTTTATACATATTCAGATTGAGTTATCTTTCTAAAATGTGTATAGTATGCCAAGTTATTTAGCTACATGTATTTACCACTGCAGCATGGAGAAAGTCAAGAGGAAGCAATGGAGTGAGGTGGACATGTTCCATGCCATGGAGGACTGCGGGGCAGGGATGGCTATCCGCCAGGCTGCCAAGGTTAGGCATCTTTTGTTTTTAGGAGATTACCATGTGTATGTGAATTTTATCTGCTAGTAACAGTTTTCTTTTCTTATCTACCAAGGTGCATGGTGTACCTCGGCAGACCCTGGCGGACAGGCTGAGCGGCCGGGTGACCCATGGTTGTCGCAGTGGACCACCCACATTGCTTGCACCAGAGGATGAAAAGTCTCTGGTGCAGTACTGTATCTACTGCGCCAGCCATGGGTTCCCCTTCACCAGACAGAGGCTGATGAAATATGCAGACAAAATCCGCAGGTATTTGGTGTTCTATGTGTTTATGTATGTAGAATGCTGGACTGACTGTTATCAATGTGTGTGATGTAAATGTGGATGTGTATGGTGATGCCAAAACAAACATTTTCATCCTGGATGGACAATTATATATTCTATTGTAGGTTTCGGCACCCAGGGGAAACAATCCCACCACTGCGGAAGTGCTCGCGGTGGCACTAAGGGAAGGGGTTATACTACTTTGTCTTCCACCACACTGCACCCATGTCCTGCAGCTGCTGGACGTGGCATACTTTGGCCCTTTAAAGGCTGAGTTCTCCAAGGTAGCTGGAGACCTTAGCCATTTTGACCACTCCTGCATGGTAAACAAATCAGAATTTGCCCGAGTATTCCGCTTCCCGTACCAGCGATGCAAGGACATGCTTTATGTGGTGGAAGGGTTTAAGAAGTGTGGCCTCTTCCCTTTTGACCCTTCAGCCATTGATGGGTCCCGTTTAATGCCGTCTCGGACCCTACCGGGTCCCAACACCGCCTCTACTGGAACCAGTAGCAATGTGCCATCCATCAGCACCTCCTCCCCAGCGACCACAGGAGGACCCTCAGCCCCTGCCCCAGTCCCAGCCGCTGCTCCAGTCCTATCCCTAGCTCTAGAAGAGCACCCCCTAATAGAGGGGGGGCTGATAGCGAAGGACCTGGGGCACATCCTTACTGTCCTGAAGTATCGGCTGGACCGATACAGAAGACTCCCTGTGGTCGCCACATGCCTCACCGGGGAGGAATACACGCGCCAGTGGCAGGAGAGGGGTGAGAAGGAGAGGGCCGGGGCAGAGGAGAAAGAGCGTCGGGCAGAACACAGAGGGCACAGGAGAGGGCTGCCATGGATGAGACCATTGACGCCATCGCCTCTGCTGGACCCCCTGCTGGAACCACTCCTGACAGCTGCATCACCACTGCCAGTGCCTCCCAGTGTGCAACACCTGTAGGAGCCGCCGGAGTCCCCAGCTGCAGAAGAAGGCCACATGCCTACTCCCCCGGCCACACCATCGTCGGCCCCTCAACCCCACCATTACAAACACCAGCTCCTCCAAGCCATCGTCGGCGGTTTTGTCCACCACCACCACGATGCACACCACCCCCCATGTCTGTCACCACCAACACGGCCTCCTCTGGACCAACTGCCTCCTCCGTCTCCCCTGGTCACACCACCATAGCAGCCTCGTCTGATGTCCCTGCCCCCTGCAATTTGAATACCACCACCTCCACAGGTAAACACATGTTAAATTACGAAAAAATGACTGTTTGTTATCTGTTTTATAAAACAGCAATGTAAAAAAAATAATATATATATCTTTATATATCTACAGTAAATAGCACCAGCCCTCAAGTCATCTCCGCCTCCTCCAAAACCTCTGCAGCTTCCTCCAGAGGTATTGATGTAAAAAAGTTGAAAAGGGTTTTCATGCAACATGCTCTCTAACACCACTTTTTCTCAAACTGCAGCACAGAAAAGGAAGAGAAAAGCTCCACCGGTCACATCTGTCACACCACCCATGGCACCACTCTCAGGTACTTCATAATCTGTTTTTCTCGCTCTCTCAGTTGTATCAATTACTATTGTTGTTGAAGAACTTCTACATTTTACAAAACCATATTAATCAATTTGTATTATTTTATTTTTTATAAAAGAAGACACCACCTGCTGTGCTCGCTGTGGGGAGCGTGATCCGCCTGCAAGCTCCTCTCAGGAGTGTAGATCCGAGGTGCCATGGGTGTGCTGTGACTTCTGCCAGCACTGGTTCCACTGCAGGTGTGTGCAGTGGGATCCAGAGGTAGCGGTGGAGCTGGATTTTTATTGTGATTTTTGTGACAATATAGGGATGGAGGTCGAGATTTAACTGTTTGTTTTGTTTGTGTTCATATGAAATTATTTATTTGTTCAAAAAAATAAATGTCTAAAATATAATATATATATTTATTGAACCCATCTTGTGTATTTCTTCCTTAACTTTCCAAGTGCACCTCTGCAACACAAACTCCAACAGTGTTTTCATTGTTTTATGTTAATGCACATAACTGAAATTAAAGTGTATTTGATGTAAATTATTAATACTCATATTTCATTTGGTTACAACACTGAATATGTTGGTGAAGAACCATTTTTTGAGTCCACAAGAGGGCGCACCGGGCTACGCAATGAAAAGTTGACAGGCAAGTCATTATTTTTTACCTGAAGACTAGCCAACTATCTAGTAAACACTTCGGGTACGTGGTTGGTGTCTCTTTTTTCAACAAAATTAAACGGATATATCTTGTAATTGAACAAAATAGTAAGGTGCCCAATAACTGGGGGCCGTACGCCGATAATACGGGACGTATTTTTTTGCTAAACCGCTTATCAAAAGCAGATAACAGTAATATTTTCAAATGAAATGTCAAACTTGCTAATTGCTAAACCGTTAGCTAACATTTTTACGACACCAATAATCACAAAACATTGAAGGCTTGATCACAAGATAACACTGTTGAAGGTAATATATTTCTTAAACGCTGTTGAATATGACGATAATACGGGATTCTACGCTACGGTTTGGCGCCAAGCATATTGTCCAGTTACGCGCAGAGTGGTCTGAGGTGATCTTGGGGAATAACGACGGAGTTCGTTATAGTATTGAGACACCGAAGTTTATTGTTCAATTTGCTTTTTTGCTTAATGGTCAGTGACAGTATGAGTGTAGCCAGATCCTTTTCACTCGCTATTCTTGTTTCATCTTGTGGTTCACCGGATTCGTCATCATCCTCGAGGGACAGACGAACGACCTGCTAGCTAGCCAAGCTAGTCGGTACAGCTAGCTAAGTAAGCTACTCTACCAGCAGCATCCTAGTTATCCTAGCTACCACTACATCATCACCGGCTGCCTGCATTTCTTGTGGACCGATGGAGCTCCCTGGTTGTTTCTTCCACCTGTTAAATACCGTGGAGGGCTTCTCCCTCTCTCGTTGACGGATGCTGGCTACCTACCATCCCTCTGTCCGGTTCTCCTCTTCACTAGATGGACGGTAACTTTAGTGTTTAACCCCTCTGTGTCCAAGGACTGAACTTTTTGAATATTATTTTCGGGGCGCCTCAAGTTACATGTTTTACAAAGTTTATTTCTGATATAATTAGTTCATTGCATCCGCCATGGAGCCCAGTTTCATAATATTACCTTCTTTCCCTGGTTATGAAGTAATCGCGAAACAACAGGCCTTATGTTTGGTCATTTTTCACCCTACCAGCTCCTATTAGTTCTATTGAGCTCCGTGGCACCGACTCGCCTTCAGAACGTTCTATTCCCAGCCCATTGTTCTGCGTCACAATGCCAGCTTCACTATTGTTATCAATGAGACCTGCCTGCGTTAACCCTGTAGGTTTACCTCAGGTAACTTATTATCAACAAGGTTAGGGCTACTTGGTGATCATTAACTCTGTAGGTTTACCTCAGGTAACTTATTATTACCACGGTTACAGCTACTTGGTGAGCATTAACCCTGTATGTTTACCTCAGGTAACTTATTATTACCAAGGTTACAGCTACTTGGTGAGCATTAACCCTGTAGGTTTACCTCAGGTAACTTATTATTACCAAGGTTACGGCTACTTGGTGATCATTAACTCTGTAGGTTTACCTCAGGTAACTTATTATTACCACGGTTACAGCTACTTGGTGAGCATTAACCCTGTATGTTTACCTCAGGTAACTTATTATTACCAAGGTTACAGCTACTTGGTGAGCGTTAACCCTGTAGGTTTACCTCAGGTAACTGATTATTAACAAGGTTACGGCTACTTGGTGAGCGTTAACCCTGTAGGTTTACCTCAGGTAATTTATTATTAACAAGGTTACGGCTACTTGGTGAGCGTTAACCCTGTAGGTTTACCTCAGGTAACTTATTATTACCAAGGTTACGGCTACTTGGTGAGTGTTAACCCTGTAGGTTTACCTCAAGTAATGTATTATTAACAAGGTTACGGCTACTTGGTGAGCGTTAACCCTGTAGGTTTACCTCAGGTAACTTATTATTACCAAGGTTACGGCTACTTGGTGAGCGTTAACCCTGTAGGATTACCTCAGGTAACTTATTATTAACAAGGTTACGAATGCTGCACAGGTTCACTGAGTTGCAAACCAAATGGATATAATGGTGTGATTGTTGTCTAATCGGGTGGTCTAGCTAATGGATTTGTAGATCTGACACAGTTGCTACCTCAAATTATGAGCCTAGCAAGTGTCATGAAGTGTCAGGTCTCCCGAGTGGTGCAGTGGTCTAAGGTGCCACTAGAGATCCTTGTTGTTGTAGCCGGCAGCAACCGGGAGACCCGTGGGTTCGCTTCCCACTGTGGGCCTGTATGAAAAAATAAATACATAATGTATGCACTCACTAACTGTAAGTCGCTCTGGATAAGAGCATCTGCTAAATGATGTAAATGTAATGAGTGAGTTATATAGTACCCACATACGGCCACAAGGAGGAGCAAGAGTGCCATAAACCCATACTGTTTTTTGCCATATAAACCCTAAACCTAACAATCAATCAAATGTATTTATAAAGCTATTTTTACACCAGCAGATGTCACAAAGTGCTATACAGAAACTCTTACCCTACTTATAACCTATTTTAGCCGTAACCCTAACCCCTAATTCTAGGGTAGGGTAGCCTAGAACACTTTTAGAAACTATTTTAGTAATAATATTATCTTAGTAAATACAATTATAGTATTAAATAGCGTTTTGATTATTTTGTTGTTATTTTATTATATGTATATTTGCAAAACAGAACACTTGATAAATAAGACACATTTGTTTTATTTTTCAAATGTGGTTTGAATTGGGTGACCTGGTAACCTCTGTGTGAAAGTCCAGCAATTGGCGTGGGGCAGGTTTGAGACTGATCTAATACACTTTATTTCTCAGCTGCCTCACCAATGTCTGTATGTGAATTAATAACTTTTAATTGCTAAATATTTCCAATAGATTGCAGCATAAGACCACAAAGCATCAGTTATAGGCTACAAGCAGCAATATGATTGACATAAAATAGCATGCAACCAAATATTATATGTCCCATGATTTTCTAAAATGGTCACTCATTACTTTAGTTAGCTATATATCTCGTATTAGGCCTGTGATGCTTTTGGAAGAGCAATTAAATAGTGACTATAGCAGGTGTTGAACCCCTGGTAAATAATCACTAGTCAGATGCTCCAACCTCAACCCTAGTATACATGCATTTAAAAATATCTAATATATCGATTAAACAACCTCGGAATAGATAAGACAAGAGTGCGTCTTCCAGCCCGCCAATAAATTACATAATGCAACCCTCCCGGTTAGCAAATGTACCTCAACATGCCCCTCGCTTGTGCTAGAAGGCTCGCTGCTGGTTGATGAATCTGACAATGAATGTACCAGGAAAATATGTTTATCTCAACCAGACGTGACTAAATTAATGTTCAGCCTTATTGATAATCGTTATAGTAATGAAGTAGAATTTCAAAACATGAGCATAAAAACAGCTAATAATAAACATGAATCATCATTATATTATTTCACAGTAATCTGTTTAATGCTTTTTCAGTCGTTCCTCTTGCGTTAGCAGTGTGGAAAGGGACAGTAAAAAGCGTGTGCAGGAGTTTTCCTGTGAGGGGGAGTGGTGGTGTATCCAGGGAGAAACTAAACTAACCTTCTGAAATGTCAATCGTGGACTTATGCTGCCATCTATTGGAATTATTTAGTAACTGCAGTAGTACTGAATAAAGTATATCCTTACTAAAGTAGTAATTACTCAGAATTGCAAAATATGACATTTTCTAGTTCATTTTACCACTTACAACCATAACTTAACAATTTATAGCATAAAAAACAATGAAACTGACATAAACTAAAAACACCATACATTTAGTTAACTATATATATATATATATATATATATATATATATATATATATATATATACTATTTATTTAGATATGTGACATTATCTGCCAAAGTAATACCACTGTAGATAAAGAAGAGCTCTCCAGTAGGTGAACCAAAACATTCAAAGGCCATTTTCTCAAAAGTGAGGTTACAAGTTTATCATCTTTCAAAGCAGAATTACTTTCCCATTGTTCCTCAACTGTAGTGTATGATATATATTTTTCTAGCTGAGTCACTACTTTTATCCAATGTAAAAAACACAAATTTCAAATTTTGCTACATAAAATTGAGCTGATCGGTCACATTTGACTTTGTAAAACTTAGCAGTACTACCTATTTCTCTGAGAGTGAGGCAGATATATATTATTACTGTCTAAAACCTAGCAATACTACTTATTTCTCTGAGAGTGAGGCAGATATATATTATTACTGTCTAAAACCTAGCAATACTACTTATTTCTCTGAGAGTGAGGCACTTATTTCTCTGAGAGTGAGGCAGATATATAGCATTGTGCAAAAAAAACATGATTATTTGTCTCTCTGAAATGAAACCATCAAGTGATAGATTTTAAACAAATACATGTCTGTCATTGAACAACCCCATACCATGATTAGATAGTGAAAAAACACACCAATCTCTTTCATAATTTCTTTAAACTATAAAAGCTAATTTACCAACATTTCTGAAAATGGATATATAGCGTTTTGGGAGGGAGCCTTTTCTACTGAACAACGGTAAGAAGAACTCATGGGTCATGGTCAGTGAGTTAAACAACACTGTCTCTAGTCATTTCTCCACTCCCATTTTCCCATTTCTTTTTGTTGTTTTCATAATCCATAGGCTAAATCTTTTTTCCATTTTCATAGTCCTGAAACAATATTTAACTAACACAACATTCCCTCCCTGTGTGTGTGTGTCTGTCAGTGAGTGTGTGTGCACTCCCCAGATGAGGAGATGTAATCTCTATCCTGATTGCCTAGTCACTTTTACCCCTACGTACATGTACATATTACCTCAACTACCTGGTACCCCTTATTGTTATTTTATAATGATCATTATTGAAATTTTATTATGTTACTATTTCCTTTTTTATTTAGCTAATTCTTGTTACTTTTTAACTCTGCATTGTTGGGAAAGGGCTCTTAAGTAAGCATTTCACGGTAAAGTGTACCACTGTTGTATTCGGCGCATGTGAAAAATACAATTTGATTTGATTTGAAGCTCATGCGCAGAAATACGTCATTGGGTCTAATGGTCATCTTGTGTTGAACTGCACATGTGCAGGCCGTCAAATCAAAGGCACACCTTCGATATAAAGTTGTTTATGACTAACATGAAAATTTGTCAGTTTGTTAAACTACTTAAGACAGAACATTTTCAAAATTAACAACTAAGGAAGTCATTTTTACCTCTCATTGACTTCTCAAACCCTAAACCCTGGCCTGGTCTGCTTCATATGCGTTCCCAGAATAATTTTTTTACATCAGCAGTTGTCACAAAGTGCTTATATAGAAACCCAGTCTAAAACCCCAAAGAGCAAGCAATGCAGATGTAGAAGCACGGTGGCTAGGAAAAACTCCCTAGAAAGGCAGGAACCAGGCTCTGAGGGGTTCCCAGTCCTCTTCTGGCTGTGCTGGGGGGAGATTATAAGAGGATATGGCCATTAAGGCCAGATCGTTCTTCAAGATTTTCAAATGTTCATAGATGACCAACAGGGTCAAATAATAATCACAGTTGTTATAGAGGGTGCAACAGGTCAGCACCTCAGGAGTAAATGTCAGTTGGCTTTTCATAGCCGAGCATTCAGAGGTCGAGACAGCAGGTTCGGGACAAGGTCGCACGTCCGGTGAACAAGTCAGAGTTCCATAGCAGAAACTGGATCAGCAGAATGACAAGGTATCACGTCCGGTGGAGCATGTATCGATACTGATAGGATCGAAAGAAGGGGAGCGCTGCTCTCAGATCAGCTTTCTCCATTCAAATCGTTCCTTATAATTATAATTATTTCCCAATACTGATGACGGATCAGCTCCTAGAGAGTAATTACCACCTACGGCTGCAAATATTGAGGCGCCTTATTCTAAATCACAGATTTGGCACATCATTGTTCACATGTTAGGCTACACATCATGAAATATATTGAGACAAATTACAGACCGAAGTCTACAAGTAGCAAAATAAAACTCAATTAATTGAACATTGAATATATTCCAATATGATTGAAATAGGCCTATAGCCTACTGTTTATATTTTAGTGCAGTCATCTCGGTTTTCATTTGAAACAAATTTGTATAGGTCCCTTGTTTGAATCAATTGCAAAGACATTGGCAACTTTGTATTTGTACTCAACTTTGTTCTGAATTTATCTGCGGTCACAAAGAGACCGATAAACCATGTGATTCTATGTTTACTGGAGATCTTCTGTGTATAAAGTCATGCGGGAGGGCAAAAAAGCATCTATGATGCTCCTAGGAAGATTCTAACGATGAACTTAGCCTTAAGATGCTTTTGGGAAACCAGTCCTGGATAAGAACATCTGCTAAATGACTAAAATGTCAAATGTAAATGTTTTACATGCAGATCTCATATTACTGTATTGAATGTTGTACATGTGTACAGTTCTTTATTACAAATGTAGTTATTTGTTACATTTATTACTGTGTAAAACCTAGCAATACTTCTGATTTCTCTGAGAGTGAGGCAGATATATAGCATTTTACAAAAGAAACACATTATTTGTCTCTGAAATGAAACCATCAAGTGATGGATTTTAAACAAATACATGTCTGTCATTGAACAACCCCATGCCATGATTAGATAGTGAAAAAACACACCAATCTCTTTCATAATTTCTTTAAAGAATAAAAGCTAATTTACCAACATTTCTGAAAATTGCGTTTTAGAATCAAACTCTTCATATGTTTCCCCATCTGAGCTCAGAGTAGATAAGATACGTAATGTTTGTCTCTGTTGTGTTGAAGCCCAATCAAGCAGGAGAGACCAGCCTCCCCTGTACCCAGCTGGGTGTCCATGAAGAGTGACCGGTCTATGGATATACCTCTAAACTTTAGAGAGGGAGACTTTTCTACTGAACAAAGGTAAGAAGAACTCATGGGTCATGGTCAGTGAGTTAAACAACACTGTCTCTAGTCATTTCTCCTCTCCCATTTTACCAATTCTTTTTGTTGTTTTCATAATCCATATGCTAAATATTTTTTCCATTTTCATAGTCCTGAAACAATATTAAACAAACACAACATTCCCTGTGTGTGTGTGTGTGTGTGTGTGTGTGTGTGTGTGTGTGTGTGTGTGTGTGCACTCCCTGGATGAGGAGATGTAATCTCTATCCTGATTGCCTAGTCACTTTTACCCCTACCTACATGTACATATTTCCTAAATTACCTCAACTACCTGGTACCCCTGGACATTGACTCAGTACTGGTACTCCTTGTATATAGTCTAGTTATTACCTCAACTACCTGGTACCCTGCACATTGACTCAGTACTGGTACTCCTTGTATATAGTCTAGTTATAACCTCAACTACCTGGTACCCCTGCACATTGACTCAGTACTGGTACTCCTTATATATAGTCTAGTTATTACCTCAACTACCTGGTACCCTGCATATTGACTCAGTACTGGTACTCCTTGTATATAGTCTAGTTATTACCTCAACTACCTGGTACCCTGCACATTGACTCAGTACTGGTACTCCTTGTATATAGTCTAGTTATTACCTCAACTTCCTGGTACCCTGCACATTGACTCAGTACTGGTACTCCTTGTATATAGTATAGTTATTACCTCAACTACCTTGTACCCCTGCACATTGACTCAGTACTGGTACTCCTTGTATATAGTCTAGTTATTACATCAACTACCTGGTACCCCTGCACATTGACTCAGTACTGGTACTCCTTGTATATAGTCTAGTTATTACATCAACTACCTGGTACCCCTGCACATTGACTCAGTACTGTTACTCCTTGTATATAGTCTAGTTATTACCTCAACTACCTGGTACCCCTGCACATTCCCTCAGTACTGGTACTCCTTGTATATAGTCTAGTTATTACATCAACTACCTGGTACCCCTGCACATTGACTCAGTACTGGTACTCCTTGTATATAGTCTAGTTATTACCTCAACTACCTGGTACCCCTGCACGTTGACTCAGTACTGGTACTCCTTGTATATAGTCTAGTTATTACATCAACTACCTGGTACCCTGCACATTGACTCAGTACTGGTACTCCTTGTATATAGTCTAGTTATTACATCAACTACCTGGTACCCCTGCACATTGACTCAGTACTGTTACTCCTTGTATATAGTCTAGTTATTACCTCAACTACCTGGTACCCTGCATATTGACTCAGTACTGGTACTCCTTGTATATAGTCTAGTTATTACCTCAACTACCTGGTACCCCTGCACATTCACTCAGTACTGGTACTCCTTGTATATAGTCTAGTTATTACATCAACTACCTGGTACCCCTGCACATTGACTCAGTACTGGTACTCCTTGTATATAGTCTAGTTATTACCTCAACTACCTGGTACCCCTGCACGTTGACTCAGTACTGGTACTCCTTGTATATAGTCTAGTTATTACATCAACTACCTGGTACCCTGCACATTGACTCAGTACTGGTACTCCTTGTATATAGTCTAGTTATTACCTCAACTACCTGGTACCCCTGCACATTGACTCAGTACTGGTACTCCTTATATATAGTCTAGTTATTACATCAACTACCTGGTACCCCTGCACATTGACTCAGTACTGGTACTCCTTGTATATAGTCTAGTTATTACCTCAACTACCTGGTACCCCTGCACATTGACTCAGTACTGGTACTCCTTATATATAGTCTAGTTATTACATCAACTACCTGGTACCCCTGCACATTGACTCAGTACTGGTACTCCTTATATATAGTCTAGTTATTACCTCAACTACCTGGTACCCCTGCACATTGACTCAGTACTGGTACTCCTTGTATATAGTCTAGTTATTACCTCAACTACCTGGTACCCTGCACATTGACTCAGTACTGGTACTCCTTGTATATAGTCTAGGTATTACCTCAATTACCTGGTACCCTGCAAATTGACTCAGTACTGGTACTCCTTGTATATAGTCTAGTTATTACCTCAACTACCTGGTACCCTGCACATTGACTCAGTACTGGTACTCCTAGTATATAGTCTAGTTATTACCTCAACTACCTGGTACCCTGCACATTGACTCAGTACTGGTACTCCTTGTATATAGTCTAGTTATTACATCAACTACCTGGTACCCCTGCACATTGACTCAGTACTGGTACTCCTTGTATATAGTCTAGTTATTACATCAACTACCTGGTACCCCTGCACATTGACTCAGTACTGGTACTCCTTGTATATAGTCTAGTTATTACCTCAACTACCTGGTACCCCTGCACATTGACTCAGTACTGGTACTCCTTGTATATAGTCTAGTTATTACCTCAACTACCTGGTACCCCTGCACATTGACTCAGTACTGGTACTCCTTATAGGCTCATTACTACCTCAACTACCTGGTACCCTGCACGTTGACTCAGTACTGGTACTCCTTGTATATAGTCTAGTTATTACATCAACTACCTGGTACCCTGCACATTGACTCAGTACTGGTACTCCTGGTATATAGTCTAGTTATTACCTCAACTACCTGGTACCCTGCACATTGACTCAGTACTGGTACTCCTTGTATATAGTCTAGTTATTACCTCAACTACCTGGTACCCCTGCACATTGACTCAGTACTGGTACTCCTTGTATATAGTCTAGTTATTACCTCAACTTCCTGGTACCCCTGCACATTGACTCAGTACTGGTACTCCTTGTATATAGTCTAGTTATTACCTCAACTTCCTGGTACCCCTGCACATTGACTCAGTACTGGTACTCCTTGTATATAGTCTAGTTATTACCTCAACTACCTGGTACCCTGCACATTGACTCAATACTGGTACTCCTTCTATATAGTCTAGTTATTACATCAACTACCTGGTAACCGTGCACATTGACTCAGTACTGGTACTCCTTGTATATAGTCTAGTTATTACCTCAACTACCTTGTACCCCTGCACATTGACTCAGTACTGGTACTCCTTGTATATAGTCTAGTTATTACCTCAATTACCTGGTACCCCTGGACATTGACTCAGTACTGGTACTCCTTGTATATAGTCTAGTTATTACCTCAACTACCTGGTACCCCTGCACATTGACTCAGTACTGGTACTCCTTGTATATAGTCTAGTTATTACCTCAACTACCTGGTACCCCTGCACATTGACTCAGTACTGGTACTCCTTGTATATAGTCTAGTTATTACCTCAACTATCTGGTACCCCTGCACATTGACTCAGTACTGGTACTCCTTGTATATAGTCTAGTTATTACCTCAACTACCTGGTACCCTGCACATTGACTCAGTACTGGTACTCCTTGTAAATAGTTTAGTTATTACATCAACTACCTGGTACCCCTGCACATTGACTCAGTACTGGTAGTCCTTGTATATAGTCTAGTTATTACCTCAACTACCTGGTACCCCTGCACATTGACTCAGTACTGGTACTCCTTGTATATAGTCTAGTTATTACCTCAACTACCTGGTACCCCTGCACATTGACTCAGTACTGGTACTCCTTGTATATAGTCTAGTTATTACCTCAACTACCTGGTACCCTGCACATTGACTCAGTACTGGTACTCCTTATATATAGTCTAGTTATTACCTCAACTACCTGGTACCCTGCACATTGACTCAGTACTGGTACTCCTTGTATATAGTCTAGTTATTACATCAACTACCTGGTACCCCTGCACATTGACTCAGTACTGGTACTCCTTGTATAAAGTCTAGTTATTACATCAACTACCTGGTACCCCTGCACATTGACTCAGTACTGGTACTCCTTGTATATAGTCTAGTTATTACCTCAACTACCTGGTACCCTGCACATTGATTCAGTACTGGTACTCCTTGTATATATTCTAGTTATTACCTCAACTACCTGGTACCCCTGGACATTGACTCGGTACTGGTACTCCTTGTATATAGTCTAGTTATTACATCAACTACCTGGTACCCTGCACATTGACTAAGTACTGGTACTCCTTGGATATAGTCTAGTTATTACCTCAACTTCCTGGTACCCCTGCACATTGACTCAGTACTGGTACTCCTTGTATATAGTCTAGTTATTACCTCAACTACCTGGTACCCTGCACATTGACTCAGTACTGGTACTCCTGGTATATAGTCTAGTTATTACCTCAACTACCTGGTACCCTGCACATTGACTCAGTACTGGTACTCCTTGTATATAGTCTAGTTATTACCTCAACTACCTGGTACCCCTGCACATTGACTCAGTACTGGTACTCCTTGTATATAGTCTAGTTATTACCTCAACTTCCTGGTACCCCTGCACATTGACTCAGTACTGGTACTCCTTGTATATAGTCTAGTTATTACCTCAACTACCTGGTACCCTGCACATTGACTCAATACTGGTACTCCTTGTATTTAGTCTAGTTATTACATCAACTACCTGGTACCCCTGCACATTGACTCAGTACTGGTACTCCTTGTATATAGTCTAGTTATCACCTCAACTACCTTGTACCCCTGCACATTGACTCAGTACTGGTACTCCTTGTATATAGTCTAGTTATTACCTCAACTACCTGGTACCCCTGGACATTGATTCAGTACTGGTACTCCTTGTATATAGTCTAGTTATTACCTCAACTACCTGGTACCCCTGCACATTGACTCAGTACTGGTACTCCTTGTATATAGTCTAGTTATTACCTCAACTACCTGGTACCCCTGCACATTGACTCAGTACTGGTACTCCTTGTATATAGTCTAGTTATTACCTCAACTATCTGGTACCCCTGCACATTGACTCAGTACTGGTACTCCTTGTATATAGTCTAGTTATTACCTCAACTACCTGGTACCCTGCACATTGACTCAGTACTGGTACTCCTTGTATATAGTCTAGTTATTACATCAACTACCTGGTACCCCTGCACATTGACTCAGTACTGGTATTCCTTGTATATAGTCTAGTTATTACCTCAACTACCTGGTACCCCTGCACATTGACTCAGTACTGGTACTCCTTGTATATAGTCTAGTTATTACCTCAACTACCTGGTACCCCTGCACATTGACTCAGTACTGGTACTCCTTGTATATAGTCTAGTTATTACCTCAACTTCCTGGTACCCCTGCACATTGACTCAGTACTGGTACTCCTTGTATATAGTCTAGTTATTACCTCAACTACCTGGTACCCTGCACATTGACTCAGTACTGGTACTCCTTGTATATAGTCTAGTTATTACCTCAACTACCTGGTACCCTGCACATTGACTCAGTACTGGTACTCCTCATATATAGTCTAGTTATTACCTCAACTACCTGGTACCCCTGCACATTGACTCAGTACTGGTACACCTTGTATATAGTCTAGTTATTACCTCAACTACCTGGTACCCCTGCACATTGACTCAGTACTGGTACTCCTTGTATATAGTCTAGTTATTACCTCAACTACCTGGTACGCTGCACATTGACTCAGTACTGGTACTCCTTATATATAGTCTAGTTATTACCTCAACTACCTGGTACCCCTGCACATTGACTCAGTACTGGTACACCTTGTATATAGTCTAGTTATTACCTCAACTACCTGGTACCCCTGGACATTGACTCAGTACTGGTACTCCTTGTATATAGTCTAGTTATTACCTCAACTACCTGGTACCCCTGCACATTGACTCAGTACTGGTACTCCTTATATATAGTCTAGTTATTACCTCAACTACCTGGTACCCCTGCACATTGACTCAGTACTGGTACTCCTTGTATATAGTCTAGTTATTACCTCAACTACCTGGTACCCTGCACATTGACTCAGTACTGGTACTCCTTATAGCCTCATTATTGTTATTTTATTATGTTACTATTTCCTTTTTTTATTTAGTGAATTTTTGTGACTTTTTAACTCTGCATTGTTGGGAAAGGGCTCGTAAGTAAGCATTTCACGGTAAAGTGTACCACTGTTGTATTCGGCGCATGTGAGAAATACAATTTGATTTGATTTGAAGCTCATGCGCAGAAATACGTCATTGAGTCTAATGGTCGTCTTGTGCCGAACTGCACATGTGCTGGATGTCAAATCAAAGGCACTCCTTCGATAAAAAGTTGTTTTTGACTAACATAAAAATGTGTCCGTTTGTTTAACTACTTAAGACAGAACATTTTCAAAATGAACAACTAAGGAAGTGATTTTTACCTCTCATTGACTTCTCAAACCCCAAACCCTGGCCTGGTCTGCTTCATATGTATTCCCAGAAGACATTTTTTACATCAGCAGTTGTCACCAAGTGCTTATATAGAAACCCAGTCTAAAACCCCAAAGAGCAAGCAATGCAGATGTAGAAGCACGGTGGCTAGGAAAAACTCCCTAGAAAGGCAGGAACCTAGGAAGAAACCTAGAGAGGAACCAGGCTCTGAGGGGTGGCCAGTCCTCTTCTGGCTGTGCTGGGGGGAGATTATAAGAGGATATGGCCATTAAGTACAGATCGTTCTTCAAGATTTTCAAATGTTCATAGATGACCAGCAGGGTCAAATAATAATCACTGTGGTTATTGAGGGTGCAACACATTAGCACCTCAGGAGTAAATGTCAGTTGGCTTTTCATAGCCGAGCATTCAGAGGTCAAGACAGCAGGTGTTGTAGAGAGAGAGAAGGAGAGGGAGAGAGAGAGAGAGAGAGAGGGTCGAAACAGCAGGTTCGGGACAAGGTCGCACGTCCGGTGAACAGGTCAGAGTTCCAGATCCGCAGGCAGACCAGTAGAAACTGGATCAGCAGCACGACAAGGTATCACGTCCGGTGGAGCATGTATCGATACTGATGGGATCGAAAGAAGGGGAGCGCTGCTCTCGGATCAGTTTTCTCCATTCAAATCTTTCCTTAACATTATAATTATTTCACAATACTGACCATGGATCAGCTTCTAGAAAGATATTACTACCTACGGCTGCAAATATTGAGGTAGTTTATTCTAATGCTTATCCAATAAAAATACACTAAATCACAGACTTGGCACATCATTGCGCACATGTTAGGCTACACATCATTAAATATATTGAGACAAATTACAGACAGTAGCCTACAAGTAGCAAAATAAAACTAAATATATTGAACATTGAATATATTTCAATATGATTGAAATAGGTCTATAGCCTACTGTTTATATTTTAATGCAGTCATCTCTGTTTTCATTTGAAGCAAATTTGTGTACTTCCCTTGTTTGAATCAATTGCAAAGACATTGGCAACTTTGTATTTGTAGTCAACTTTGTTCTGAATTTATCTGCGGTCACAAAGAGACGGATAAACCATGTGATTCTATGTTTAGCAGAGATCTTCTGTGTATAAAGTGACGCGGGAGGGCAAAAAAGCATCTAACGACGCACTTGGCTGTTCTACAAGTGGTCTGAGGCAGGTGTTAGAATATGAGCGTTTTCAAGTGCAACGTTAATAACGATGGTTTTGGGAAACAGCTCAGAGATTTAACAATGCTCCTACGAAGATTCTAATGATGAAGTTGGCCTTGTAATGCTTTTGGAAAACCGGACCCTGAATAAAAAACATCTGCTAAATGTTAAATGACTAAATGACTAAAAAATAAAATGTAAATGTTTTACATACAGATCTCATATTACTGTATTTATTATTATTTTTTAAATATATTTAAATATTGATGTCACAAGTGTATCATTTGTACAGTTCTTTATTTAAAATGTAGTTATTTGTTACATTTAACTGTGTAAAATCTATTAGTACTACTTATTTCTCTGAGAGTGAGGCAGATATATAGCATTTTGCAAAAAAAACATTTGTCTCTCTAAAATTAAGCCATTAATTGATCGATTTTAAACAAACACATGTCTGTCATTGAACAACCCCCTGCCATGATTAGCAAGTGAGAAAACAAAACCATTTATTTGATCATTTCTTTAAACAATAGAAGCTAATTAACTAACATTTCTGAAAATGGATATATAGCGTTTTGGAATGAAACTCTTGTTTCCCCATCTGAGCTCAGAGTAGATGAGAGATGTAATGTTTGTCTCTGTTGTGTTGAAGCCCAATCAAGCAGGAGAGACCAGCCTCCCCTGTACCCAGCTGTGTGTCCATGAAGAGTGACTGGTCTATGGGTCAACCTATAGTGTTTAGAGAGGGAGAATTTTCTGCTGAACAAAGGTAAGAAGAACTCATGGGTCATGGTCAGTGAGTTAAACAACACTGTCTCTAGTCATTTCTCCTCTCCCATTTTCCCATTTCTTTTTGTTGTTTTCATAATCCATAGGCTAATCCTTTTTTCCATTTTCATAGTCCTGAAACAATATTAAACAAACACAACATTCCCTCCCTGTGTGTGTGTGTGTGTGTGTGTGTGTGTGTGTGTGTGTGTGTGTGTGTGTGTGTGTGTGTGTGTGTGTGTGTGTGTGTGTGTGTGCACTCCCTGGATGAGGAGATGTAATCTCTGTCCTGATTGCCTAGTCACTTTTACCCCTACCTACATGTACATATTACCTCAACTACCTCAACTACCTGGTACCCCTGCACATTGACTCGGTACTGGTACTCCTTGTATATAGTCTAGTTATTACCTCAACTACCTGGTACCCCTGCACATTGACTCGGTACTGGTACTCCTTGTATATAGTCTAGTTATTACCTCAACTACCTGGTACCCCTGCACATTGACTCAGTACTGGTACTCCTTGTATATAGTCTAGTTATTACCTCAACTACCTTGTACCCCTGCACATTGACTCGGTACTGGTACTCCTTGTATATAGTCTAGTTATTACCTCAACTACCTGGTACCCCTGCACATTGACTCAGTACTGGTACTCCTTGTATATAGTCTAGTTATTACCTCAACTACCTGGTACCCCTGGACATTGACTCAGTACTGGTACTCCTTGTATATAGTCTAGTTATTACCTCAACTACCTGGTACCCCTGGACATTGACTCAATACTGGTACTCCTTGTATATAGTGTAGTTATTACCTCAACTACCTGGTACTCCTGGACATTGACTCAGTACTGGTACTCCTCATATATAGTCTAGAAGGCTTTGAGAGTCAGAAGCAGGATAAGGAAGTGGTGGACGCTGAAGATGAGAAGCAGGAGAGCAGTGCCAGAGAGGGGGCTCAGAAGATCACACTGCACGTCCTGAGGAAAATGAACCAGAAGGAGCTTGCTGACACACTGGAGAAAAGTAAGAGCTGTCTTCCTCATGTTGAATGCTGTTTTATAACGAACATTTAAAAGCTGTAGCTAAAGTAGCTGTGTAACTAAATGATATTGTAGCAGCCTTAACACAACACCTAGTGACCTCATCAAGTAGCAGCAGGGATGTGTTGTGTTGATTAATTTAGACAGAGAGAAGAGGAGAGAGAAGAGGAGAGAGAGAGAGAGAGAGAGAGAGAGAGAGAGAGAGAGAGAGAGAGAGAGAGAGAGAGAGAGAGAGAGAGAGAGAGAGAGAGAGAGAGAGAGAGAGAGAGAGAGAGAGAGAGAGAGAGAGAGAGAGAATACCAATAATAATATAATCCAGTCTGTAATGCATTATGAAAACATTTACAAATTTATACAGTAAGTTAAGAGAACAAATTATTTTTATTAAAAACTTTATAACAGTCCTAGAATACTGTAGGCATTAAAACATACGCAATATTAATATCCTCTGTGTTATTTCTTCATTCAGATGAGCTTGCTGTGATTTGCCAACGTGAACTCAAATCTAATCTAAAGAAGAAGTTTCAATGTGTATTTGAGGGGATCGCTAAACAAGGAAAGCCAACACTTCTCAATAAGATCTACACAGAGCTCTACATCACAGAGGGTGGAACAGGAGAGGTCAATAATGAACATGAGCTGAGACAGATTGAGACAGCAACCAGGAAACAAGCAAGACCAGAGACTGCAATCAAATGTAACGACATCTTCAAACCATTAACTGGACAAGACAAACTTATCAGAACTGTGCTGACAAAGGGAGTCGCTGGCATTGGAAAAACAGTCTCTGTGCAGAAGTTCATTCTGGACTGGGCTGATGGAAAAGCAAATCAGGATGTCCAATTTGTATTTTCATTCCCTTTTCGGGAGCTGAATTTGATGAAAGGTGAAAAACACACTTTCATTGAACTTCTCAATCACTTCTCAATCGAAACCAGAGAATCAAGAATCTCCAACTACGACAAGTACAAAGTTCTGTTCATCTTTGATGGTCTGGATGAGTGCCGACTGCCCCTAGACTTCCAGAAGAACAAGATATGTTGTGACGTCACAAAGTCAACCTCAGTGGATGTTCTGCTGACAAATCTCATCAAGGGAAATCTGCTTCCCTCTGCTCTCCTCTGGATAACTACCCGACCTGCAGCAGCCAATAAGATCCCTTCAGGGTGTGTTGACCAGGTGACAGAGGTACGAGGGTTCAATGACCCACAGAAGGAGGAGTACTTCAGGAAGAGATTCAGTGATGAGGACCTGGCCAGCAGAATCATCTCACACATAAAGACATCAAGGAGCCTCCACATCATGTGCCACATTCCAGTCTTCTGTTGGATTTCTGCAATAGTCCTTGAACACATGTTGAGTACAGACAAGACAGAAGAGATGCCCAAGACTCTGACTGAGATGTACTCACACCTTGTGGTGTTTCTTACCAAACAGAAGAATGAAAAGTATCTTTGGAAAGAAGAGACAGGTCCACACTGGAATAAAGAGAGCATTCTGTCACTGGGAAAACTGGCTTTTCAACAGCTTATGAATGGCAATCTGATTTTCTATGAAGAAGACCTAAAAGAGGCTGGCATTGATGTCAATGAAGCCTCAGTGTACTCAGGATTGTGCACACAGCTCTTTAAAGAGGAATGTGGGCTGTACCAGGAAAAGGTGTACTGCTTCGTGCATCTGAGCATTCAGGAGTTTCTGGCTGCAGTATATGTGTTCCTCTCATTCATCAACAACAATGAGAATCTAATGGCGGAACAGCAATCAACGTCCAGGAACTTTTCTGTGAGGATCAGACACAAGCGTAAAGTTACTGTCTACAAGAGTGCTGTGGATAAAGCCTTACAAAGTGAGACGGGAAACCTGGACCTTTTCCTCCGCTTCCTTCTGGGCCTCTCACTGGAGTCCAATCAGAAGCACTTACGAGGTCTACTGACAAAGACAAGAAGCAGCTCACAGAGCCATGAAGAAACAGTCAAGTACATCAAGGAGAAGATCAGGAAGAATCCCTCTCCAGAGAGGTGCATCAATCTGTTCCACTGTCTTAATGAACTGAATGACCATTCTCTAGTGGAGGAAGTTCAAAGCTACCTGAGCTCAGGAAGTCTCTCAGAAGAAGAACTGTCACCTGCACATTGGTCAGCTCTGGTCTTTGTGTTGCTGACTTCAGAAAAGGAGCTGGAAGTGTTTGACCTGAAGAAATACTCCAGATCAGAGGAAGGTCTTCTGAGGCTGCTGCCAGTGGTCAAAGCCTCCAGAGCTGCTCTGTGAGTACATAAAATGACATTTAAGTACTAATCATCAGGAAGAAATATTCAGTTTAGAGAAAAATATATATTATAATATGTATATAATATATTATATTATATTATATTGAATAACTTACTGAATCAGTGCATTGGTGTTCACATTTGTATAACAATATGACCATGCAATTCTAGGAGACGGAAGACGAATCTATATGTTGTTTAAGAGAATAAACCAAATGCATCTGCCATTGTCCTTCTACACTACTGGTGTTAAATTAACAGTGTGTTTGTGAAATCATGATGATCTCTCTGTCAGGCTGTCATTCTGTGGACTCACAAAGGAAGGCTGTGCGTCTCTGGTCTCAGCTCTGAAGTCAAACCCCTCACACCTGAGAGAGCTGGATCTGAGTAACAATGACCTGAAGGATTCAGGAGTGAAGCTGCTCTCTGCTGGACTGGGGAATCCCAACTGTAAACTGGAGACTCTGAGGTCAGTATTCCTGTAGTTGGTCAACAAGTGATAACTGTTCACAAGATCCACATGCGTTTACCAGGCACACATAGTCCACACCATATGTGTTTGGACAGTGAAGCTTACTGTTTTAAATTTTGTGCTATGCTCCAGCATTTTGGATTTCAGATTGAATGTTTCATTATAGAATGTCACCTTTTATTTGATGTTAATAATTGTTATTGGTGAGAGGTTAGCATGTTTTGTTGTAGCCTCTGTAACTTTCTCACTCATTATTATTCATGATTCATTCATGATCTTTCTCAATCATGGCATCATTAGGATTCATTCAGTAGTGTTTAGAAACATGTTATCTACTCACAGAAAGACAATTACTCCACACCAAAGGATAGTAGTGTGGTTTTAATATGATTTGACTCTTTGCAGGCTGTCAGGCTGTCTAGTCACAGAGGAAGGCTGTGCTTCTCTGGTCTCAGCTCTGAAGTCAAATCCCTCACACCTGAGAGAGCTGGATCTGAGTAACAATGACCTGAAGGATTCAGGAGTGAAGCTACTCTCTGCTGGACTGGGGAATCCCCACTGTAAACTGGAGACTCTGAGGTCAGTATTCCTGTATCACTCAATGAACACACACTCATTGGACACACACACTCACTGGACACGGACACACACACACACACACACACACACACACACACACACACACACTGGACACACTGGACACACACACACAGACACACACACACACACACACACACAAGGATTAATTTAGTAGTGTTTAGAAACATGTTATCTACTGTTAATAATGATACATTAATTCATGTACAGTGGGGGAAAAAAATATTTAGTCAGCCACCAATTGTGCAAGTTCTCCCACTTAAAAAGATGAGAGAGGCCTGTAATTTTCATCATAGGTACACGTCAACTATGACAGACAAATTGAGAGAAAAAAAATCCAGAAAATCACATTGTAGGATTTTTTATGAATTTATTTGCAAATTATGGTGGAAAATAAGTATTTGATCACCTACAAACAAGCAAGATTTCTGGCTCTCACAAACCTGTAACTTCTTCTTTAAGAGGCTCCTCTGTCCTCCACTCGTTACCTGTATTAATGGCACCTGTTTGAACTTGTTATCAGTATAAAAGACACCTGTCCACAACCTCAAACAGTCACACTCCAAACTCCACTATGGCCAAGACCAAAGAGCTGTCAAAGGACACCAGAAACAAAATGGTAGACCTGCACCAGGCTGGGAAGACTGAATCTGCAATAGGTAAGCAGCTTGGTTTGAAGAAATCAACTGTGGGAGCAATTATTAGGAAATGGAAGACATACAAGACCACTGATAATCTCCCTCGATCTGGGGCTCGACGCAAGATCTCACCCCGTGGGGTCAAAATGATCACAAGAACGGTGAGCAAAAATCCCAGAACCACACGGGGGGACCTAGTGAATGACCTGCAGAGAGCTGGGACCAAAGTAACAAAGCCTACCATCAGTAATACACTACGCCACCAGGGACTCAAATCCTGCAGTGCCAGATGTGTCCCCCTGCTTAAGCCAGTACATGTCCAGGCCCGTCTGAAGTTTGCTAGAGTGCATTTGGATGATCCAGAAGAGGATTGGGAGAATGTCATATGGTCAGATGAAACCAAAATATAACTTTTTGGTAAAAACTCAACTCGTCGTGTTTGGAGGACAAAGAATGCTGAGTTGCAACCAAAGAACACCATACCTACTGTGAAGCATGGGGGTGGAAACATCATGCTTGGGGGCTGTTTTTTTGCAAAGGGACCAGGATGACTGATCCGTGTAAAGGAAAGAATGAAAGGGGCCATGTATCGTGAGATTTTGAGTGAAAACCTCCTTCCATCAGCAAGGGCATTGAAGATGAAACGTGGCTGGGTCTTTCAGCGGGACAATGATCCCAAACACACCGCCCGGGCAACAAAGGAGTGGCTTCGTAAGAAGCATTTCAAGGTCCTGGAGTGGCCTAGCCAGTCTCCAGATCTCAACCCCATAGAAAATCTTTGGAGGGAGTTGAAAGTCTGTGTTGCCCAGCGACAGCCCCAAAACATCACTGCTCTAGAGGAGATCTGCATGGAGGAATTGGCCAAAATGCCAGCAACAGTGTGTGAAAATCTTGTGAAGACTTACAGAAAACGTTTGACCTGTGTCATTGCCAACAAAGGGTATATAACAAAGTATTGAGAAACTTTTGTTATTGACCAAATACTTATTTTCCACCATAATTTGCAAATAAATTCATAAAAAATCCTACAATGTGATTTTCTGGAGAAAAAAATTCTCAATTTGTCTGTCATAGTTGACGTGTACCTATGATGAAAATTACAGGGCTCTCTCATCTTTTTAAGTGGGAGAACATGCACAATTGGTGGCTGACTAAATACTTTTTTTCCCCACTTTATATACAGTACCAGTCAAAAGTTTGGACACACCTACTCATTCAAGGGTTTTTCTTTATTTTTACTGTTTTTTACATTGTAGAATAATAGTGAAGACATTAAAACTATGAAATAACAAATATGGAATAATGTAGTAACCAAAAAAGTGTTAAACAAATGAAAATATATTTTATATTTGAAATTCTTAAAATAGCCATCCTTTACCTTGATGACAGCTTTGCACACTCTTGGCATTCTCTCAACCAGCTTCACCTGGAATGCTTCCCACATATGCTGAGCACTTGTTGGCTGCTTTTCCTTCACTCTGCCGTCCGACTCATCACAAACCATCTCAATTGGGTTGAGGTCGGGTGATTATGGAGACCAGGTCATCTGATGCAGCACTCAATCCCTCTCCTTACACAGTCTGGAAGTGTGTTGGGTCATTGTCCTGTTGAAAAACAAATGATAGTCCCACTAAGCCCAAACCAGATGGGATGGCGTATCGCTGCAGAATGCTGTGGTAGCCATGCTTGTTAAGTGGGCCTTGAATTCTAAATAAATCACAAACAGTGTCACCAGCAAAGCACCCCCACACCATAACACCTCCTCCCCCATGCTTTACGGTGGGAACTACACATGCCGAGATCATCCGTTCACCCACACCGCTTCTCACAAAGACACGGCGGTTGGAACCAAAAATCTAACATTTGCACTCCAGGCCAAAGGACAAATTTCCACCGGTGTATTGTCCATTGCTCGTGATTCTTGGCCCAAGCAGGTCTCTTCTTATTATTAGTGTCCTTTAGTAGTGGTTTCTTTGCAGCAATTCGACCACGAAGGCCTGATTCACACCCTCTGAACAGTTGATTTTATTTTTATTTATTTTTATTTCACCTTTATTTAACCAGGTAAACCAGTTGAGAACAGGTTCTCATTTACAACTGCTACCTGGCCAAGATAAAGCAAAGCAGTGCGATAAAAACAACAACACAGAGTTACATATGGGGTAAAACAAAACAAAGTCAAAAATATAACAGAAATAAATATATATACAGTGTGTGCAAATGTAGCAAGTTATGGAGGTAAGGCAATAAATAGGCTATAGTGCAAAATAATTACAATTAGTATTAACACTGGAATGATAGATGTGCAAGAGATGATGTGCAAATAGAGATACTGGGGTACAAATGAGCAAAATAAATAACAATATAGGGATGAGGTAGTTGGGCGGGCTAATTTCAGATGGGCTGTGTACAGGTGCAGTGATCAGTAAGGTGCTCTGACAACTGATGCTTAAAGTTAGTGAGGGAGATAAGTGTCTCCAGCTTCAGAGATTATTGCAATTTGTTCCAGTCATTGGCAGCAGAGAACTGGAAGGAATGGCGGCCAAAGGAGGTGTTGGCTTTGGGGATGACCAGTGAGATATACCTGCTGGAGCGCAGACTACGGGTGGGTGTTGCTATGGTGACCAATGAGCTAAGATAAGGCGGGGATTTGCCTAGCAGTGATTTATAGATGGCCTGGAGCCAGTGGGTTTGGCGACAAATATGTAGTGAGGACCAGCCAACAAGAGCGTACAGGTCACAGTGGTGGGTAGTATATGGGGCTTTGGAGACAAAACGGATGGCACTGTGATAGACTACATCCAATTTGCTGATTAGAGTGTTGGAGGCTATTTTGTAAATGACATCGCCAAAGTCAAGAATCGGTATGATAGTCAGTTTTACGAGGGCATGTTTGGCAGCATGAGTGATGGAGGCTTTGTTTTGCGAAATAGGAAACCGATTCTAGATTTAACTTTGGATTGGAGATTCTTAATGTGAGTCTGGAAGGAGAGTTTACAGTCTAACCAGACACCTAGGTATTTGTAGTTGTCCACATACTCTAGGTCAGACCCGTCGAGAGTAGTGATTCTAGTCGGGTGGGCGGGTGCAAGCAGCGTTCGATTGAAGAGCATGCATTTAGTTTTACTAGTGTTTAAGAGCAGTTGGAGGCTACTGAAGGAGTGTTGTATGGCATTGAAGCTCGTTTGGAGGTTTGTTAACACAGTGTCCAATGAAGGGCCAGATGTATACAAAATGGTGTCGTCTGCGTAGAGGTGGATCTGAGAGTCACCAGCAGCAAGAGCGACGTCATTGATATACACAGAGAAAAGAGTCGGCCCAAGAATTGATGTTGAGATGGGTCTCTGACTTGAACTCTTTGAAGCATTTATTTGGGCTGCAATTTCTGAGGCTGGTAACTCTAATGAACGTATCCTCTGCAGCAGAGGTAACTTTGGGTCTTCCATTCCAGTGGCGGTCCTCATGAGAGCCAGTTTCATCATAGTGCTTGATATTTTTTGCGACTGCACTTGAAGAAACTTTAAAAGTTCTTGAAATGTTCCTTATTGAATGACCGTCATGTCTTAAAGAAATGATGGACTGTCGTTTCTCTTTGCTTATTTGAGCTTTTCTTGCCATAATATGGACTTGGTCTTTTACCAAATAGGGCTATCTTCTGTACACCCCCCCCTACCTTGTCACAACACAACTGATTGGCTCAAACGCATTAAGAAGGAAAGAAATTCCACAAATTAACTTTTAAGAAGGCACACCTGTTAATTGAAATGCATTCCAGGTGACTACCTCATGAAGCTGGTTGAGAGAATGCCAAGAGTGTGCAAAGCTGTCATCAAGGCAAAGGGTGGCTATTTGAAGAATCTAAAAAATTAAATATAGAAAATTTGTTTAACACTTCTTTGGTTACTACATGATTCCATATGTGTTATTTCATAGTTTTGATGTCTTCACTATTATTCTACAATGTAAAAAATAGTTTTAAAAAAGCTAAACAAAAACTTGAATGAGTAGGTGTGTTCAAACTTTTGACTGGTACTGTATATATACATTTATGAATAGATATGGCAGGTTTCAGGACTCTGATGTATCTGAAAATGTTGAAAAAATATATTTTCACCACCAAAGAATGTCAGTGCGGTTTTAATATGATTTGACTCTTTGCAGGCTGTCAGGCTGTCTAGTCACAGAGGAAGGCTGTGCTTCTCTGGTCTCAGCTCTGAAGTCAAATCCCTCACACCTGAGAGAGCTGGATCTGAGTAACAATGACCTGAAGGATTCAGGAGTGAAGCTGCTCTCTGCTGGACTGGGGAATCCCCACTGTAAACTGGAGACTCTGAGGTCAGTATTCCTGTAGTTGGTCAACAAGTGATAACTGTTCACCAGATCCACATGTGTTTACCAGGCACACATAGTCCACACCATATTTGTTTGGACAGTGAAGCTTACAGTTTTACATTTGGTGCTATGCTCCAGCATTTTGGATTTGAGATAGAATGTTTCATATTAGGCGACAGAACATAATGTCACCTTTTATTTGAGGATATTCATACATATATATTCTTTACCGTTTAGAAATGAAAGCACTTAATGTATCTAGTTCTCCCTTTTGAAAAAGTCGTAATTATTTGGACAAATTCAATTAGTCGAAAGTTTATTGGGCTCCCGAGTGACGCAGTGGTCTAAGGCACTGCATCTCAGTGCTTGAGGCGTCACTACAGACCCCCTGGTTCGATTCCAGGCTGTATCACAACCGGCCGTGATTGGGAGTCCCATAGGGCGGCGCACAATTGGCCCAGTGTCATCCGGGTTTGGCCGGTGTAGGCCGTCACTGTAAATAAGAATTTGTTCTTAACTGACTTGCCTAGTTAAATAAAATAAAAATACATAAAAAAGTGTTTGGTCCAATATTCCATACCTGCAGTGATTACATCAAGCTTGTGATTCTACAAACTTGTTGAATGCATTTGCAGTTTGTTTTGGATGATGTTTTTCCCAAAAGAAACTGAATGGTGAATAATGTCCTGTCATTTTGGAGTCACTTGTATTGTCAGTAAGAATAGAAGATGTTTCTGAACACTTCTACATTCATGTGGATGCTACCATGATTATGAATAATCATGAATGAATCGTGAATGATGATGAATGAGAAAGTTACAGAGGAACAAGGATCATACCCCCTCTGTTATTGGTAATGGTGAGAGGTTAGCATGTTTTGTTGTAACCTCTGTAACTTTCTCACTCATTATTATTCATGATTCATTCATGATTTTTCTTAATCATGTCATCATCAGGATTAATTTAGTAGTGTTTAGAAACATGTTATCTACTCACTTAGACAGAAAATTACTCCAGTTATCATCAACCATCCAGTTACTATTGGACAAAACATAACCCAAAACACAACCAAAACAAACTGCAAATGCAACCAACGAGTTTGGGACCAAATACTAAACTTTTGACTACTTTAATATACTATAAGTGAATTGGTCAGAATACTTATGACTTCTTCAAATGGGGGGACTAGATACATAAAGTGCTTTCATTTCTAAACGGTGAAACAGATATGTATTAAAATACCTTCAAATAAAAGGTGACATTATATACTGTCACCTCATATGAAACATTTGATCTCAAATCCAAAATGCTGGAGTACAGAGCCACATTTAAAATGTTGGCTTCACTGTCAAAATAGATATGGTGTGGACTGTATACTCAAGACAATCTAAATCTGATACCTCACTGTCTGTCTTTTGACTGATACCGCTTTTTAAACTGCTCTGGTCAGTCTACTCAAATATTCGTACTATACATTTTTCTCTCTACAAGCAATACTTTGATAATTTGATCATTTCTAATAATGATACATTAATGTATGAATATATATGTCAGGTTTCAGGACACTGATGTATCTGAAAATGTTGAAAAAATATACTGCCACTATTTCCACCACCAAATAATATCAGTGTGATTTTAATATGATTTGACTCTTTGCAGGCTGTCAGGCTGTCTAGTCACAGAGGAAGGCTGTGCTTCTCTGGTCTCAGCTCTGAAGTCAAACCCCTCACACCTGAGAGAGCTGGATCTGAGTAACAATGACCTGAAGGATTCAGGAGTGAAGCTGCTCTCTGCTGGACTGGGGAATCCCCACTGTAAACTGGAGACTCTGAGGTCAGTATTCCTGTAGTTGGTCAACAAGTGATAACTGTTCACCAGATCCACATGTGTTTACCAGGCACACATAGTCCACACACTATGTGTTTGGACAGTGAAGCTTACAGTTTTACATTTGGTGCTATGCTCCAGCATTTTGGATTTGAGATATAATGTTTCATATTAGGCAACAGTATATAATGTCACCTTTTATTTGAGAGTATTTTCATACATATCTGTGTTACTGTTTAGAAATGAAATCACTTTATGTATCTAGTTCTCCCATTTGAAAAAGTCTTAATAATTTGGACATATTCACTTATATTGTATTAAAGTAGTCATAAGTTTAATATTTGGTCCCATATTCCTTACCTGCAGTGATTATATCAAGCCTGTGATTCTACAAACTTGTTGAATCCATTTGCAGTTTGTCTTGGTTGTGTTTTGGATTATGTTTTTCCCAATAGAAACTGAATGGTGAATAATGTCCTGTCATTTTGGAGTCACTTCACTTGTATTGTCAGTAAGAATAGAAGATGTTTCTGAACACTTCTACATTCATGTGGATGCTACCATGATTATGAATAATCATGAATGAATCGTGAATAATGATGAATGAGAAAGTTACGGAGGAACAAGGATCATACCCCCTCTGTTATTGGTAATGGTGAGAGGTTAGCATGTTTTGTTGTAGCCTCTGTAACTTTCTCATTCATAATTGTTCATGATTCATTCATGATTTTTCTTAATCATGGCATCATCAGGATTCATTTAGTAGTGTTTAGAAACATGTTATCTACTCACTTAGACAGAAAATTACTCCAGTCATCATCCACCATTCAGTTACTATTGGACAAAACATAACCCAAAACACAACCAAAACAAACTGCAAATGCAACCAACGAGTTTGGGACCAAATCCTCAACCATTGACTTCTTTAATAGACTATAAGTGAAATGGTCAAAATACGTATGACTTCTGCAAATAGGGGGACTAGATACATAAAGTGCTTTCATTTCTAAATTTTGTACTCCTGAGTGGCGCAGTGGTCTAAGGCACTGCATCGCAGTGCTAACTGTGCCACTAGAGATCCTGGTTCGATTCCAGGCTCTGTCGCAGCCGGCCGCGACCGGGAGACTCATGGGCGGCGCACAATTGGCCCAGGGTAGGGGAGGGAATGGCCGGCAGGGATATAGCTCAGTTGATAGAGCATGGCGTTTGCAACGCCAGGGTTGTGGGTTCGATTCCCACGGGGGGCCAGTATAAAAAAAAAAAATGTAATCACTAACTGTAAGTCGCTCTGGCTAAGACCGTCTGCTAAATAACTAAAATGTAAACGGTGAAACAGATATGTATTAAAATATCCTCAAATAAAAGGTGACATTATATACTGTCACCTCATATGAAACATTTGATCTGAAATCCAAAATGCTGGAGTGTACAGCCACATTTAAAATGTTAGCTTCACTGTCAAAATAGATATGGTGTGGACTGTATACTCAATACAATCTAAATCTGATACTTCACTGTCTGTCTTTTGACTGATACTGCTTTTTAAACTGCTCTGGTCAGTCTACTCAAATATTTGTACTATACATGTTTCTCTCTACAAGCAATATTATGATTTTTTCTAATAATGATACATTCATTTATGAATAGATATGGCAGGTTTCAGGACACTGATATAAATGAAAATGTTGAAAAAATACACTGCCACTATTTTCACCACCAAAGAATAGCAGTGTGTTTTTAATATGATTTGACTCTTTGCAGGCTGTCAGGCTGTCTAGTCACAGAGGAAGGCTGTGCTTCTCTGGTCTCAGCTCTGAAGTCAAACCCCTCACACCTGAGAGAGCTGGACCTGAGCTACAATCACCCAGGAGACTCAGGAGTCAGATTGCTCTCTGCTGGACTGGAGGATCCACACTGCAGACTGGAGAAACTCAAGTATGTAGAGGGTTTATGTCAATGTTCATATCAGACATGTTGGAGTTATCAGGCTAGTTAAGACAAACATTCTGACCACCACTTGGACTAAGTTATATAAAGTCTGTGTGTAAGTGTGTGTGTGTGTGTGTGTGTGTGTGTGTGTGTGTGTGTGTGTGTGTGTGTGTGTGTGTGTGTGTGTGTGTGTGTGTGTGTGTGTGTGTGTGTGTGTGTGTGTGTGTGTGTGTGTGTGTGTGTTCAGGTGTATCCCTCAATGACTGTCTGTTCTTCTGCTTACCGCTACAGTGTGGAACATGGTGGAGAGAACACAATGAAACCTGGACTTAGAAAATGTGAGTGTTGACTGCTGTGAAGAATATGACTAAGAATACGTCTTAATTCAAGTGAAGTCAAAGTCAAAGACCATCATCATTACTTACTTGGTCATATTAAATATCAGCTGTAGTTCTACAGAATCACAAACCAGGGACACCAAATTTTACAAAGAGTTGCTTTGACAATGTGTGTGTCTGTGTGTGGCGTGTTCGTGTGACTTTAGAAATGTGTGTGTTCAGGATGTGTGTGTGTGTGTGTGTGTGTAATTAATGGGAATAAGTATGTTTTATATTACCATACAGTATAACATATGATCATTGAACAAATCTCAAGTTCCCTTAACTTCTCCTTTTGATACCTAGAAACATCTACATTAAATGAATTAGTGAAAAGTGAGTTAACATTCTAATGTGAATGATGATGATTTCTAATATTGTGTCTGGTTTCATCCATCAGATGTCTGTGATCTCACACTGGACCTAAACACAGTAAACAGATTCCTCTCTCTGTCTGAGGAGAACAGAAAGGTGACATGGAGGAGAGAGGAACAGCCGTATCCTGATCACCCAGAGAGATTTGAGGGCTGTGGACAGGTGCTGTGTAGAGAGGGTCTGACTGGGCGCTGTTACTGGGAGGTAGAGTGGAGTGGGAGAGGGGCTGGTATAGGAGTGACATATAAAGGAATCAGCAGGAGAGGATGGGGTGATGACTGTTGGATTGGATGGAATGACAAGTCCTGGAGTCTGCTCTGCTCTGACAACAGTTACTATGCCTGTCACAATAATAAGTCCACTACCATAGACGTCCCCTCCTCCAGCTCCCACAGAGTAGGAGTGTATCTGGACTGGCCAGCCGGCACTCTGTCCTTCTACAGAGTCTCCTCTGACACACTGACCCACCTGAACACATTCCACTCCACATTCACTGAGCCCCTCTATCCAGGGTTTAGGGTTCATTTTGTTTGCGGTTCCTCAGTAACTTTAACACACTGAACACATACACACACACACACAGGACACACACACAAACACTGGACACACACACACTGGACACACACACACACACACACACTCACACTGGGGACACACACTCACACACACTGGACACACACAGGACACACACACACGCTGGATACACACACACACACACACACACACACACACACACACACACATACACACTGGACACACACACTGGACACACACATATTGGACACACACACTGGACACACAAACACAAACACACACTGGACACACACACACACTGGACACACACAAACACACACTGGACACACACACTGGACACACACTCACACATCTTCCTATAATAGTGAGGACCTTGACACAGGACCTTCAAATGAGGACCATCATTTCTGATAGAATTGGGAACAAACAGACACCTCATTCCAGCACCAAGTGTCCAACAAACACAGACATCACTTCAAAACCTGATAAACTCCAATGAACAAATAGACATGCAGGGCACCAGTCTAGTGAGGACCAGTGGTTGCTAGGCAGTTTCTGGATCCCAGGTTCCAGAACAGCTTCTATCCCTTCTATCCCAGAATGATTACTTTTATACTATTCCAGGTATTCCTTAAAGAGGTAGGGTTTCAAGTGTCTCCGGAAGGTGGTCAGTGACTCTGCTGTCCTGGCGTTGTGGGGGAGCTTGTTCCACCATTGGGGTGCCAGAGCAGCGAATAGCTTTGACTGGGCTGAGCGGGAACTGGGCTTCCGTAGAGGTAGGGGGGCTAGCAGGCCAGAGGTGGATGAACGTAGTGCCCTCGTTTGGGTGTAGGGTCTGATCAGAGCCTGAAGGTAAGGAGGTGCCGTTCCCCTCACAGCTCCGTAGGCAAGCACCATGGTCTTGTAGTAGATGCAAGTGGAAGCCAGTGGAGTGTGCGGACGAGCGGGGTGACATGAGAGAAGTTGGGAAGGTTGAACACCAGACGGGCTGCAGCGTTCTGGATAAGTTGTAGATGTATCCTCTGAACTTGGGAAGGTTGATCACCAGACGGGCTGCAGCGTTCTGGATAAGTTGTAGATGTATCCTCTGAACTTGGGAAGGTTGAACACCAGACGGGCTGCAGCGTTCTGGATAAGTTGTAGATGTATCCTCTGAACTTGGGAAGGTTGAACACCAGACGGGCTGCAGCGTTCTGGATAAGTTGTAGATGTATCCTCTGAACTTGGGAAGGTTGAACACCAGACGGGCTGCAGCGTTCTGGATGAGTTGTAGATGTATCCTCTGTTTAAAAATGTAAACTCTTACAATAACACTGCTAAAATACCAATGAGATCATTTTTTTGTGATAATTTGTTGTATATATTTTATGTTGAAAAACAAATTGTACATGGATATATTGTACTTTTCATAATAAAAAGCACTTTAATTGTCAAAACAATTTAGTTATCGATTTTACATTCCCTTTCCCAGTCGCAGGTCGACTTTTGTCATGAATCTTGCCCTGGAGGCAGAACTGCACAATTTCCTATAGATATGACAGCTGCAAAGTCAATATTGGCTATATCGTAAACATTTGTGGAAATTAATTGTGTTTTATGGTCTTAATTTAAGGTAAGGATTAGCAGTGAGGTTAAGGTTAGCATTAAAATCAGATATTATTACTTTATGCCTGTGCCAGCTAGTGACCACTTTGCAGAACTGCCTCCAGGGCAAGATTCATGACAATAAATGCCAACCTGCCTCCCAGTCATCCCCTCCCTATCTCTACAAGGCTGCAGAACATGCAAGCTAGTGATGCGGGGGTTGTCTCATAACCCACAGTCCCCAGGCGGGTGGGTGGCAGGCAGGTTCAATACAGAGAAAACAATAGACTACATAAGAAAATCCATCAATGGATCATTATTGTGCAATTTACACTAAGTGGACAAAACATTAAGGACACCTGCTCTTTCCATGACAGACTGAGCAGGTGAATCCAGGTGAAAGCTATGATCCCTTATTGATGTCACTTGTAGATGAAGGGGACGGGACAGTTAAAGAAGGATGTTTCAGCCTGGAGACAATTGAGACATGGATTGTGTGTGTGTGCCATTCAGAGGGTGAATGGGCAAGACAAAATATTTATGTGGCTTCAAACGGGGTATGGTAGTAGGTGCCAGGCACACCGGTTTGTGTCAAGAACTGCAACGCTGCTGGGTTTTTCACGCTCATGGTACATTAACCAAAGGACATCCAGCCAACTTGACACAACTGTGGGAAGAATTGGCGTCAACATGGGCCAGTATGCCTGTGGAACGCTTTCAACACCTTGTAGAGTCCATGCCCCGACGAATTGAGGCTATTCTGAGGGCAAAAGTGGGGAGGTAACTCAATATTAGGAAGGTGTTTGATATAACGTCTTTTGATAGAGCATTTATTAATGTCTTTAAAGTCATCAGCTGTAGGTGAGAGAGAGGAGAAGGACACGCCATGTGTTGTGTCGGTCACGGATGGGGGGCCAGAAGGTCGGCGTGCCAAGATAGATTAGGGGCCACTGTTGCTAATCTTAGAAAGAGTACGTGATGGAATGGCCTGGCTCTGGGTGCCACACGATACTATGTACGGGGATCCTATTGTAGGAGATGAGTGACACTCAATAATGGTTGGCAACTGTGGGATGGAAGTAGCTCGGAGAGCATTATATAAACTGAGAGGTTTTCTATGGAAGTCATGCAGATGACAAGAGGCTAAGCCCGTACCGCTTGTCATTGAATCCAGGACTGTAACCATTAAATAACAATGAATCAACTCTCCATCTAAGTGGTCGACTACTCTCTTACATCCTGAAGGACGAGATACCAGAGAAACTGGTCATAACAGTGTTGTGAATATTTAGTCCACTCAGTGTATAACCTGTAGCTACACTGTGCAGTTAGCACCTTAACAGACGGCCCCTGTCTTTATCAGCATCATAAAAGATGACAGTATTTCAACCACATCAAATATGCATCCAAGCCAAAGACTAATGACACAGGAGTGGTATCTGATTCTACACTATAGGAACCTTTTCAAGTGGTTATGAGAGGTCATATTATTTCATATGAGTCTGCCATAAAACAAAAGGGAATGACATGTGACTGGAGGAGATCGCCTGCCCAACATCCTCTATTCTGACCAACAGAGACAAATCCAGTCCCTTTGAACTACCTAGATCTGTCCAGCAGGGTTGCCCACTCAGTCCTCTGCTCTTCGCTGTCTCCCTTGAACCCCTGGCGATACAAATAAGGGATCATCCTAATATCCAAGGTCTTAAAGTAGGAAACATAGAAAGCATCATTTCGTTATATGCAAACGATGTGCTTTTATACCTCTCAGACCCAGTAGCCTCTGTCCCTAACCTACTAGCCTTAATCAATTCATTTGGCAAACTATCTGGAAATTCAATACATTGGGGAAAAAGTGACCTCATGTTTATCTCAGATAATTGTACAACAAGTGAGCTAGAGAGGATACCTTTTAAAGTGGTGCATGATCACTTACCTTACCTGGGTCTAAACATACCTAGAAACCCAAAGCTCATCTGTAAAGAGTATTTTTCTCCAACTACACAGAGGCCTCTACTGGTCATCTCAAGGAGACCTGGGGTAAAGAGTATGTTTCTCCAACTACACAGAGGCCTCTCTACTGGTTGAATAATAAATTAAGCTAGGTAAATTCAATTCAAATAATATAGCTAGTAACTTCAAAATACTTACAGCTGAAATACACTGCCGTTTTCTTTGTGAACATGGTGAGATGGAGGAAGCAGCATCCACATGTAGAGTTGTGGGGGAGGGGACAAGTTTCCCAAATAGACACTGGCTTTGGATCAGGTTTAAATTCCTCCCAGTAATGATCCTTGTTAGGTTTGGGGGAGGGGAAGCTGATCCTAGATCTGTATCTAGGGGAAACTTCACCCCAGCAAAGAGAGATGGGGGAAGAGGAGGAGAGAGAGCGTTGCTCTCAGGATTGACAGATCATGTACAAAATCTACCAGTAGGAAATTGGTGTCAGAATATAATATCTGACCTTTAGCAGTTCTAATGTCTTCATTTGCTCCATTTCATTTGTCTTGTTGATTGATTGCTGATATCTAGTTTCACAGGTGTTGATGAAGAGCATCCATCCGTTTTAGTAACGCATTAATAGTAATGCATTCATAGACATATAGTTGATACTGGTGGTCCTACCCATCCCCCACTTCACTCCATTAACCCTACACTTGCTGCTCACATGGTGGTTTGTCTCAATGTATCTGACTTTAGGTCAGTTTTTAAGGTTCAGAAGGTAAAGATTGTGTTAGGCTGTGTCAGGAGCACTAGTGGTAGTGCTGCCGCTCCCAGATCACACATTGCCCTATATAAGTATATACTGTAGCAAGCTGAACCCAACACCTACCAATTAACACCTTCTGATCTCTTGGTGTAATGGATAAGGTGTTGGCTTGATAGTCGCTGGACCCGGGTTAGAGTCCCGGTTGGAGCTATCCCTTAATTCGTTACATTGGTGTCAGAAGTGGGATAGTGCCTGTGAGGCCATCAAAGAGGCATGTACACGTGAGAGACTTGCTATAAAGAAGTGTGGGGGCATTCTCTCCCCAAGGAAGGGGGTAATGTAGCGACCTTAATCCAACACCTAGCCACATCATCGAGAGGTTCGGACCTCTTGGCGTAGCGCTTGTTGGGTTCTGACTTCTAAACATGAAATAGACTTATTCATGTCACTGAGGGAGAGAGGGGAATGTATAACGTTTCCATTCTGTCAGGATATGTTATTGTTAGTCATCAGGGATCCTATTGGAGGAGAAGAGACACAGTCTGGTACAAGTCAACATGACAGCCGTGAGTTGGGGAGGAGTGAGCAATTTGGGCAGAGGTCAGGTTAGATGAAGTGAGGAAGAACATATATCACTAATCTTCCGGATAGCAACAGAGGTGTATTGGCTGTTCAGATGTGGAAGGAGGGGCTCAGCATAGGAGAAAGGGTTAAATACCAGTGCTTGTGTGAATATGTTCTTTGTCTTATGCAGCTGTATGATCCAACGGGTGAATAAACTTGGTTTGAGCTTTACTAAACGTCCCTGAGTTTTACTAGGTTCATTTAGAACCTAACACGCTTAAGGTGTTGGCTTAACAGTTGATGGACCCAGGTTCAAAACCTGTTTGGGGCTACCCCCTGAATTCACTACAATATATTTATTTGCCTACGGGCAGGGAGAACCGGGTTTGAGACGAAAGGGGCATTACACCGTTGCTGTTTGCAAAAAAACACTACATTGGTGGAAGCAGTGGAATGGTGCCTTGGGAGAGGTGTGCACATTTCATGGGCGGGATCTGTACCCAGGTGTCCCATGGGAAAAACCAGTGTCTTGACCATTAGACCAAGAGGTAATGCCCTCTTGACCTGAGGGTGACACTGATTTTGAAGTTGAAGGCAGGACTACCTCATTACCAGATCATGAGACAGACTCATGTTTTCTACACACATGGGATAGTGTAAAAGGAACTTTGCCTAGGAAGCCCATGCTAGAAGTGTTAGGAGGTGGAAGTTAGAGAATTAGTCCAGTAACTGAAAGGTCACTGGTTTGAGTCCTGAGTCAGACAACAAAACGTGGGATTTGATCTGAATTGGCAGATCTGTGACCAACCCCTTCAGAAAGACAAATTCCCTTTGTTCCCTGTAACATGGACTAATAAAGTTGTACTGTACTGTGCTGTGCTGCACTTTATTGAACAGAACCTGAGAGTCCAGCATGTCAGGGGATGGGGTGGGGGGTGGGGGGTGAGAGCAGCAGTGGGGGATGGGTAGCTAGTCCTTGATTGGCTGTAGACCTGGGAGCCACAACTGCCAAGAGAAATTCAATCTACCCTTTTTATCAGCCAAGCCAACATAATGTTTTACACACCCTTTTTGTGGACTGTTAATGTTTATATTTAAAATCAACACTGAGCTTTTCATGTTATAATCTGTTATTTATCAAATCTGATAGTAAAATATTGAAACCATATACAATATGCACTAGAAATGGTTGTAATGAAAACCTGGGACACTCCTATAGACCTATGGAATTATGAGGGGGGGGGGGGGGGGGGAGATTATTCATGGTTAACTAGTCTGTTTATTCCACTGATTCATATTGATACCAGTCCATTCATTGGCTGTAAAAGTGGGTAAAAACAGAAAAGCATATAACTGTAGCTATGTGGTCTTTACTTGAGTGTGTTTCAGCAGGGTGAGGTCAGAGAGCTGCTTCCAAGTCAGTATTTTTCTGAACTCATAAAATCCTTTATACAATCTGATGGGATGAATGTTCAACCCCATTTAAATGACCATAAAGTCTATATAGCACCTTTAAGTTAAGACCTCACAGATCTGTTCATGGCAAAGCAGTTCAATTAATGATATTAATTGATTCTTAAAGAATATTACTTATAAATCATGAGCCTCATCTTGAGAAGTCACCTGTGACAGTATTCATAAAGAGTAGGAGTACTGATCTGGGATCAGTTTTGACTTTTAGATCATAATGAAACAGATTAAATGGACAGGGGGGACCTGATCCTAGACAGCACTCCTCCTCTGGGGGGGGGGGGGGAATTATGTATTTCTGAAAGATATCAAGTAATTTAGGATTTGAAGTCAATTCTTGCGTAGGAAACTGCAGTCTGGTTTGTTTGTCTGAGTGAACAGAGCAGTTGGGGGAAGGGAATACACATACAATGTTTCAATCTCCAACTGTCTTGTTTCACAGACTCCTGTGAGAGAGAATATAGTAGACGGTTGCTGTCAAAAAGTGATTGGTGAGTTTTCCTGTGTCCTGTGTTTATGACCTTTTAAGGACATCCTGTCCGGACGTTCTCTTCACTATTTAGGGTGTGCTTATGTAACTTGATAGTGCAGCTTTTTCTTTGAAGTAAAGCACATTGATGGGGAATATATGATATATTATGCTGTGAGAGAAAGAGCACATATTTACCTGATTTGTTAAATATTAATAGTTAACAATTAATATGATTAACAATAGTAGAGACATTTCTTAACTACCAATGCTGTGCTTTTGGTAAGGATGGTTCCCTCCAGCTCCCTGCAGCTGGTCTGGGCGTGTAGTCAAGGACATGGGATAGAGATCAACTGGAGGAACAGGTAGACCGGGATTGTTTCAATTTCTCGTTGCTTCCACACAGCCACAAGAAGAAAACATGGTGGCTCCTGATCTGCCAGGGAGGGGTGTGCTTGGATGAAAAGCAGAGATTGTCTTGGACAATTTGCAGAACTTATGAAGAGCGATACAAATCCTGTTGACTCTGTATTAACTTCTGCCTGCAATTGCATAACTAAAGATATTTTACATATACTCAGAAGCCGTGTCATTTTCTAAAGTTTAAAGGTTGTTTAAGAATAAGAGAATATCAGCACTGTGCAAAGAACCCTCTACAACATGTTTGAAATACAAAGTAATGGACTGGTGATTGATGTGTCGTGTACTGACCTAGTTGAACTTAAAGTTTGAACTGTTTGAAAAATGTGAAACAGTTGGGAATTTTTGTAGTGAATTTATGGAGCTGCTGTGTAGTGAGCTTGTGACCCCTTGTAGAATGAAAAAGTAATTTCCGGGTAGGTCTGCCTGAGTATAAGTAACTGTTAGACTTGTCCTGTGAACACTACGAGCGACAAGAAACCTCAAGAGAGATGAACCACAGAAAACTCCAGAAAACACGTCTCCTAGACCAATTCTAGGTGTGTTGTGTCCTTCATGTCTGGGCCACAAGGACAAAACCATCGATGCCATTCTTTGTGATGCACCTGATTGTTTTAATGGCGGGATTGATATGAGTGGAGGCCAACCGGACGATTCAACAGTGAAGATTTTCACACACAGCTGTCTCAACAACCTTTTTCAGCCAAAAACCGCAGGAGTTTTTCTCCTGCGTTTCGCATGAGGGAATGACTTAAGATAAGACTTGCTCTATGTCAGATCTAAAAGGCCCTGAATGGAACATCCCTGCCTGGGTACGCATTGGAAGAGGAAGTCTGTGGGCCAGATGATTTGAAAGTCATACGAAACTCTTCAGTAGCGTAGAGTCCAGACTCCAAAGTGACAATTTTAGGTTGTTCTAAATTCAATAGCGCAAATGCCACCCAATCTGTTAGTTCGTATGTATTTTCAAACGCTTGCAAAGAGGTCAACTATTTTGTGCCTGTCTTTAGCTTCAAGTGGCGAGTTTGGTTTAAGGTGCTTGATATGATGAAACAAGTGCAACAGTTTTTCCACCATCGTGAACATTTACGAAGATGGTCCCTTCTGTCCTCAAGACAGAACTTGGGCTTATCGGCAAGAAGGTTGATCTATCATCGAAAAGAAAACATGCGAAACCTTGAAGGCCATGGAGAGCCTGGTGGAAGAGGCAACGTCTGAGTCCCTCACTGCTTGAAGACGGGGATTTGGAGACTGATGGGGGTGTCGGGTTACAAAAGGCCCCTGAAAAGGAGAAAAATTATGATTATTATAATAATTATACATTTTTCTAAGAATTTTAAAAAAAAAATAATTATACATTTAAACATGTATTGTTTAGTAAGGTGTAGTATTGTGTAATAATACAGTTTATGATCCATATAAAGGTTTAGTAGTAAACATTAGTGTCATAGTTTAATATTCAATATTGTTTAGTGAACTTTAATAACTTGTATATAAATGCTTCCATTTCTGTAGCAACATTTTAAAAGAAAATAAAAGGTTTGAAAGAAAATTGTATTTACCTTCAATGAATTACAGCTCTCTCTCTCTTTCTCCGTCCCTCCCCTATCTATCTATCTATCTATCTATCTATCTATCTATCTATCTATCTATCTATCTATCTATCTATCTATCTATCTATCTATCTATCTATCTATCTATCTATCTATCTATCTATCTATCTATCTATCTATCTATCTATCTATCTATCTATCTATCTATCTATCTATCTATCTCTCTCTCTCTCTCTCTCTCTCTCTCTCTCTCTCTCTCTCTCTCTCTCTCTCTCTCTCTCTCTCTCTCTCTCTCTCTCTCTCTCTCTCTCTCTCTCTCTCTCTCTCTCTCTCTCTCTCTCTCTCTCTCTCTCTCTCTCTCTCTCTCTCTCTCTCTCTCTCTCTCTCTCTCTCTCTCTCTACACAAGAGCCACTGGTTCTTTGGGTTGTGTGTGTGTGTGAGCGTGTGTGGTGTTTCTTTAAAACAACTGTTTTGTAAACCTGTTTACCCTTTTAGAAAGAGTTGTCAGCTATCCATATTTTAATGGTCAACGGAACTGAATGTACACACGGGGTCCCCCAAGTGTCTTTGAAACTACTTTTTTAAACCTGTTTGGGGGGGGGGGGGGGGGGGGAGGCGTCCGAGGATGGAATGTCCAGTGGATGTCTCAGTCAATTAAAAACAAAAAAGGTAACTGTATTCTTTAAGATGTCCCGTTTTACTGCTAACCTAAACAGATCCATTTGACCCCATAAAAGACCGTCCGTGGGATGTCTCAGTCAACCAAGAAAAAAGACCCAGAGGACCAGAAGGCCTGAAGACATACATCTTAAAGAGACTCCTTGAATCATTTATTCCTCATGGAGCATTTTGAAGGTGAGTTGAATTTTCAATATGATGAAGGCTTCTATATCTAACTATGCATATATATATATATATATATATATATATTATTTATGCTGTATATTATAAATGAATGTTTTTAATAATGTATTGTATAAAATGATATAGTATATAATGAATGAGTGATGTTGTGTTATTGATTTTTTTAAACGAGAATGGACTCTACCTACATATGTATATATCCTACTGTTTATACCAAACAAATGTCAATTTTATGTGACATGTCTCAAGGTGTCTCAGAACCTATGAAAATGCATGCCAAACCAAGTCTCTACTCAAGAGTGGACCACTGGCTCTACCTAGTGGATATACAGTTACATCACAGTTATAGAAAAATTACTAGTCAATTGATAATGTGTGTGTGTGTGTGTGTGTGTGTATCTAGAATGTTAGTATAATATTATATATTATATATATATATATATATATATATATATATATATATATATATATATATATATATATATATATATATATATCTACCTACATATGTATTTATCCTACTGTTTTTACCAAACAAAGTTCTATTTTATGTGAAGTGTCTAATCAAGAGTGGACCACTGGCTCCACCTAGTGGATGATCAGTTACATCACAGTTGTAGAAATAAATTACCTAGCACGTTAGTATACTATTCTATATCCCTCTCTCAATGGATAACAATTCACTCAATGGATAACAATGGGTTTTTAAATATTTAACAGTATTTCAATATTTGGTTTTTGCAGACATTTTAAGACTGGATGACATACAATTTTCAGGTAATTAATATTATTATTTTATTTATTTGTTTTTTTTAAGGGGGTAGATCAGCTTAATATTGCAGATAGATTGTATCTTCCATCAATGTAATTGTCTGCATCACTTCCAGTCCCCCATGTTTTTTATATATATACACACACACACATATTTACATTTACGTCATTTAGCAGACGCTCTTATCCAGAGTGAGTGAGTGCATACATTATTTTATTTTTTTCTCCATACTGGCCCCCCGTGGGAATCGAACCCACAACCCTGGCATTGCAAACGCCATGCTCTACCAACTGAGCTACATCCCTGCCGGCCATTCCCTCCCCTACCCTGGACGACGCTGGGCCAATTGTACGCCGCCCCATGGGTCTCCCGGTTGCGGCCGGCTACGACAGAGCCTGGATTTGAACCAGGACCTCTAGTAGACCACTGCGCCACTCGGGAGATAATACACATACACATACATATACACACATATATATATAGACATATATATATATACATATACATATATATACATATATACACACATATATACACACATACAGTGAGGGAAAAAGGTATTTGATCCCCTGCTGCTGTTTCTTCCATTTGCGAATAATCGCACCAACTGTTGTCACCTTCTCACCTAGCTGCTTGGCGATGGTCTTGTAGCCCATTCCAGCCTTGTGTAGGTCTACAATCTTGTCCCTGACATCCTTGGAGAGCTCTTTGGTCTTGGCCATGGTGGAGAGTTTGGAATCTGATTGATTGATTGCTTCTGTGGACAGGTGTCTTTTATACAGGTAACAAACTGAGAATGTGTACTTCCTAATATAAAAGGCTTATCAGGACTGATAAGAAGACAGGATGAAGTAGCATGCTGTGTCTCAACTAACAATGATAGGCAGACTTTCTTTTGAAAAGGTGAAGGTTTGTCTGCCAGACCTACCAGGAGAATCTGGACATTTTCTGCGACTTGGAGACTATACATTTTACATTTTAGTCATTTAGCAGACGCTCTTATCCAGAGCGACTTACATGAGCAATTAGGGTTAAGTGCCTTGCTTAAGGGCACATCGACAGATTTTTCACCTAGTCGGCTCGGGGATTAGAACCAGCGACCTTTCGGTTACTGGCACAACGCTCTTACCCACTAAGCTACCTGCCGCCCACCACTATGTGGTGGTAAAGGATTAAGTAAGTAATTGATGGACAACACCCAAGTGGGAAGGTTAGTAATAGGGGTTGATGGCTACCTTGATGGAGGGCCAAGTAAGAGAGAGAGATTCCTAGATCTATATGGACCATTGTAGGACTTTTCTAACGCAGAGGAGGAAGGTGGCACCGCTTCGGCGGAGCATTGTTTTGTTTTGTCTGTGTGTTTTTGCAGCAGAGACTATTGGTACGCTGATAAGTGAAGGTCTACACCAACGGAGGTATGGATAGAGGGGAGATTGAACAGGTATCAGGTCAACCGATGCTACAGATGGCTACGAGGAAACTGACGATCTGGAGATGATAGTAGGTATATACACTGCTAAAGTGATAGTATTGAGAATGCATTGAGATAATGATCTGTATTTATTTTCAGGATGAGGAAAGTCATAATTGAATTCTGAATGTTTATAATGTATGTTAATATAAGTATACATTCTGAAAGTTGTAATGGGTGATTAAGTTGAGAGTTTTCATTTTCAGTGATAAGGATAAAGTGAATAAGAATTGTCATTTTAAATTTGGTTGAGTTCAGTCATTTGGTTGGTTATAATTTATAAGATTAATGAGTGATTTAAGTGAATTATTAGTCTGTATAAGCATATAAATGTTTTCTATATATATTAGGGGTTTAAACAGTGATACATTAAGGTCATGTCTTAGGATACATTTATATGATTTATTGAATAGACATTGTTGACTCATACTGTTTGAAACATGGAAGTTAAGGTGAGGATTGTGAATGAAATCATGAATATGTTGATTAATTGGGTTAAAGTATTATCATATTAGTAATGATATAGATTTGAAGTATTGGGTGATATTGATATGGATGTTTAGAGTGGTAAATATCTATGTTGATAGGAAAGTAAATAATTGGTTCCTATCATGGGGTTAGGATATTTTCATATGATGTGAATTTGGTTGAATTATTAAACCAGGAATAGTCTAGGGATGTGATGATGTAACAGGGAGTGATAATAGAGTGGTATAATGTGTATGTTATATCAGGTATATTAGGAGGACAAAGGCGTAGTTTAACATTGTATATTTTAACAATCATGGGTTGTTAAGCAATTGGGTCTGAGATGTTAATCATTAGAATGTGTAATTGATAATCACATAGATTTGGAGGCTATTATATTAAGATTAGGAGGATATGGTAATTTGAATGTTGTTGAAGTTTTTTAAAGGTTGTTTTAGTGGTAATTCCATAGGAACATGGATGGCAGTATTCTAGGTCCTCTAGTGGCCATAGTAATCATTACAGCCATAGTTATGGGGTGTTGTTTCCAATTTTTCGGGGATTGATTTTAAGATCTGTACAAACGATTACTAACATGCCAGTTATTACAGTTAGAGATGTGTCAGTTAATGGTAATACAAGGAGGGAGAGGACTAATTATTATTCTTTGTCATCTTGTTACAGTTCAGAGTCCATTAATAATGTTGATTGAGGAATGGGAATGTTAAGGTGGAATTGTATGACATGGAATTAAAGTTTACAGGAAGAAGAGGTGGACAGATGGCGATCTCAGTCGATCAGATAGATCCCCCAGGTGACCAGTGATAAGCTTGGGGGTCCTCTGACAGCGCATGGATGAGGAAGATGGATGTTTTTGTTATTTTTATATTCATGTGTTCAGATTATAGTTTCATGTAATTTTGTAATGGTTATGTAGAATTGTTTTGTATGGATGATGTCATGATGGTCACAATTTATTTCTATGGATGTTTCTTTCTTTGGGGTGTATCAGAAAAAGGGGTCATTTTAAAAGGGAGGATGTCTGTGGGATTTTTCCTTATATATAAAAATAAGGTTTTGACTACATAGATTATTAGCATGAATATATAGTAGTAAATTATCTGTTTATCTTTTACTCAGACTGAGTTTATAGAGGTTTGAGAGGTTTGATATCACATAAGATAGATGACTGGGAATTTATACCTTTGTTGATTAAATATATGGAGAATCAGGTTGGATTCAGGTATAGAAGGTGGAAGGGGTCAATTCTCAGTTATCTAGCATAGTTTAGGATCTAGGCAGAGATATACAGTGGGGAGAACAAGTATTTGATACACTGCCGATTTTGCAAGTTTTCCTACTTACAAAGCATGTAGAGGTCTGTAATTTATATCATAGGTACACTTCAACTGTGAGAGACGGAATCTAAAACAAAAATCCACAAAATCACATTGTATGATTTTTAAGTAATTAATTTGCATTTTATTGCATGACATAAGTATTTGATCACCTACCAACCAGTAAGAATTCCGGCTCTCACAGACCTGTTAGTTTTTCTTTAAGAAGCCCTCCTGTTCTCCACTCATTACCTGTATTAACTGCACCTGTATGAACTCGTTACCTGTATAAAAGACACCTGTCCACACACTCAATCAAACAGACTCCAACCTCTCCACAATGACCAAGACCAGAGAGCTGTGTAAGGACATCAGGGATAAAACTGTAGACCTGCACAAGGCTGGGATGGGCTACAGGACAATAGGCAAGCAGCTTGGTGAGAATGCAAAAACTGTTGGCGCAATTATTAGAAAATGGAAGAAGTTCAAGATGACGGTCAATCACCCTCAATCTGGGGCTCCATGCAAGATCTCACCTCGTGGGGCATCAATGATCATGAGGAAGGTGAGGGATCAGCCCAGAACTACACGGCAGGACCTGGTCAATGACCTAAAGAGAGCTGGGACCAAAGTCTCAAAGAAAACCATTAGTAGCACACTACGCCGTCATGAATTAAAATCCTGCAGCGCACGCAAGGTCCCCCTGCTCAAGCCAGCGCATGTACAGGCCCGTCTGAAGTTTGCCAATGACCATCTGGATGATCCAGAGGAGGAATGGGAGAAGGTCATGTGGTCTGATGAGACAAAAATATAGCTTTTTGGTCTAAACTCCACTCGCCGTGTTTGGAGGAAGAAGAAGGATGAGTACAACCCCAAGAACACCATCCCAACCGTGAAGCGTGGAGGTGGAAACATAATTCTTTGGGGATGCTTTTCTGCAAAGGGGACAGGACGACTGCACCGTATTGAGGGGAGGATGGATTGGGCCATGTATCGCGAGATCTTGGCCAACAACCTCCTTCCCTCAGTAAGAGCATGAAGATGGGTCGTGGCTGGGTCTTCCAGCATGACAACGACCCGAAACAAACAGCCAGGGCAACTAAGGAGTGGCTCCATAAGAAGCATCTCAAGGTCCTGGAGTGGCCTAGTCTCCAGACCTGAACCCAATAGAAAATCTTTGGAGGTAGCTGAAAGTCTGTATTGCCCAGCGACAGCCCCAAAACCTGAAGGATCTGGAGAAGGTCTGTATGGAGGAGTGGGCCAAAATCCCTGCTGAAGAGTGTGCAAACCTGGTCAAGACCTACAGGAAACGTATCATCTCTGTAATTGCAAACAAAAGTTTCTGTACCAAATATTAAGTTCTGCTTTTCTGATGTATCAAATACTTATGTCATGCAATAAAATGCAAATTAATTACTTAAAAATCATACAATGTGATTTTCTGGATTTTTGTTTTAGATTCCGTCTCTCACAGTTGAAGTGTACATATGATAAAAATTACAGACCTCTACATGCTTTGTAAGTAGGAAAACCTGCAAAATCGGCAGTGTATCAAATACTTGTTCTCCCCACTGTATGTACTACTGATTGGAGAAGAATGTATTTTACACAAAGTTATATATGAACTTATGGGGGTTAAGTGATCTTACTTACCACAAGATAAGAACAAAAAAAGTGGATTGATATGATGTTTTTATGGTATAATGATGTCATGCCATAGTGTTGTTAGGACAGAGGTAGAGTTACTAAATAAGTGGTTTGGGGCCATGAAGTCTACATTCCATTATGTCAAAGGAGATTACTGATGTTTAGGATAGCATGAGTGATGGACAGGATACTGACTTTGGGGTAAAGAGTGATGAACACCAAAGACAGGGAGTGCCCATGGAGACATGCCAGATGTATGCCAGGAAGAGGGTAATAGGAGGTATATAAGGTAGAGTATTCTTTGTTCAAGATAGTTCGTAACATCAAGGGCAAAGCTCTGGTCATTGTTGTAACGAACCCGGTACCAATCATTAAACATTTGCATTAACTGTCTACAAAGTGTCTCAGTATATCCTTGCATCCTTGATTCTTTGATACCCGAGAAACTCATCATAACGGTCCCTTAATACAAGGTTTGGTTTACTGTCTCAATGTTAGGTCCATTAATACAAGGGTTGGTTTACTGTCTCAATGTTAGGTCCCTTAATACAAGGTTTGGTTTACTGTCTCAATGTTAGGTCCATTAATACAAGGTTTGGTTTACTGTCTCAATGTTAGGTCCATTAATACAAGGGTTGGTTTACTGTCTCAATGTTAGGTCCATTAATACAAGGGTTGGTTTACTGTCTCAATGTTAGGTCCATTTATACAAGGGTTGGTTTACTGTCTCAATGTTAGGTCCATTAATACAAGGTTTGGTTTACTGTCTCAATGTTAGGTCCATTAATACAAGGTTTGGTTTACTGTCTCAATGTTAGGTCCCTTAATACAAGGGTTGGTTTACTGTCTCAATGTTAGGTCCATTAATACAAGGTTTGGTTTACTGTCTCAATGTTAGGTCCATTAATACAAGGTTTGGTTTACTGTCTCAATGTTAGGTCCATTAATACAAGGTTTGGTTTACTGTCTCAATGTTAGGTCCCTTAATACAAGGTTTGGTTTACTGTCTCAATGTTAGGTCCATTAATACAAGGTTTGGTTTACTGTCTCAATGTTAGGTCCATTAATACAAGGGTTGGTTTACTGTCTCTATGTTAGGTCCCTTAATACAAGGTTTGGTTTACTGTCTCAATGTTAGGTCCATTAATATAAGGGTTGGTTTACTGTCTCAATGTTAGGTCCATTAATACAAGGGTTGGTTTACTGTCTCAATGTTAGGTCCATTAATACAAGGGTTGGTTTACTGTCTCTATGTTAGGTCCCTTAATACAAGGTTTGGTTTACTGTCTCAATGTTAGGTCCCTTAATACAAGGTTTGGTTTACTGTCTCAATGTTAGATCCATTAATACAAGGTTTGGTTTACTGTCTCAATGTTAGGTCCATTAATACAAGGGTTGGTTTACTGTCTCAATGTTAGGTCCCTTAATACAAGGGTTGGTTTACTGTCTCAATGTTAGGTCCCTTAATACAAGGGTTGGTTTACTGTCTCAATGTTAGGTCCCTTAATACAAGGGTTGGTTTACTGTCTCAATTGTAGGTCCATTAATACAATGGTTGGTTTACTGTCTCAATGTTAGGTCCCTTAATACAAGGTTTGGTTTACTGTCTCAATGTTAGGTCCATTAATACAAGGTTTGGTTTGCTGTCTCAATGTTAGGTCCCTTAATACAAGGGTTGGTTTACTGTCTCAATGTCAGGTCCATTAATACAAGGGTTGGTTTACCGTCTCAATGTTAGGTCCCTTAATACAAGGTTTGGTTTACTGTCTCAATGTTAGGTCCCTTAATAAAAGGTTTGGTTTACTGTCTCAATGTTAGGTCCATTAATACAAGGGTTGGTTTACTGTCTCAATGTTAGGTCCATTAATACAAGGTTTGGTTTACTGTCTCAATGTTAGGTCCATTAATACAAGGTTTGGTTTACTGTCTCAATGTTAGGTCCCTTAATACAAGGTTGGTTTACTGTCTCAATGTTAGGTCCCTTACTACGACGGTTGGTTTACTGTCTCAATGTTAGGTCTCTTACTACGACGGTTGGTTTACTGTCTCAATGTTAGGTCCATTAATACAAGGTTTGGTTTACTGTCTCAATGTTAGGTCCATTAATACAAGGTTTGGTTTACTGTCTCAATGTTAGGTCCCTTAATACAAGGGTTGGTTTACTGTCTCAATGTTAGGTCTCTTACTACGACGGTTGGTTTACTGTCTCAATGTCACGTCCATTAATACAAGGTTTGGTTTACTGTCTCAATGTTAGGTCCATTAATACAAGGTTTGGTTTACTGTCTCAATGTTAGGTCCATTAATACAAGGTTTGGTTTACTGTCTCAATGTTAGGTCCATTAATACAAGGTTTGGTTTACTGTCTCAATGTTAGGTCCATTAATACAAGGTTTGGTTTACTGTCTCAATGTCACGTCCATTAATACAAGGGTTGGTTTACTGTCTCAATGTTAGGTCCCTTAATACAAGGTTTGGTTTACTGTCTCAATGTTAGGTCCCTTAATACAAGGTTGGTTTACTGTCTCAATGTTAGGTCCCTTACTACGACGGTTGGTTTACTGTCTCAATGTTAGGTCTCTTACTACGACGGTTGGTTTACTGTCTCCATTTTAGGTCCATTAATACAAGGTTTGGTTTACTGTCTCAATGTTAGGTCCATTAATACAAGGTTTGGTTTACTGTCTCAATGTTAGGTCCCTTAATACAAGGGTTGGTTTACTGTCTCAATGTTAGGTCCCTTACTACGACGGTTGGTTTACTGTCTCAATGTTAGGTCTCTTACTACGACGGTTGGTTTACTGTCTCAATGTTAGGTCCATTAATACAAGGGTTGGTTTACTGTCTCAATGTTAGGTCCCTTACTACGACGGTTGGTTTACTGTCTCAATTTTAGGTCTCTTACTACGACGGTTGGTTTACTGTCTCAATGTTACGTCCCTTAATAAAAGGGTTGGTTTACTGTCTCAATGTTAGGTCCATTAATACAAGGTTTGGTTTACTGTCTCAATGTTAGGTCCATTAATACAAGGTTTGGTTTACTGTCTCAATGTTAGGTCCATTAATACAGGGGTTGGTTTACTGTCTCAATGTTAGGTCCCTTAATACAAGGGTTGGTTTACTGTCTCAATGTTAGGTCCCTTACTACGACGGTTGGTTTACTGTCTCAATGTTAGCTCTCTTACTACGACGGTTGGTTTACTGTCTCAATGTTAGGTCCATTAATACAAGGGTTGGTTTACTGTCTCAATGTTAGGTCCCTTACTACGACGGTTGGTTTACTGTCTCAATGTTAGGTCTCTTACTACGACGGTTGGTTTACTGTCTCAATGTTACGTCCCTTAATAAAAGGGTTGGTTTACTGTCTCAATGTTAGGTCCATTAATACAAGGTTTGGTTTACTGTCTCAATGTTAGGTCCATTAATACAAGGTTTGGTTTACTGTCTCAATGTTAGGTCCATTAATACAGGGGTTGGTTTACTGTCTCAATGTTAGGTCCATTAATACAAGGTTTGGTTTACTGTCTCAATGTTAGGTCAATTAATACAAGGTTTGGTTTACTGTCTCAATGTTAGGTCCTTTAATACAAGGGTTGGTTTACTGTCTCAATGTTAGGTCCCTTACTATGACGGTTGGTTTACTGTCTCAATGTTAGGTCTCTTACTACGACGGTTGGTTTACTGTCTCAATGTTAGGTCCATTAATACAAGGGTTGGTTTACTGTCTCAATGTTAGGTCCCTTACTACGACGGTTGGTTTACTGTCTCAATGTTAGGTCTCTTACTACGACGGTTGGTTTACTGTCTCAATGTTACGTCCCTTAATAAAAGGGTTGGTTTACTGTCTCAATGTTAGGTCCATTAATACAAGGTTTGGTTTACTGTCTCAATGTTAGGTCCCTTAATACAAGGGTTGGTTTACTGTCTCAATGTTAGGTCCCTTACTACGACGGTTGGTTTACTGTCTCAATTTTAGGTCTCTTACTACGACGGTTGGTTTACTGTCTCAATGTTAGGTCCATTAATACAAGGGTTGGTTTACTGTCTCAATGTTAGGTCCCTTACTACGACGGTTGGTTTACTGTTTCAATGTTAGGTCTCTTACTACGACGGTTGGTTTACTGTCTCAATGTTACGTCTCTTAATAAAAGGGTTGGTTTACTGTCTCAATGTTAGGTCCATTAATACAAGGTTTGGTTTACTGTCTCAATGTTAGGTCCATTAATACAAGGTTTGGTTTAATGTCTCAATGTTAGGTCCATTAATACAGGGGTTGGTTTACTGTCTCAATGTTAGGTCCATTAATACAAGGTTTGGTTTACTGTCTCAATGTTAGGTGTGTCGTAATCTCTGAGTTGGAACGCTACCGAATCTCATGCTAGATATTTTAGCTTGCTAACTAAATTTGCTCCTGTGGGCGGAGTTTGCTGGATGTGGGCCGGTTCTCTGGCTCAGTGGTTAACTAGTGAACTAGTGGAAACTAGCAGATTCAGCCCCTCCACAATATACAGAACACAATCAAGTCTGTCACAAAAGATTAGGTGTGTCAACTTGGAAGAAATGAATGATCCTCAACAGCTGTCTAAAACTAACCATGCCATTTTTCCCTCCTCTCTCCTCTCTCTCTGTCATGGGCCTCTCACTCCACCGGGTTACCACCTTAATTTTCTTCCACTCTGCTCACCACTCTCTCTACTCAGCCTAACTAGCTCCACCTGTCCCTGCTCTGCTCTGCTCTAATTACTCTGCCAGCTGCGCTGCATTACCCACTACCTCTCCCAGTATTTAAGGCCCTGTCTTTCAGCTCTCCGGTGTCAGATCGTCTGCAAAGCTCACACCCGGAACCTGTTTGCTCGCGCTTCTGGCTCACCCTGGTTTTGTGACCCCGGACCTGCCTGTTTTTTGGATACTCTTCTGCCTCAGGAGATCCAGACCTGCTTCTGCCATTACGACTCCTGACTACTCTTCAATCCCGGTAACTCTGACCAGCCTTCTGCCTTGCTACTACGTATTTTGGATTTCCCGTGAACTGTACTGCTGCCTGGTTTCATTCCGCCCTGTTGTGTCTGTGTCTCCCCCCCCCAGGACTTCTGGACCACCCACCACCGGCTTCATAGGACGCATCGCTGCCACTGGGGGGGGCACAGACCCAGCGCATTGGACGGGACCCCTGTTACCCCTGGAGCCTTCATTCACTCCCTACTCCCCTTTTCCCTTAAGTTTAATAAACTTTCTGGTGTGACGCAATTGTGGTCCTCTGGTCGTCTGTCTGAACCGTGACAGTACGATCTGACCATTATGGACTCAGCGCACACTTTCCCCGACATGGAAACCGATGAGCATGAGCAGCAGTTCCAGCAGCAGCAACAACAACTCGCCATGATCATTCAACTCCTCACCAACCTTACCCCAGCCAGTCTGCCCACCAGCCCAGCCCCCGAGTTACCTGCCCCGGTCATTGCAGCCGCTGCTCCGGAACCCAAGATTGGAAACCCCGAGCGGTTCAACGGCGATTCAACCCAGGTCCGGCCATTCCTGACTAGCTGCCGACTTCAGTTCTCCTTGCAGCCAAGGACCTTCGCCACGGAGGGGGCTAAAGTTGGGTATGCCATCACTCACCTGACGGGCCGAGCTCGACTCTGGGGAACAGCAGAGTTCGAACGTCAAACCCCCGCATGTGCAACCTTCGACCTGTTTGCTGAGGAGATGCTGAAGGTGTTTGACCTGGATTCACCCACCGCAGAGGCGTCTCGTGAACTGTTCAGTATTCGACAAGGCAGACGTACAGTCGCAGACCATTCCATCGACTTCCGAACCCTGGCTAGACGAAGTTCTTGGAACACACCATCGTTGGTGGACGCGTTCTTCCATAGTTTGGCTGACTATATCAAGGACGAGTTGGTCTCCCATGAACTGCCTTCCACTCTTGATGAAGCCATCGCACTGACTGTCAGGATCGACAGAAGGATACAGACCCGTCGTCGTGAGAGGGGGCGCCAAGGTCCACCTACTACCGGCATTCGGAGAGATCCGACTGGGCTCCTGTCATCTACTGCCACTCACCCAGGTCAGCTTGATCAGTCTGAGCCTATGGAGATTGGGCGAGCCTCCCTCACTCCTGCAGAGCGCCAGCGCCGCTTCACCTCAAACCTCTGCCTCTATTGTGGAGGTGAGGGACATCGTGTGGTAACCTGCCCTTTAAAGGGCCGAAGCTCACCGGGCATAGGGGGAGTCCGGTTGAGTTCAATGACCATCCAGTCCTCCGACCGCAAACCCCTGCTGCAAGTTCACCTCCGCCTCTCTGACTCAACTCACACCCTGGCTGCTCTGGTGGATTCTGGCGCCGAAGCCAACATAATGGACATCAAGCTGGCACGCCAACTGGGACTGGAGAACCTCCGTTTGACACCTCCTATTCCTGCCCGGGCACTGGACGGACACTTACTCGGATCGGTCACTCATGTCACGGCCCCGGTCTCGATGGGTCTGTCCGGAAACCATCAAGAAACTATCCAGTTTCACCTGCTCCCCTCTCCAGGCCAACCCCTCATCCTGGGTTACCCATGGCTCCGCCGGCACAACCCTCAGCTCGACTGGGTGACCGGGGTGATCAGGGAGTGGGGAGAGGACTGCCACCGAACCTGCCTGCTTGCTGCCGCACTACCCCCTCGGCCAGTACCTACTAACTCCGCTCCTGACCTCTCCAATGTCCCAGAATGCTACCATGGTCTCAGAGAGGTGTTTAACAAAGCAAGAGCCACATCTCTGCCCCCTCACCGACCGTACGACTGTGCCATCGACCTCCTCCCTGGAACAGCTCCTCCAAAGGGTCGTCTTTATTCGTTGTCTGCTCCTGAAAGAAAGTCCATGGAGGACTACATCAATGGCTCTCTGTCCGCAGGATTAATCCGTTCATCTTCATCTCCTGCTGGTGCTGGCTTCTTCTTTGTGGGGAAGAAGGACGGATCTCTTCGCCCCTGCATCGACTACAGGGGACTCAACGACATCACAGTGAAGAACCGTTACCCTCTGCCTCTGCTCACCTCTGCTTTTGAGTTGCTCCAGGGAGCCACTGTTTTTACCAAGTTGGATCTCAGAAACGCTTACCACCTAGTGCGGATCCGGGAGGGAGATGAATGGAAAACCGCATTCAATACACCAACAGGCCACTACGAGTATCTGGTTATGCCTTTTGGCCTCACCAATGCTCCTGCTGTGTTCCAGGCTCTAGTGAATGATGTACTGCGGGACATGTTAAACAAGTTTGTCTTCGTTTACCTGGATGACATCTTAATCTACTCCAGAAACCTGTCTGAACACACCCGCCATGTCCAGCAAGTCCTTCATCGTCTTCTGGAGAATTCCCTCTACGCCAAGGCAGAGAAATGTGAGTTTCACGTCACGACAGTGGCCTTCCTGGGGTACATAGTGGCAGAGGGAAGTATCCAAATGGATCCTGCCAAAGTATCAGCAGTCACTTCATGGCCTGTTCCGGAGAACAGAAAGAAGCTGCAACAGTTTCTGGGGTTTGCTAACTTCTATAGGAAGTTTATCCGGAACTACAGTACCGTTGCTGCCCCTCTCACTGCTCTAACCAGCACCAAGCAACCCTTCACCTGGACCCCAGCAGCCGACAAAGCCTTCAGTACCCTCAAGGTGAGGTTCACCTCCGCTCCCATCCTCCAGATGCCTGATGTGGACCGGCAATTCATTGTGGAGGTGGACGCCTCGGATGTGGGAGTTGGTGCTGTGATTTCTCAGTGGGCTGCGGAGGATAGGAAGCTCCATCCCTGTGCCTTTTTCTCACGTCGGTTGTCCCCCTCTGAGTGCAATTACGACATAGGGAACCGTGAGCTGCTGGCTGTGAAGCTTGCCTTGGAGGAGTGGCGTCACTGGCTGGAGGGGTCCACCATTCCATTTCTCGTTTGGACCGATCATAAGAACTTGGAGTACATCCGCACGGCCAAACGGTTGAACTCCAGGCAGTCCCGCTGGGCCCTGTTCTTCACCAGGTTTAATTTCACTCTGTCATACCGGCCTGGATCACGCAACACCAAGCCAGACCCCCTCTCCCGTCAATTCCAGAAGGATGACACCCCCTCCAAGGACCCTGTGTCGATTCTGCCAAGTCCCTGCATCGTTGCAGCTCTGACCTGGGCTGTTGAGGAACAGGTGCTGGAGGCTCTCCGTAACCAGCCAGGTCCCAGCACTTGCCCAGCTGACCGCCTTTTTGTCCCCGAAGACCTGAGGTCCCAGGTCGTTCAGTGGGGACATGACTCCCGCCTAGCTTGTCACCCTGGCTCCACCCGCACTTACAACCTGCTCGCCCAGAGGTTCTGGTGGCCCTCTCTGAGGAAGGATGTACGGGAATTCGTCCAAGCCTGCCCCATCTGCAACCAACACAAGTCGTCCTGCCAGCCCCCAGCCGGATTGCTGCAGCCCCTGCCTGTGCCCAGACGTCCCTGGTCTCACATCGCCCTTGACTTTGTCACGGGGCTGCCCCCTTCAAGTGGCATGACCGTCATTCTCACCATCGTTGACCGTTTCAGCAAGATGGCACACTTCATTCCCCTCCCCAAGCTCCCAACCGCCAAGGAGACCGCCCAGGTGGTCCTGGAACACGTCTTCCGGATCCACGGACTGCCAAAGGATGTAGTTTCTGACCGTGGTCCACAATTCTCCTCCGCTTTTTGGAAGGAGTTCTGTCACCTGCTGGGAGCCACAGTCAGTCTGACTTCCGGATTCCATCCCCAATCCAATGGGCAGTCAGAGCGGGCTAATCAGGAGCTCGAGAAGGCACTGCGATGCATGACTTCACGCAACCCCCACTCCTGGTCGCAGCAATTGACATGGGTGGAGTACGCACACAATTCTCTGACCTGCTCTGCCATCGGTATGTCCCCTTTCCAATGTGTTTATGGATACCAGCCTCCTCTATTTGCCAGCCAGGAAGAGGAGGTTACTTGCCCATCTGCACTTGCTTTTGCCCGTCGATGTCGCCGCACCTGGTCACAAGCCCGAGCCACACTCCTCAGATCCGTTGCCAGCTACACTACCGGGGCCAACCGTCGGAGAATTCCTGCTCCCACCTACCATGTTGGTCAAAGGGTGTGGTTGTCATCGAAGAACCTGCCACTCAGGGTGGAGTCGCAGAAGCTGGCACCTCGGTTCATTGGCCCATTCCCTATCATAAGAGTGATTAGCCCAACTGCTGTCCGGCTCCAACTGCCTAATTCCCTGAGGGTGCACCCCACTTTCCATGTGTCTAAGATTAAGCCCATCCATGAGAGTCCGCTGGTCCCTGCTGCGCCTGGTCCTCCTCCTCCACGGCTCGTCGATGGTGGTCTGGTTTACACCGTCCGCCGCCTGCTTCGGTCCAGACGGAGGGGTAGGGGTCTCCAGTACCTCATTGACTGGGAGGGCTATGGACCTGAGGAGAGGACCTGGGTGCCAGCTAGTCGGATTGTGGATAGGACTCTCATCACCGCTTTCCACCAACGGCATCCTGATCAACCTGCAATCCGTAGGGGCCGCCCCAGAGGGGTCCCTAACCGTCCGGCCCGCTCGGCTTCCTGTCCTGGGCCTGATCCTGTCTCGGGACCTGTCCCATCTCCCGACCACGGCCCTCCGGCTTCCTCCGAGGATGAGGACGTTCACTCGGACCGTTCGGAGGAGTTCTAGCCCTCCTCCGGCTCCCCTCCTCCCGCCCGGCGTGGTGTTGCTCTTGGGACTTCTGGGGCCGTCCCTTGGGGGGGGGGTTCTGTCATGGGCCTCTCACTCCACCGGGTTACCACCTTAATTTTCTTCCACTCTGCTCACCACTCTCTCTACTCAGCCTAACTAGCTCCACCTGTCCCTGCTCTGCTCTGCTCTAATTACTCTGCCAGCTGCGCTGCATTACCCACTACCTCTCCCAGTATTTAAGGCCCTGTCTTTCAGCTCTCCGGTGTCAGATCGTCTGCAAAGCTCACACCCGGAACCTGTTTGCTCGCGCTTCTGGCTCACCCTGGTTTTGTGACCCCGGACCTGCCTGTTTTTTGGATACTCTTCTGCCTCAGGAGATCCAGACCTGCTTCTGCCATTACGACTCCTGACTACTCTTCAATCCCGGTAACTCTGACCAGCCTTCTGCCTTGCTACTACGTATTTTGGATTTCCCTTGAACTGTACTGCTGCCTGGTTTCATTCCGCCCTGTTGTGTCTGTGTCTCCCCCCCCCAGGACTTCTGGACCACCCACCACCGGCTTCATAGGACGCATCGCTGCCACTGGGGGGGGCACAGACCCAGCGCATTGGACGGGACCCCTGTTACCCCTGGAGCCTTCATTCACTCCCTACTCCCCTTTTCCCTTAAGTTTAATAAACTTTCTGGTGTGACGCAATTGTGGTCCTCTGGTCGTCTGTCTGAACCGTGACACTCTCTCTCTCTCTCTCTCTCTCTCTCTCTCACTCTCTCTCTCTCTCTCTCTCTCTCTCTCTCACTCTCTCTCACTCTCTCTCTCCTCTCACTCTCTCTCTCTCTCTCTCGCTCTCTCTCTCTCTCTCTGTCCCTCCCTGCTCTCCTCTCAATTCAATTTCTTTGCAGCAATTCGACCATGAAGGCCTGATTCACACAGTCCCCTCTGAACAGTTGATGTTGAGATGTGTCTCTGACTTGAACTCTGTGAAGCATTTATTTGGACTGCAATTTCTGAGGCTGGTAACTCTAATGAACTTATCCCCTGCAGCAGAGGTAACTCTGGGTCTTCCATTCCTGTGGCGGTCCTCATGAGAGCCAGTTTCATCATAGCGCCTGATGGTTTTTGCGACTGCACTTGAAGAAATTTTCAAAGTTCTTGAAATGTTCCGTATTGACTGACCTTCATGTCTTGAAGTAATGATGGACTGTCGTTTCTCTTTGCTTATTTGAGCTGTTCTTGCCATAATATGGACTTGGTCTTTTACCAAATAGGGCTATCTTCTGTATACCCCCCTACCTTGTCACAACACAACTGATTGGCTCAGACGCATTAAGAAGGACAGAAATTCCACAAATTAACTTTTAAGAAGGCACACCTGTTAATTGAAAGGCATTCCAGGTGACTACCTCATGAAGCTGGTTGAGAGAATGCCAAGAGTGTGTAAAGCTGTCATCAAGGCAAAGGGTGGCTATTTGAAAAATCTCAAATATAAAATATATTTTGATTTGTGCATCACTTTTTTGGTTACTACATGATTCCATATGTGTTATTTCATAGTTTTGATGTCTTCACTATTATTCTACAATGTAAAAAATAGTAAAAATAAAGAAAAACCCTTGAATGAGTAGGTGTGTCCAAACTTTTGACTGGTTGTGTACATGGCATGACAATGACAGTCAGAAGAGTTGGTTTAAACAGATCTGAGTCAGGAAACTAAGACTTGGTTTAAACAGATCTGAATCAGGAAACTAAGAGTTGGTTTAAACAGATCTGAATCAGGAAACTACGAGTTGGTTTAAACAGCTCTGAATCAGGAAACTAAGAGTTGGTTTGGACCACATACCAGACCTGGGTTCAAATAGTATTTGTTTTCTGTCAAACACTTTGAGCATTTGATTACATTTTGAGTGTTTGCACTTTTGGGATTATTCCATTGGTTTCATTGTGCCAGGCAAGCTAAAAAAATCCCAGCTAAAGCATTTGTAAGAAAACAAATCCTATTTGAACCCAGGTCTACATTATACATACCCATGTGTGAGTAAACTACAGAGAAGAACAGACAATCCAAGGTTCCAGTGGAAAGATGTACATAGTGTTTGCTGTTGAATGTTTATTACATGTCTACATACCTTTAGTACATAGTGGGGTTGAGTTGCTTTGTTGAGCTCAGTTCATTGTTAGAGCACCTTTAGTACATAGTGGGGTTGAGTTGCTTTGTTGAGCTCAGTTCATTGTTAGAGCACCTTTAGTACATAGTGGGGTTGAGTTGCTTTGTTGAGCTCAGTTCATTGTTAAAGCACCTTTAGTACATAGTGGGGTTGAGTTGCTTTGTTGAGCTCAGTTCATTGTTAGAGCACCTTTAGTACATAGTGGGGTTGAGTTGCTTTGTTGAGCTCAGTTCATTGTTAAAGCACCTTTAGCACATAGTGGGGTTGAGTTGCTTTGTTGAGCTCAGTTCATTGTTAAAGCACCTTTAGTACATAGTGGGGTTGAGTTGCTTTGTTGAGCTCAGTTCATTGTTAGTGCGCTTGTTGTTTTCATACTTTCTCCTCCGTGACAAAGAGATAAAGCTGTGATATCAGTGTTTAGGAAAAAAGCCAACATTTTATAAACCTTTTAAATGTTTATTTTTGCTTTACTATAGAGTAGTGCCAACTCCTAGCTTGTCATTGTCAAGTCAAACATGACAATTATATAAAGAGTTGTCAAGAAAGCAAGAACAGACTGGCCATCAGGCTAGTCAACTCCTTCAGACAAAGTTAATTCATAAACAACAACCGTTTTCTTGATGAAGGAAAATGGGGATATGTTTAGGATCCAACAAATTATAATTGTGTTAATGAACGAATGAGCATTACTGTTTTAAATCTTTGTGATACACCGAATAGCAACTACTGTATTGTCTACTAGGATTCTGAAATGAAAATGGTGTTTTGTCTCTGCTGTTCTTCTACTGTATAGCCTGGTTGTTAGTGTTGTGATATTAAATGCTTTTAACAATACTAGTTACCTGTGTCTTGTACGTGTGCCCTTTCTGTACAAAGACAATTTTGCAGCAAAAAAAATAAAAATAAATGTTTAGATAAATAAAACCCCTTGAAATAATAATTCATTCATTCATTCCAAACTGGCCTGAATGACACATATGCAGTACTGATCCTGACCACAAGGGGGGGGGGGGGCTGTAACGCAGAGGAACTTTTGTGAGACAGCCGTGGTTCCATAAAGTGTGTGTGTGTGACATTCCTACAGATTTGTGTGTGTGTGTGTTACACTCTAGACGTGACATTGTTTACGATGCTGACAGATGGATCTATAATGAGGTACAGAATACATATCTAGCTGAACCAACCACAGATGGATCTATAATGAGGTACAGAATACATATCTAGCTGAACCAACCACAGATGGATCTATAATGAGGTACAGAATACATATCTAGCTGAACTAACCACAGATTGATCTATAATGAGGTACAGAATACATATCTAGCTGAACCAACCACAGATGGATCTATAATGAGGTACATAATACATATCTAGCTGAACCAACCACAGATGGATCTATAATGAGGTACAGAATACATATCTAGTTGAACCAACCATAGAGCCAATGAAAGCTCTTGTGTGTCGATATCTTCACTAGTTGTTCCTGTCATCAAACCTGTGAACAATCAGGATCAATTGAACTTCAGATACCCACCTGGATCCCTTCTGCTGGAAACTAGGCAACAAGATACACACACAAACACTAAATATTTCAACAGAAATCAAGGGGTACATTTTAAATGTGGTCATGGAAAACAAGGTCTGAATAGTGGTTTCTAAAAACAAAATAAAAAGTAAGGAACAAGTTGTTTTTATCACATTGAATATTAACTTTGTAGTAGAGTGGAGTTGCTTGTTAAAAATCATGCAGATCACAATTCATCCAAACAACTTGGCATGAGTCCTTTCCGCAGTGCTGCTGCTTGGAGCTAGGGTTGGGTTAGGGATAGGGTTGGGTTAGGGTTAGGGATAGATTTGGGTTAGGGTTAGGGATAGGGTTGGGTTAGGGTTAGGGTTAGGGTTAGGGTTAGGGTTAGGGTTAGGGATAGGGTTGGGTTAGGGTTAGGGATAGAGTTGGGTTAGGGTTAGGGATAGGGTTGGGTTAGGGTTAGGGATAGAGTTGGGTTAGGGTTAGGGTTAGGGTTAGGGATAGAGTTGGGTTAGGGTTAGGGATTGAGTTGGGTTAGGGTTAGGGTTAGGGATAGAGTTGGGTTAGGGTTAGGGATAGAGTTGGGTTAGGGTTAGGGATAGAGTTGGGTTAGGGATTGAGTTGGGTTAGGGATAGGGATAGGGTTGGGTTAGGGATTGAGTTGGGTTAGGGTTAGGGATAGGGTTGGGTTAGGGTTAGGGATAGAGTTGGGTTAGGGTTAGGGATAGAGTTGGGTTAGGGTTAGGGATTGAGTTGGGTTAGGGTTAGGTATAGAGATAGGGTTGGGTTAGGGATTGAGGTGGGTTAGGGTTAGGGATAGGGTTGGGTTAGGGTTAGGGATAGAGTTGGGTTAGGGTTAGGGATAGAGTTGGGTTAGGGTTAGGGATTGAGTTGGGTTAGGGTTAGGGATAGAGTTGGGTTAGGGTTAGGGATAGAGTTGGGTTATGGTTAGGGATAGGGTTGGGTTAGGGTTAGGGATAGAGTTGGGTTAAAGTTAGGGATAGAGTTGGGTTAGGGTTAGGGATAGAGTTGGTTTAGGGTTAGGGATAGGGATAGGGTTGGGTTAGGGTTAGGGTTAGGGATAGAGTTGGGTTAGGGATTGAGTTGGGTTAGGGTTAGGGATAGAGTTGGGTTAGGGTTAGAGATAGAGTTGGGTTAGGGTTAGGGATAGAGTTGGGTTAGGGATAGAGTTGGGTTAGGGATAGGGATAGGGATAGGGTTGGGTTAGGGTTAGGGATAGGGTTGGGTTAGGGTTAGGGATAGAGTTGGGTTAGGGATTGAGTTGGGTTAGGGTTAGGGATAGGGTTGGGTTAGGGTTAGGGACAGAGTTGGGTTAGGGTTAGGGATAGAGTTGGGTTAGGGTTAGGGATAGGGTTGGGTTAGGGTTAGGGATAGAGTTGGGTTAGGGATTGAGTTGGGTTAGGGATAGAGTTGGGTTAGGGTTAGGGATAGGGTTGGATTAGGGTTATGGTTAGGGATAGAGTTGGGTTAGGGTTAAGGATAGAGTTGGGTTAGGGTTAGGGTTAGGGTTAGGGATAGGGTTGGGTTAGGGGTAGGGATAGAGTTGGGTTAGGGTTAGGGATAGAGTTGGGTTAGGGTTAGGGATTGAGTTGGGTTAGGGTTAGGGATAGAGTTGGGTTAGGGTTAGGGATAGAGTTGGGTTAGGGTTAGGGATAGAGTTGGGTTAGGGATTGAGTTGGGTTAGGGATAGGGATAGGGTTGGGTTAGGGATTGAGTTGGGTTAAGGTTAGGGATAGGGTTGGGTTAGGGTTAGGGATAGAGTTGGGTTAGGGTTAGGGATAGAGTTGGGTTAGGGTTAGGGATTGAGTTGGTTTAGGGTTAGGGATAGAGTTGAGTTAGGGTTAGGGATAGAGTTGGGTTAAGGTTAGGGATAGGGTTGGGTTAGGGTTAGGGATAGAGTTGGGTTAAAGTTAGGGATAGAGTTGGGTTAGGGTTAGGGATAGAGTTGGGATAGGGTTAGGGGTAGAGTTGGTTTAGGGTTAGGGATAGGGTTGGGTTAGGGTTAGGGTTAGGGATAGAGTTGGGTTAGGGATTGAGTTGGGTTAGGGTTAGGGATAGAGTTGGGTTAGGGTTAGAGATAGAGTTGGGTTAGGGATAGGGATAGGGATAGGGTTGGGTTAGGGTTAGGGATAGGGTTGAGTTAGGGTTAGGGATAGAGCTGGGTTAGGGATTGAGTTGGGTTAGGGTTAGGGATAGGGTTGGGTTAGGGTTAGGGACAGAGTTGGGTTAGGGTTAGGGATAGAGTTGGGTTAGGGTTAGGGATAGGGTTGGGTTAGGGTTAGGGATAGAGTTGGGTTAGGGATTGAGTTGGTTTAGGGATAGAGTTGGGTTAGGGTTAGGGATAGGGTTGGGTTAGGGTTAGGGATAGAGTTGGGTTAGGGTTAGGGATAGAGTTTGGTTAGGGTTAGGAATAGAGTTGGGTTAGGGTTAGGGATAGGGTTGGGTTAGGGTTAGGGATAGAGTTGGGTTAGGGATTGAGTTGGGTTAGGGATAGAGTTGGGATAGGGTTAGGGATAGGGTTGGGTTAGGGTTAGGGATAGAGTTGGGTTAGGGTTAGTGATAGAGTTGGGTTAGGGTTAGGGATAGAGTTGGGTTAGTGTTAGGGATAGAGTTTGGTTAGGGTTAGGGATAGAGTTGGGTTAGGGTTAGGGATAGAGTTGGGTTAGGGTTAGGGATAGAGCTGGGTTAGGGTTAGGGATAGGGTTGGGTTAGGGTTAGGGATAGAGTTGGGATAGGGTTAGGGATAGAGTTGGGTTAGGGTTAGGGATAGAGTTGGGTTAGTGTTAGGGATTGAGTTGGGTTAGGGATTGAGTTGGGTTAGGGTTAGGGATAGGGTTGGGTTAGGGATAGAGTTGGGTTAGGGTTAGGGTTAGAGTTGGGTTAGGGTTAGGGATAGAGTTGGGTTAGGGTTAGGGATAGAGTTGGGTTAGGGTTAGGGATAGAGTTGGGTTAGGGTTAGGGATAGAATTGGGTTAGGGTTAGGGATAGAGTTGGGTTAGGGGTAGAGTTGCGTTAGGGTTAGGGATAGAGTTGGGTTAGGGTTGGGTTAGGGATTGAGTTGGGTTAGGGTTAGGGATAGGGTTGGGTTAGGGATAGAGTTGGGTTAGGGTTAGGGTTAGAGTTGGATTAGGGTTAGGGTTAGGGATAGGGTTGGGTTAGGGTTAAGGTTAGGGATAGAGTTGGGTTAGGGTTAGGGATAGAGTTGGGTTAGGGATTGAGTTGGGTCAGGGTTAGGGATAGAGTTGGGTTAGGGATAGGGATGCAGTTGGGTTAGGGTTAGGGATAGAGTTGGGTTAGGGTTAGGGATAGAGTCGGGTTAGGGTTAGGGATAGAGTTGGGTTAGGGTTAGGGATAGAGTTGGGTCAGGGTTAGGAATAGGGTTGGGTTAGGGTTAGGGATTGAGTTGGGTTAGGGTTAGGGTTAGGGATAGGGTTGGGTTAGGGTTAGGGATTGAGTTGGGTTAGGGTTAGGGATAGAGTTGGGTTAGGGATAGAGTTGGGTTAGGGTTAGGGATAGAGTTGGTTTAGGGTTAGGGTTAGAGTTGGGTTAGGTTTAGGGATAGAATTGGGTTAGGGTTAGGGATAGAGTTGGGTTAGGGTTAGGGATAGAGTTGGGTTAGGGTTAGGGATAGAGTTGGGTTAGGGTTAGGGATAGGGATAGAGTTGGGTTAGGGTTAGGGATAGAGTTGGATTAGTGTTAGGGATAGAGTTTGGTTAGGGTTAGGGATAGAGTTGGGTTAGGGTTAGGGATAAAGGGGTTAGGGTTAGGGATAGAGTTGGGTTAGGGTTAGGGATATAGTTGGGTTAGGGTTAGGGATAGGGATGGGTTAGGGTTAGGGATTGAGTTGGGTTAGGGTTAGTGATAGAGTTGGATTAGGGATAGAGTTGGGATAGGGATAGAGTTGGGTTAGGGTTAGGGATAGAGTTGGGTTAGGGTTAGGGATAGAGTTGGGTTAGGGTTAGGGATAGGGATAGAGTTGGGTTAGGGTTAGGGATAGAGTTGGATTAGTGTTAGGGATAGAGTTGGGTTAGGGTTAGGGATAGAGTTGGGTTAGGGTTAGGGATAAAGGGGTTAGGGTTAGGGATAGAGTTGGGTTAGGGTTAGGGATATAGTTGGGTTAGGGTTAGGGATAGGGATGGGTTAGGGTTAGGGATTGAGTTGGGTTAGGGTTAGGGATAGAGTTGGGTTAGGGATAGAGTTGGGATAGGGATAGAGTTGGGTTAGGGTTAGGGATAGAGTTGGGTTAGGGTTAGGGTTAGAGTTGGGTTAGGGTTAGGGATAGAGTTGGGTTAGGGTTAGGGATAGAGTTGGGTTAGGGTTAGGGATAGAGTTGGGTTAGGGTTAGGGATAGAATTGGGTTAGGGTTAGGGATAGAGTTGGATTAGGGGTAGAGTTGCGTTAGGGTTAGGGATAGAGTTGGGTTAGGGTTGGGTTAGGGATTGAGTTGGGTTAGGGTTAGGGATAGGGTTGGGTTAGGGATAGAGTTGGGTTAGGGTTAGGGTTAGAGTTGGATTAGGGTTAGGGTTAGGGATAGGGTTGGGTTAGGGTTAAGGTTAGGGATAGAGTTGGGTTAGGGTTAGGGATAGAGTTGGGTTAGGGATTGAGTTGGGTCAGGGTTAGGGATAGAGTTGGGTTAGGGATAGGGATGCAGTTGGGTTAGGGTTAGGGATAGAGTTGGGTTAGGGTTAGGGATAGAGTCGGGTTAGGGTTAGGGATAGAGTTGGGTTAGGGTTAGGGATAGAGTTGGGTCAGGGTTAGGAATAGGGTTGGGTTAGGGTTAGGGATTGAGTTGGGTTAGGGTTAGGGATAGAGTTGGGTTAGGGTTAGGGATAGAGTTGGGTTAGGGTTAGGGATAGGGATAGAGTTGGGTTAGGGTTAGGGATAGAGTTGGATTAGTGTTAGGGATAGAGTTGGGTTAGGGTTAGGGATAGAGTTGGGTTAGGGTTAGGGATAAAGGGGTTAGGGTTAGGGATAGAGTTGGGTTAGGGTTAGGGATATAGTTGGGTTAGGGTTAGGGATAGGGATGGGTTAGGGTTAGGGATTGAGTTGGGTTAGGGTTAGGGATAGAGTTGGGTTAGGGATAGAGTTGGGATAGGGATAGAGTTGGGTTAGGGTTAGGGATAGAGTTGGGTTAGGGTTAGGGTTAGAGTTGGGTTAGGGTTAGGGATAGAGTTGGGTTAGGGTTAGGGATAGAGTTGGGTTAGGGTTAGGGATAGAGTTGGGTTAGGGTTAGGGATATAATTGGGTTAGGGTTAGGGATAGAGTTGGGTTAGGGGTAGAGTTGCGTTAGGGTTAGGGATAGAGTTGGGTTAGGGTTGGGTTAGGGATTGAGTTGGGTTAGGGTTAGGGATAGGGTTGGGTTAGGGATAGAGTTGGGTTAGGGTTAGGGTTAGAGTTGGATTAGGGTTAGGGTTAGGGATAGGGTTGGGTTAGGGTTAAGGTTAGGGATAGAGTTGGGTTAGGGTTAGGGATAGAGTTGGGTTAGGGATTGAGTTGGGTCAGGGTTAGGGATAGAGTTGGGTTAGGGATAGGGATGCAGTTGGGTTAGGGTTAGGGATAGAGTTTGGTTAGGGTTAGGGATAGAGTCGGGTTAGGGTTAGGGATAGAGTTGGGTTAGGGTTAGGGATAGAGTTGGGTCAGGGTTAGGAATAGGGTTGGGTTAGGGTTAGGGATTGAGTTGGGTTAGGGTTAGGGTTAGGGATAGGGTTGGGTTAGGGTTAGGGATTGAGTTGGGTTAGGGTTAGGGATAGAGTTGGGTTAGGGATAGAGTTGGGTTAGGGTTAGGGATAGAGTTGGGTTAGGGTTAGGGATAGGGATAGAGTTGGGTTAGGGTTAGGGATAGAGTTGGATTAGTGTTAGGGATAGAGTTTGGTTAGGGTTAGGGATAGAGTTGGGTTAGGGTTAGGGATAAAGGGGTTAGGGTTAGGGATAGAGTTGGGTTAGGGTTAGGGATATAATTGGGTTAGGGTTAGGGATAGAGTTGGGTTAGGGTTAGGGATAGAGTTGGCTTAGGGTTAGGGATAGAGTTGGGTTAGGGTTAGGGATAGGGTTGGGTTAGGGTTAGGGATAGGGATAGGGTTGGGTTAGGGTTAGGGATAGGGTTGGGTTAAGGTTAGGGATAGGGTTGGGTTAGGGATTGAGTTGGGTTAGGGTTAGGGATAGGGTTGGGTTAGGGTTAGGGACAGAGTTGAGTTAGGGTTAGGGTTAGAGATAGAGTTGGGTTAGGGTTAGGGATAGGGTTGGGTTAGGGTTAGGGATAGAGTTTGGTTAGGGATTGAGTTGGGTTAGGGATAGAGTTGGGTTAGGGTTAGGGATAGGGTTGGGTTAGGGTTATGGTTAGGGATAGAGTTGGGTTAGGGTTAAGGATAGAGTTGGGTTAGGGTTAGGGTTAGGGATAGGGTTGGGTTAGGGGTAGGGATAGAGTTGGGTTAGGGTTAGGGATAGAGTTGGGTTAGGGTTAGGGATTGAGTTGGGTTAGGGTTAGGGATAGAGTTGGGTTAGGGTTAGGGATAGAGTTGGGTTAGGGTTAGGGATAGAGTTGGGTTAGGGATTGAGTTGGGTTAGGGATAGGGATAGGTTTTGTTAGGGATTGAGTTGGGTTAGGGTTAGTGATAGGGTTGGGTTAGGGTTAGGGATAGAGTTGGGTTAGGGTTAGGGATAGAGTTGGGTTAGGGTTAGGGATTGAGTTGGGTTAGGGTTAGGGATAGAGTTGGGTTAGGGTTAGGGATAGAGTTGGGTTATGGTTAGGGATAGGGATAGGGTTGGGTTAGGGATTGAGTTGGGTTAAGGTTAGGGATAGAGTTGGGTTAAAGTTAGGGATAGAGTTGGGTTAGGGTTAGGGATAGAGTTGGGTTAGGGTTAGGGATAGAGTTGGTTTAGGGTTAGGGATAGGGTTGGGTTAGGGTTAGGGTTAGGGATAGAGTTGGGTTAGGGATTGAGTTAGGTTAGGGTTAGGGATAGAGTTGGGTTAGGGTTAGGGATAGAGTTGGGTTAGGGATAGAGTTGGGTTAGGGATAGGGATAGGGATAGGGATAGGGATAGGGTTGGGTTAGGGTTAGGGATAGAGTTGGGTTGGGGATTGAGTTGGGTTAGGGTTAGGGATAGGGTTGGGTTAGGGTTAGGGACAGAGTTGGGTTAGGGATTGAGTTGGGTTAGGGTTAGGGATAGGGTTGGGTTAGAGTTAGGGACAGAGTTGGGTTAGGGTTAGGGATAGAGTTGGGTTAGGGTTAGGGATAGGGTTGGGTTAGGGTTAGGGATAGAGTTGCGTTAGGGATTGAGTTGGTTTAGGGATAGTGTTGGGTTAGGGTTAGGGATAGGGTTGGGTTAGGGTTAGGGATAGAGTTGGGTTAGGGATTGAGTTGGGTTAGGGATAGAGTTGGGATAGGGTTAGGGATAGGGTTGGGTTAGGGTTAGGGATAGAGTTGGGTTAGGGTTAGTGATAGAGTTGGGTTAGGGTTAGGGATAGAGTTGGGTTAGTGTTAGGGATAGAGTTTGGTTAGGGTTAGGGATAGAGTTGGGTTAGGGTTAGGGATAGAGTTGGGTTAGGGTTAGGGATAGAGCTGGGTTAGGGTTAGGGATAGGGCTGGGTTAGGGTTAGGGATAGAGTTGGGTTAGGGTTAGGGATAGAGTTGGGTTAGGGTTAGGGATAGAGTTGGGTTAGTGTTAGGGATTGAGTTGGGTTAGGGATTGAGTTGGGTTCGGGTTAGGGATAGGGTTGGGTTAGGGATAGAGTTGGGTTAGGGTTAGGGTTAGAGTTGGGTTAGGGTTAGGGATAGTGTTGGGTTAGGGTTAGGGATAGAGTTGGGTTAGGGTTAGGGATAGGGTTGGGTTAGGGATAGAGTTGGGTTAGGGTTAGGGATAGAATTGGGTTAGGGTTAGGGATAGAGTTGGGTTAGGGATTGAGTTGGGTTAGGTTTAGGGATAGAGTTGGGTTAGGGTTAGGGATAGAGTTGGGTTAGGGTTGGGTTAGGGATTGAGTTGGGTTAGTGTTAGGGATAGAGTTGGGTTAGGGTTAGGGTTACGGTTAGGGATAGGGTTGGGTTAGTGTTAGGGTTAGGGATAGAGTTGGGTTAGGGTTAGGGATAGAGTTGGGTTAGGGATTGAGTTGGGTTAGGGTTAGGGATAGAGTTGGGTTAGGGATAGGGATTGAGTTGGGTTAGGGTTAGGGATAGGGTTGGGTTAGAGATAGAGTTGGGTTAGGATTAGGGTTAGAGTTGGGTTAGGGTTAGGGATAGTGTTGGGTTAGGGTTAGGGATAGAGTTGGGTTAGGGTTAGGGATAGAGTTGGGTTAGGGTTAGGGATAGAATTGGGTTAGGGTTAGGGATAGAGTTGGGTTAGGGATAGAGTTGGTTTAGGGTTAGGGATAGGGATAGGGTTGGGTTAGGGTTAGGGTTAGGGATAGAGTTGGGTTAGGGATTGAGTTGGGTTAGGGTTAGGGATAGAGTTGGGTTAGGGTTAGAGATAGAGTTGGGTTAGGGTTAGGGATAGAGTTGGGTTAGGGATAGAGTTGGGTTAGGGATAGGGACAGGGATAGGGTTGGGTTAGGGTTAGGGATAGGGTTGGGTTAGGGTTAGGGATAGAGTTGGGTTAGGGATTGAGTTGGGTTAGGGTTAGGGATAGGGTTGGGTTAGGGTTAGGGACAGAGTTGGGTTAGGGTTAGGGATAGAGTTGGGTTAGGGTTAGGGATAGGGTTGGGTTAGGGTTAGGGATAGAGTTGGGTTAGGGATTGAGTTGGGTTAGGGATAGAGTTGGGTTAGGGTTAGGGATAGGGTTGGATTAGGGTTATGGTTAGGGATAGAGTTGGGTTAGGGTTAAGGATAGAGTTGGGTTAGGGTTAGGGTTAGGGTTAGGGATAGGGTTGGGTTAGGGGTAGGGATAGAGTTGGGTTAGGGTTAGGGATAGAGTTGGGTTAGGGTTAGGGATTGAGTTGGGTTAGGGTTAGGGATAGAGTTGGGTTAGGGTTAGGGATAGAGTTGGGTTAGGGTTAGGGATAGAGTTGGGTTAGGGATTGAGTTGGGTTAGGGATAGGGATAGGGTTGGGTTAGGGATTGAGTTGGGTTAAGGTTAGGGATAGGGTTGGGTTAGGGTTAGGGATAGAGTTGGGTTAGGGTTAGGGATAGAGTTGGGTTAGGGTTAGGGATTGAGTTGGTTTAGGGTTAGGGATAGAGTTGAGTTAGGGTTAGGGATAGAGTTGGGTTAAGGTTAGGGATAGGGTTGGGTTAGGGTTAGGGATAGAGTTGGGTTAAAGTTAGGGATAGAGTTGGGTTAGGGTTAGGGATAGAGTTGGGATAGGGTTAGGGGTAGAGTTGGTTTAGGGTTAGGGATAGGGTTGGGTTAGGGTTAGGGTTAGGGATAGAGTTGGGTTAGGGATTGAGTTGGGTTAGGGTTAGGGATAGAGTTGGGTTAGGGTTAGAGATAGAGTTGGGTTAGGGATAGGGATAGGGATAGGGTTGGGTTAGGGTTAGGGATAGGGTTGAGTTAGGGTTAGGGATAGAGTTGGGTTAGGGATTGAGTTGGGTTAGGGTTAGGGATAGGGTTGGGTTAGGGTTAGGGACAGAGTTGGGTTAGGGTTAGGGATAGAGTTGGGTTAGGGTTAGGGATAGGGTTGGGTTAGGGTTAGGGATAGAGTTGGGTTAGGGATTGAGTTGGTTTAGGGATAGAGTTGGGTTAGGGTTAGGGATAGGGTTGGGTTAGGGTTAGGGATAGAGTTGGGTTAGGGTTAGGGATAGAGTTTGGTTAGGGTTAGGAATAGAGTTGGTTTAGGGTTAGGGATAGGGTTGGGTTAGGGTTAGGGATAGAGTTGGGTTAGGGATTGAGTTGGGTTAGGGATAGAGTTGGGATAGGGTTAGGGATAGGGTTGGGTTAGGGTTAGGGATAGAGTTGGGTTAGGGTTAGTGATAGAGTTGGGTTAGGGTTAGGGATAGAGTTGGGTTAGTGTTAGGGATAGAGTTTGGTTAGGGTTAGGGATAGAGTTGGGTTAGGGTTAGGGATAGAGTTGGGTTAGGGTTAGGGATAGAGCTGGGTTAGGGTTAGGGATAGGGTTGGATTAGGGTTAGGGATAGAGTTGGGATAGGGTTAGGGATAGAGTTGGGTTAGGGTTAGGGATAGAGTTGGGTTAGTGTTAGGGATTGAGTTGGGTTAGGGATTGAGTTGGGTTAGGGTTAGGGATAGGGTTGGGTTAGGGATAGAGTTGGGTTAGGGTTAGGGTTAGAGTTGGGTTAGGGTTAGGGATAGAGTTGGGTTAGGGTTAGGGATAGAGTTGGGTTAGGGTTAGGGATAGAGTTGGGTTAGGGTTAGGGATAGAATTGGGTTAGGGTTAGGGATAGAGTTGGGTTAGGGGTAGAGTTGCGTTAGGGTTAGGGATAGAGTTGGGTTAGGGTTGGGTTAGGGATTGAGTTGGGTTAGGGTTAGGGATAGGGTTGGGTTAGGGATAGAGTTGGGTTAGGGTTAGGGTTAGAGTTGGATTAGGGTTAGGGTTAGGGATAGGGTTGGGTTAGGGTTAAGGTTAGGGATAGAGTTGGGTTAGGGATAGAGTTGGGTTAGGGATTGAGTTGGGTCAGGGTTAGGGATAGAGTTGGGTTAGGGATAGGGATGCAGTTGGGTTAGGGTTAGGGATAGAGTTGGGTTAGGGTTAGGGATAGAGTCGGGTTAGGGTTAGGGATAGAGTTGGGTTAGGGTTAGGGATAGAGTTGGGTCAGGGTTAGGAATAGGGTTGGGTTAGGGTTAGGGATTGAGTTGGGTTAGGGTTAGGGTTAGGGATAGGGTTGGGTTAGGGTTAGGGATTGAGTTGGGTTAGGGTTAGGGATAGAGTTGGGTTAGGGATAGAGTTGGGTTAGGGTTAGGGATAGAGTTGGTTTAGGGTTAGGGTTAGAGTTGGGTTAGGGTTAGGGATAGAATTGGGTTAGGGTTAGGGATAGAGTTGGGTTAGGGTTAGGGATAGAGTTGGGTTAGGGTTAGGGATAGAGTTGGGTTAGGGTTAGGGATAGGGATAGAGTTGGGTTAGGGTTAGGGATAGAGTTGGATTAGTGTTAGGGATAGAGTTTGGTTAGGGTTAGGGATAGAGTTGGGTTAGGGTTAGGGATAAAGGGGTTAGGGTTAGGGATAGAGTTGGGTTAGGGTTAGGGATATAGTTGGGTTAGGGTTAGGGATAGGGATGGGTTAGGGTTAGGGATTGAGTTGGGTTAGGGTTAGGGATAGAGTTGGATTAGGGATAGAGTTGGGATAGGGATAGAGTTGGGTTAGGGTTAGGGATAGAGTTGGGTTAGGGTTAGGGATAGAGTTGGGTTAGGGTTAGGGATAGGGATAGAGTTGGGTTAGGGTTAGGGATAGAGTTGGATTAGTGTTAGGGATAGAGTTGGGTTAGGGTTAGGGATAGAGTTGGGTTAGGGTTAGGGATAAAGGGGTTAGGGTTAGGGATAGAGTTGGGTTAGGGTTAGGGATATAGTTGGGTTAGGGTTAGGGATAGGGATGGGTTAGGGTTAGGGATTGAGTTGGGTTAGGGTTAGGGATAGAGTTGGGTTAGGGATAGAGTTGGGATAGGGATAGAGTTGGGTTAGGGTTAGGGATAGAGTTGGGTTAGGGTTAGGGATAGAGTTGGGTTAGGGTTAGGGATAGAGTTGGGTTAGGGTTAGGGATTGAGTTGGGTTAGGGTTAGGGATAGAGTTGGCTTAGGGTTAGGGATAGAGTTGGGTTAGGGTTAGGGATAGGGTTGGGTTAGGGTTAGGAATAGGGATAGGGTTGGGTTAGGGTTAGGGATAGGGTTGGGTTAAGGTTAGGGATAGGGTTGGGTTAGGGATTGAGTTGGGTTAGGGTTAGGGATAGGGTTGGGTTAGGGTTAGGGACAGAGTTGAGTTAGGGTTAGGGATAGGGTTGGGTTAGGGTTATGGTTAGGGATAGAGTTGGGTTAGGGTTAAGGATAGAGTTGGGTTAGGGTTAGGGTTAGGGATAGGGTTGGGTTAGGGGTAGGGATAGAGTTGGGTTAGGGTTAGGGATAGAGTTGGGTTAGGGTTAGGGATTGAGTTGGGTTAGGGTTAGGGATAGAGTTGGGTTAGGGTTAGGGATAGAGTTGGGTTAGGGTTAGGGATAGAGTTGGGTTAGGGATTGAGTTGGGTTAGGGATAGGGATAGGTTTTGTTAGGGATTGAGTTGGGTTAGGGTTAGGGATAGGGTTGGGTTAGGGTTAGGGATAGAGTTGGGTTAGGGTTAGGGATAGAGTTGGGTTAGGGTTAGGGATTGAGTTGGGTTAGGGTTAGGGATAGAGTTGGGTTAGGGTTAGGGATAGAGTTGGGTTATGGTTAGGGATAGGGATAGGGTTGGGTTAGGGATTGAGTTGGGTTAAGGTTAGGGATAGAGTTGGGTTAAAGTTAGGGATAGAGTTGGGTTAGGGTTAGGGATAGAGTTGGGTTAGGGTTAGGGATAGAGTTGGTTTAAGGTTAGGGATAGGGTTGGGTTAGGGTTAGGGTTAGGGATAGAGTTGGGTTAGGGATTGAGTTAGGTTAGGGTTAGGGATAGAGTTGGGTTAGGGTTAGGGATAGAGTTGGGTTAGGGATAGAGTTGGGTTAGGGATAGGGATAGGGATAGGGATAGGGATAGGGATAGGGATAGGGTTGGGTTAGGGTTAGGGATAGAGTTGGGTTGGGGATTGAGTTGGGTTAGGGTTAGGGATAGGGTTGGGTTAGGGTTAGGGACAGAGTTGGGTTAGGGATTGAGTTGGGTTAGGGTTAGGGATAGGGTTGGGTTAGAGTTAGGGACAGAGTTGGGTTAGGGTTAGGGATAGAGTTGGGTTAGGGTTAGGGATAGGGTTGGGTTAGGGTTAGGGATAGAGTTGCGTTAGGGATTGAGTTGGTTTAGGGATAGTGTTGGGTTAGGGTTAGGGATAGGGTTGGGTTAGGGTTAGGGATAGAGTTGGGTTAGGGATTGAGTTGGGTTAGGGATAGAGTTGGGATAGGGTTAGGGATAGGGTTGGGTTAGGGTTAGGGATAGAGTTGGGTTAGGGTTAGTGATAGAGTTGGGCTAGGGTTAGGGATAGAGTTGGGTTAGTGCTAGGGATAGAGTTTGGTTAGGGTTAGGGATAGAGTTGGGTTAGGGTTAGGGATAGAGTTGGGTTAGGGTTAGGGATAGAGCTGGGTTAGGGTTAGGGATAGGGCTGGGTTAGGGTTAGGGATAGAGTTGGGTTAGGGTTAGGGATAGAGTTGGGTTAGGGTTAGGGATAGAGTTGGGTTAGTGTTAGGGATTGAGTTGGGTTAGGGATTGAGTTGGGTTCGGGTTAGGGATAGGGTTGGGTTAGGGATAGAGTTGGGTTAGGGTTAGGGTTAGAGTTGGGTTAGGGTTAGGGATTGTGTTGGGTTAGGGTTAGGGATAGAGTTGGGTTAGGGTTAGGGATAGGGTTGGGTTAGGGATAGAGTTGGGTTAGGGTTAGGGATAGAATTGGGTTAGGGTTAGGGATAGAGTTGGGTTAGGGATTGAGTTGGGTTAGGGTTAGGGATAGAGTTGGGTTAGGGTTAGGGATAGAGTTGGGTTAGGGTTGGGTTAGGGATTGAGTTGGGTTAGTGTTAGGGATAGAGTTGGGTTAGGGTTAGGGTTACGGTTAGGGATAGGGTTGGGTTAGTGTTAGGGTTAGGGATAGAGTTGGGTTAGGGTTAGGGATAGAGTTGGGTTAGGGATTGAGTTGGGTTAGGGTTAGGGATAGAGTTTGGTTAGGGATAGGGATTGAGTTGGGTTAGGGTTAGGGATAGGGTTGGGTTAGGGATAGAGTTGGGTTAGGATTAGGGTTAGAGTTGGGTTAGGGTTAGGGATAGTGTTGGGTTAGGGTTAGGGATAGAGTTGGGTTAGGGTTAGGGATAGAGTTGGGTTAGGGTTAGGGATAGAATTGGGTTAGGGTTAGGGATAGAGTTGGGTTAGGGATAGAGTTGGGTTAGGGTTAGGGATAGAGTTGGGTTAGGGTTGGGTTAGGGATTGAGTTGGGTTAGGGTTAGGGTTAGAGTTGGGTTACGGTTAGGGTTAGGGATAGGGTTGGGTTAGGGTTAGGGTTAGGGATAGAGTTGGGTTAGGGTTAGGGTTAGGGATAGAGTTGGGTTAGGGATTGAGTTGGGTTAGGGTTAGGGATAGAGTTGGGTTAGGGATAGGGATTGAGTTGGGTTAGGGATAGGGATAGAGTTGGGTTAGGGTTAGGGATAGAGTTGGGTTAGGGTTAGGGATAGAGTTGGGTTAGGGTTAGGAATAGGGTTGGGTTAGGGTTAGGGATTGAGTTGGGTTAGGGTTAGGGATAGGGTTGGGTTAGGGTTAGGGATTGAGTTGGGTTAGGGTTAGGGATAGAGTTGGGTTAGGGATAGAGTTAGGGTTGGGTTAGGGTTAGGGATTGAGTTGGGTTAGGGTTAGGGATAGAGTTGGGTTAGGGATAGAGTTAGGTTAGGGTTAGGGATAGAGTTGGTTTAGGGTTAGGGTTAGAGTTGGGTTAGGGTTAGGGATAGAGTTGGGTTAGGGTTAGGTATAGAGTTGGGTTAGGGTTAGGGATAGAGTTGGGTTAGGGTTAGGGATAGAGTTGGGTTAGGGTTAGGGATATGGATAGAGTTGGGTTAGGGTTAGGGATAGAGTTGGATTAGTGTTAGGGATAGAGTTGGGTTAGGGTTAGGGATAGAGTTGGGTTAGGGTTAGGGATAAAGGGGTTAGGGTTAGGGATAGAGTTGGGTTAGGGTTAGGGATATAGTTGGGTTAGGGTTAGGGATAGGGATGGGTTAGGGTTAGGGATTGAGTTGTGTTAGGGTTAGGGATAGAGTTGGGTTAGGGATAGAGTTGGGTTAGGGTTAGGGATAGAGTTGGGTTAGGGTTAGGGATAGAGTTGGGTTAGGGGTAGAGTTGGGTTAGGGTTAGGGATAGAGTTGGGTTAGGGTTAGGGATTGAGTTGGGTTAGGGTTAGGGATAGAGTTGGCTTAGGGTTAGGGATAGAGTTGGGTTAGGGTTAGGGATAGGGTTGGGTTAGGGTTAGGGTTAGGGTTAGGGATAGGGTTGGGTTAGGGTTAGGGATAGGGTTGGGTTAGGGTTAGGGATAGAGTTGGGTTAGGGATAGAGTTGGGTTAGGGTTAGGGATAGAGCTGTGTTAGGGTTAGGGATAGAGTTGGGTTAGGGTTAGGGATGGAGTTGGGATAGGGTTAGGGTTAGGGATAGGGTTGGGTTAGGGTTAGGGATAGAGTTGTGTTAGGGATAGAGTTGGGTTAGGGTTAGGGTTAGGGATAGAGTTGGGTTAGGGTTAGGGATAGAGTTGGTTTAGGGTTAGGGATAGAGTTGGGTTAGGGTTAGGGATAGAGTTGGGTTATGGTTAGGGATAGAGTTGGGTTAGGGTTAGGGATAGGGTTGGGTTAGGGTTTGGGATAGGGTTGGGTTAGGGTTAGGGTTAGGGTTAGGGATAGGGTTGGGTTAGGGGTAGGGATAGAGTTGGGTTAGGGTTAGGGATAGAGTTGGGTTAGGGTTAGGGATTGACTTGGGTTAGGGTTAGGGATAGAGTTGGGTTAGGGTTAGGGATAGAGTTGGGTTAGGGTTAGGGATAGAGTTGGGTTAGGGATTGTGTTGGGTTAGGGATAGGGATAGGGTTTTGTTAGGGATTGAGTTGGGTTAGGGTTAGGGATAGGGTTGGGTTAGGGTTAGGGATAGAGTTGGGTTAGGGTTAGGGATAGAGTTGGGTTAGGGTTAGGGATTGAGTTGGGTTAGGGTTAGGGATAGAGTTGGGTTAGGGTTAGGGATAGAGTTGGGTTATGGTTAGGGATAGGGATAGGGTTGGGTTAGGGATTGAGTTGGGTTAAGGTTAGGGATAGAGTTGGGTTAGGGTTAGGGATAGAGTTGGGTTAGGGATAGAGTTGGGTTAGGGATAGGGATAGGGATAGGGATAGGGATAGGGTTGGGTTAGGGTTAGGGATAGAGTTGGGTTGGGGATTGAGTTGGGTTAGGGTTAGGGATAGGGTTGGGTTAGGGTTAGGGACAGAGGTGGGTTAGGGATTGAGTTGGGTTAGGGTTAGGGATAGGGTTGGGTTAGAGTTAGGGACAGAGTTGGGTTAGGGTTAGGGATAGAGCTGGGTTAGGGTTAGGGATAGGGCTGGGTTAGGGTTAGGGATAGAGTTGGGTTAGGGTTAGGGATAGAGTTGGGTTAGGGTTAGGGATAGAGTTGGGTTAGTGTTAGGGATTGAGTTGGGTTAGGGATTGAGTTGGGTTCGGGTTAGGGATAGGGTTGGGTTAGGGATAGAGTTGGGTTAGGGTTAGGGTTAGAGTTGGGTTAGGGTTAGGGATTGTGTTGGGTTAGGGTTAGGGATAGAGTTGGGTTAGGGTTAGGGATAGGGTTGGGTTAGGGATAGAGTTGGGTTAGGGTTAGGGATAGAATTGGGTTAGGGTTAGGGATAGAGTTGGGTTAGGGATTGAGTTGGGTTAGGGTTAGGGATAGAGTTGGGTTAGGGTTAGGGATAGAGTTGGGTTAGGGTTGGGTTAGGGATTGAGTTGGGTTAGTGTTAGGGATAGAGTTGGGTTAGGGTTAGGGTTACGGTTAGGGATAGGGTTGGGTTAGTGTTAGGGTTAGGGATAGAGTTGGGTTAGGGTTAGGGATAGAGTTGGGTTAGGGATTGAGTTGGGTTAGGGTTAGGGATAGAGTTTGGTTAGGGATAGGGATTGAGTTGGGTTAGGGTTAGGGATAGGGTTGGGTTAGGGATAGAGTTGGGTTAGGATTAGGGTTAGAGTTGGGTTAGGGTTAGGGATAGTGTTGGGTTAGGGTTAGGGATAGAGTTGGGTTAGGGTTAGGGATAGAGTTGGGTTAGGGTTAGGGATAGAATTGGGTTAGGGTTAGGGATAGAGTTGGGTTAGGGATAGAGTTGGGTTAGGGTTAGGGATAGAGTTGGGTTAGGGTTGGGTTAGGGATTGAGTTGGGTTAGGGTTAGGGTTAGAGTTGGGTTACGGTTAGGGTTAGGGATAGGGTTGGGTTAGGGTTAGGGTTAGGGATAGAGTTGGGTTAGGGTTAGGGTTAGGGATAGAGTTGGGTTAGGGATTGAGTTGGGTTAGGGTTAGGGATAGAGTTGGGTTAGGGATAGGGATTGAGTTGGGTTAGGGATAGGGATAGAGTTGGGTTAGGGTTAGGGATAGAGTTGGGTTAGGGTTAGGGATAGAGTTGGGTTAGGGTTAGGAATAGGGTTGGGTTAGGGTTAGGGATTGAGTTGGGTTAGGGTTAGGGATAGGGTTGGGTTAGGGTTAGGGATTGAGTTGGGTTAGGGTTAGGGATAGAGTTGGGTTAGGGATAGAGTTAGGGTTGGGTTAGGGTTAGGGATTGAGTTGGGTTAGGGTTAGGGATAGAGTTGGGTTAGGGATAGAGTTAGGTTAGGGTTAGGGATAGAGTTGGTTTAGGGTTAGGGTTAGAGTTGGGTTAGGGTTAGGGATAGAGTTGGGTTAGGGTTAGGTATAGAGTTGGGTTAGGGTTAGGGATAGAGTTGGGTTAGGGTTAGGGATAGAGTTGGGTTAGGGTTAGGGATATGGATAGAGTTGGGTTAGGGTTAGGGATAGAGTTGGATTAGTGTTAGGGATAGAGTTGGGTTAGGGTTAGGGATAGAGTTGGGTTAGGGTTAGGGATAAAGGGGTTAGGGTTAGGGATAGAGTTGGGTTAGGGTTAGGGATATAGTTGGGTTAGGGTTAGGGATAGGGATGGGTTAGGGTTAGGGATTGAGTTGTGTTAGGGTTAGGGATAGAGTTGGGTTAGGGATAGAGTTGGGTTAGGGTTAGGGATAGAGTTGGGTTAGGGTTAGGGATAGAGTTGGGTTAGGGGTAGAGTTGGGTTAGGGTTAGGGATAGAGTTGGGTTAGGGTTAGGGATTGAGTTGGGTTAGGGTTAGGGATAGAGTTGGCTTAGGGTTAGGGATAGAGTTGGGTTAGGGTTAGGGATAGGGTTGGGTTAGGGTTAGGGTTAGGGATAGGGTTGGGTTAGGGTTAGGGATAGGGTTGGGTTAGGGTTAGGGATAGAGTTGGGTTAGGGATAGAGTTGGGTTAGGGTTAGGGATAGAGCTGTGTTAGGGTTAGGGATAGAGTTGGGTTAGGGTTAGGGATGGAGTTGGGATAGGGTTAGGGTTAGGGATAGGGTTGGGTTAGGGTTAGGGATAGAGTTGTGTTAGGGATAGAGTTGGGTTAGGGTTAGGGTTAGGGATAGAGTTGGGTTAGGGTTAGGGATAGAGTTGGTTTAGGGTTAGGGATAGAGTTGGGTTAGGGTTAGGGATAGAGTTGGGTTATGGTTAGGGATAGAGTTGGGTTAGGGTTAGGGATAGGGTTGGGTTAGGGTTTGGGATAGGGTTGGGTTAGGGTTAGGGTTAGGGTTAGGGATAGGGTTGGGTTAGGGGTAGGGATAGAGTTGGGTTAGGGTTAGGGATAGAGTTGGGTTAGGGTTAGGGATTGACTTGGGTTAGGGTTAGGGATAGAGTTGGGTTAGGGTTAGGGATAGAGTTGGGTTAGGGTTAGGGATAGAGTTGGGTTAGGGATTGTGTTGGGTTAGGGATAGGGATAGGGTTTTGTTAGGGATTGAGTTGGGTTAGGGTTAGGGATAGGGTTGGGTTAGGGTTAGGGATAGAGTTGGGTTAGGGTTAGGGATAGAGTTGGGTTAGGGTTAGGGATTGAGTTGGGTTAGGGTTAGGGATAGAGTTGGGTTAGGGTTAGGGATAGAGTTGGGTTATGGTTAGGGATAGGGATAGGGTTGGGTTAGGGATTGAGTTGGGTTAAGGTTAGGGATAGAGTTGGGTTAGGGTTAGGGATAGAGTTGGGTTAGGGATAGAGTTGGGTTAGGGATAGGGATAGGGATAGGGATAGGGATAGGGTTGGGTTAGGGTTAGGGATAGAGTTGGGTTGGGGATTGAGTTGGGTTAGGGTTAGGGATAGGGTTGGGTTAGGGTTAGGGACAGAGGTGGGTTAGGGATTGAGTTGGGTTAGGGTTAGGGATAGGGTTGGGTTAGAGTTAGGGACAGAGTTGGGTTAGGGTTAGGGATAGAGTTGGGTTAGGGTTAGGGATAGGGTTGGGTTAGGGTTAGGGATAGAGTTGCGTTAGGGATTGAGTTGGTTTAGGGATAGAATTGGGTTAGGGTTAGGGATAGGGTTGGGTTAGGGTTAGGGATAGAGTTGGGTTAGGGATTGAGTTGGGTTAGGGATAGAGTTGGGATAGGGTTAGGGATAGGGTTGGTTTAGGGTTAGGGATAGAGTTGGGTTAGGGTTAGTGATAGAGTTGGGTTAGGGTTAGGGATAGAGTTGGGTTAGTGTTAGGGATAGAGTTTGGTTAGGGTTAGGGATAGAGTTGGGTTAGGGTTAGGGATAGAGTTGGGTTAGGGTTAGGGATAGAGCTGGGTTAGGGTTAGGGATAGGGCTGGGTTAGGGTTAGGGATAGAGTTGGGTTAGGGTTAGGGATAGAGTTGGGTTAGGGTTAGGGATAGAGTTGGGTTAGTGTTAGGGATTGAGTTGGGTTAGGGATTTAGTTGGGTTAGGGTTAGGGATAGGGTTGGGTTAGGGATAGAGTTGGGTTAGGGTTAGGGTTAGAGTTGGGTTAGGGTTAGGGATAGTGTTGGGTTAGGGTTAGGGATAGAGTTGGGTTAGGGTTAGGGATAGGGTTGGGTTAGGGATAGAGTTGGGTTAGGGTTAGGGATAGAATTGGGTTAGGGTTAGGGATAGAGTTGGGTTAGGGATAGAGTTGGGTTAGGGTTAGGGATAGAGTTGGGTTAGGGTTGGGTTAGGGATTGAGTTGGGTTAGGGTTAGGTATAGGGTTGGGTTAGGGATAGAGTTGGGTTAGGGTTAGGGTTAGAGTTGGGTTAGGGTTAGGGTTAGGGTTAGGGTTAGGGATAGGGTTGGGTTAGGGTTAGGGTTAGGGATAGAGTTGGGTTAGGGTTAGGGATAGAGTTGGGTTAGGGATTGAGTTGGGTTAGGGTTAGGGATAGAGTTGGGTTAGGGATAGGGATTGAGTTGGGTTAGGGTTAGGGATAGGGTTGGGTTATGGATAGAGTTGGGTTAGGATTAGGGTTAGAGTTGGGTTAGGGTTAGGGATAGTGTTGGGTTAGGGTTAGGGATAGAGTTCGGTTAGGGTTAGGGATAGAGTTGGGTTAGGGTTAGGGATAGAATTGGGTTAGGGTTAGGGATAGAGTTGGGTTAGGGATAGAGTTGGGTTAGGGTTAGGGATAGAGTTGGGTTAGGGTTGGGTTAGGGATTGAGTTGGGTTAGGGTTAGGGATAGGGTTGGGTTAGGGATAGAGTTGGGTTAGGGTTAGGGTTAGAGTTGGGTTACGGTTAGGGTTAGGGATAGGGTTGGGTTAGGGTTAGGGTTAGGGATAGAGTTGGGTTAGGGTTAGGGATAGAGTTGGGTTAGGGATTGAGTTGGGTTAGGGTTAGGGATAGAGTTGGGTTAGGGATAGGGATTGAGTTGGGTTAGGGATAGGGATAGAGTTGTGTTAGGGTTAGGGATAGAGTTGGGTTAGGGTTAGGGATAGAGTTGGGTCAGGGTTAGGAATAGGGTTGGGTTAGGGTTAGGGATTGAGTTGGGTTAGGGTTAGGGATAGGGTTGGGTTAGGGTTAGGGATTGAGTTGGGTTAGGGTTAGGGATAGAGTTGGGTTAGGGATAGAGTTGGGTTAGGGATAGGGATAGAGTTGGTTTAGGGTTAGGGTTAGAGTTGGGTTAGGGTTAGGGATAGAGTTGGGTTAGGGTTAGGGATAGAGTTGGGTTAGGGTTAGGGATAGAGTTGGGTTAGGGTTAGGGATAGAGTTGGGTTAGGGTTAGGGATAGGGATAGAGTTGGGTTAGGGTTAGGGATAGAGTTGGATTAGTGTTAGGGATAGAGTTGGGTTAGGGTTAGGGATAGAGTTGGGTTAGGGTTAGGGATAAAGGGGTTAGGGTTAGGGATAGAGTTGGGTTAGGGTTAAGGATATAGTTGGGTTAGGGTTAGGGATAGGGATGGGTTAGGGTTAGGGATTGAGTTGTGTTAGGGTTAGGGATAGAGTTGGGTTAGGGATAGAGTTGGGTTAGGGTTAGGGATAGAGTTGGGTTAGGGTTAGGGATAGAGTTGGGTTAGGGGTAGAGTTGGGTTAGGGTTAGGGATAGAGTTGGGTTAGGGTTAGGGATTGAGTTGGGTTAGGGTTAGGGATAGAGTTGGCTTAGGGTTAGGGATAGAGTTGGGTTAGGGTTAGGGATAGGGTTGGGTTAGGGTTAGGGTTAGGGATAGGGTTGGGTTAGGGTTAGGGATAGGGTTGGGTTAGGGTTAGGGATAGAATTGGGTTAGGGATAGAGTTGGGTTAGGGTTAGGGTTAGGGATAGAGCTGTGTTAGGGTTAGGGATAGAGTTGGGTTAGGGTTAGGGATGGAGTTGGGATAGGGTTAGGGTTAGGGATAGGGTTGGGTTAGGGTTAGGGATAGAGTTGGGTTAGGGATAGAGTTGGGTTAGGGTTAGGGATAGAGTTGGGTTAGGGTTAGGGATAGAGTTGGGTTAGGGTTAGGGATAGAGTTGGGTTAGGGTTAGGGATAGAGTTGGGTTATGGTTAGGGATAGAGTTGGGTTAGGGTTAGGGATAGGGTTGGGTTAGGGTTTGGGATAGGGTTGGGTTAGGGTTAGGGTTAGGGTTAGGGATAGGGTTGGGTTAGGGTTAGGGTTAGGGATAGGGTTGGGTTAGGGTTAGGGATAGGGTTGGGTTAGGGTTAGGGATAGGGTTGGGTTAGGGTTAGGGATAGAGTTGGGTTAGGGTTAGGGATATAGTTGGGTTAGGGATAGGGATAGAGTTGGGATAGGGTTAGGGTTAGGGATAGGGTTGGGTTAGGGTTTTGGAAAGAGTTGGGTTAGGGATAGAGTTGGGTTAGGGTTAGGGTTAGGGATAGAGCTGGGTTAGGGTTAGGGATAGAGTTGGGTTAGGGTTAGGGATAGAGTTGGGTTAGGGTTAGGGATAGAGTTGGGTTAGGGTTAGGGATAGGGTTGGGTTAGGGTTAGGGATAGGGTTGGGTTAGGGTTAGGGATAGAGTTGGGATAGGGTTAGAGATAGAGTTGGGATAGGGTTAGGGTTAGGGTTAGGGATAGGGTTGGGTTAGGGTTAGGGATAGAGTTGGGTTAGGGATAGAGTTGGGTTAGGGTTAGGGTTAGGGATAGAGTTGGTTTAGGGTTAGGGAGAGAGTTGGGTTAGGGTTAGGGATAGAGTTGGGTTAGGGTTAGGGATAGAGTTGGTTTAGGGTTAGGGATAGAGTTGGGTTAGGGTTAGGGATAGAGTTGGGTTAGGGTTAGGGATAGAGTTGGGTTATGGTTAGGGATAGAGTTGGGTTAGGGTTAGGGATAGGGTTGGGTTATGGTTTGGGATAGGGTTGGGTTAGGGTTAGGGATAGGGTTGGGTTAGGGTTAGGGATAGAGTTGGGTTAGGGTTAGGGTTAGGGATAGGGTTGGGTTAGGGTTAGGGATGGGGTTGGGTTAGGGTTAGGGATAGAGTTGGGTTAGGGCTAGGGATAGAGTTGGGTTAGGGTTAGGGATAGAGTTGGGTTAGGGATAGGGATAGAGTTGGGATAGGGTTAGGGTTAGGGATAGGGTTGGGTTAGGGATAGGGAAATATTTGGGTTAGGGATAGAGTTGGGTTAGGGTTAGGGTTAGGGATAGAGTTGGGTTAGGGTTAGGGATAGAGTTGGGTTAGGGTTAGGGATAGAGTTGGGTTAGGGTTAGGAATAGAGTTGGGTTAGGGTTAGGGATAGAGTTGGGTTAGGGTTAGGGTTAGGGATTGAGTTGGGTTAGGGTTAGGGATAGAGTTGGGTTAGGGTTAGGGATAGAGTTGGGTTAGGGTTAGGGTTAGGGATTGAGTTGGGTTAGGGTTAGGGATAGAGTTGGATTAGGGTTAGGGATAGAGTTGGGTTAGGGTCAGGGATAGAGTTGGGTTAGGGTTAGGGATAGGGTTGGGTTAGGGTTAGGGTTAGAGTTGGATTGGTGGGGGGGGGGGGAGAGATCCTACCAGGGATTATTTATGTATGATGTTGGCAGAATGTATACATTGGGATATTAGTAAGGATCCTACCAGGGATTATTTATGTATGATGTTGGTACAATGTATACATTGGGATAGTAGTAAGGATCCTACCAGGGATTATTTATGTATGATGTTGGTAGAATGTATACATTGGGATAGTAGTAAGGATCCTACCAGGGATTATTTATGTATGATGTTGGTAGAATGTATACATTGGGATAGTAGTAAGGATCCTACCAGGGATTATTTATGTATGATGTTGGTAGAATGTATACATTGGGATAGTATTAAGGATCCTACCAGGGATTATGTATGTATGATGTTGGTAGAATGTATACATTGGGATAGTAGTAAGGATCCTACCAGGGATTATTTTTGTATGATGTTGGCAGAATGTATACATTGGGATAGTAGTAAGGATCCTACCAGGGATTATTTATGTATGATGTTGGTAGAATGTATACATTGGGATAGTAGTAAGGATCCTACCAGGGATTATTTATGTATGATGTTGGTAGAATGTATACATTGGGATAGTAGTAAGGATCCTACCAGGGATTATTTATGTATGATGTTGGTAGAATGTATACATTGGGATAGTAGTATGGATCCTACCAGGGATTATTTATGTATGATATTGGTAGAATGTATACATTGGGATAGTCAGTAGTAAGGATCCTACCAGGGATTATTTATGTATGATGTTGGTAGAATGTATACATTGGGATGGTAGTAAGGATCCTACCAGGGATTATTAATGTATGATGTTGGTAGAATGTATACATTGGGATAGTAGTAAGGATCCTACCAGGGATTATTTATGGATGATGTTGGTAGAATGTATACATCGGGATAGTAGTAAGGATCCTACCAGGGATTATTTATGTATGATGTTGGTAGAATGTATACATTGGGATAGTAGTATGGATCCTACCAGGGATTATTTATGTATGATGTTGGTAGAATATATACATTGGGATAGTAGTAAGGATCCTACCAGGGATTATTTATGTATGATGTTGGTAGAATGTATACATTGGGATAGTCAGTAGTAAGGATCCTACAAGGGATTATTTATGTAGATGTTGGTAGAATGTATACATTGGGATAGTCAGTAGTAAGGATCCTACAAGGGATTATTTATGTAGATGTTGGTAGAATGTATACATTGGGATGGTAGTAAGGATCCTACCAGGGATTATTTATGTATGATGTTGGTAGAATGTATACATTGGGATAGTAGTAAGGATCCTACCAGGGATTATTTATGGATGATGTTGGTAGAATGTATACATTGGGATAGTAGTAAGGATCCTACCAGGGATTATTTATGTATGATGTTGGTAGAATGTATACATTGGGATAGTCAGTAGTAAGGATCCTACAAGGGATTATTTATGTAGATGTTGGTAGAATGTATACATTGGGATGGTAGTAAGGATCCTACCAGGGATTATTTATGTATGATGTTGGTAGAATGTATACATTGGGATAGTAGTAAGGATCCTACCAGGGATTATTTATGTATGATGTTGGTAGAATGTATACATTGGGATAGTAGTAAGGATCCTACCAGGGATTATTTATGTATGATGTTGGTAGAATGTATACATTGGGATAGTAGTAAGGATCCTACCAGGGATTATTGATGTATGATGTTGGTAGAATGTATACATTGGGATAATAGTAAGGATCCTACCAGGGATTATTTATGTATGATGTTGGTAGAATGTAAACATTGGGATAGTAGTAAGGATCCTACCAGGGATTATTTATGTATGATGTTGGTAGAATGTATACATTGGGATAGTAGTAAGGATCCTACCAGGGATTATTTATGTATGATGTTGGTAGAATGTATACATTGGGATAGTAGTAAGGATCCTACCAGGGATTATTTATGTATGATGTTGGTAGAATGTATACATTGGGATAGTAGTAAGGATCCTACCAGGGATTATTTATGAATGATGTTGGTAGAATGTATACATTGGGATATTAGTAAGGATCCTACCAGGGATTATTTATGAACGATGTTGGTAGAATGTATACATTGGGATAGTAGTAAGGATCCTACCAGGGATTATTTATGTATGATGTTGGTAGAATGTATACATTGGGATAGTAGTAAGGATCCTACCAGGGATTATTTATGTATGATGTTGGTAGAATGTATACATTGGGATAGTAGTAAGGATCCTACCAGGGATTATTGATGTATGATGTTGGTAGAATGTATACATTGGGATATTAATAAGGATCTTACCAGGGATTATGTATGTATGATGTTGGTAGAATGTATACATTGGGATAGTAGTAAGGATCCTACCAGGGATTATTTATGTATGATGTTGGTAGAATGTATACATTGGGACAGTAGTAAGGATCCTACCAGGGATTATTGATGTATGATGTTGGTAGAATGTATACATTGGGATAATAGTAAGGATCCTACCAGGGATTATTTATGTATGATGTTGGTAGAATGTATACATTGGGATAGTAGTAAGGATCCTACCAGTGATTATTTATGTATGATGTTGGTAGAATGTAAACATTGGGATAGTAGTAAGGATCCTACCAGGGATTATGTATGTATGATGTTTGTAGAATGTATACATTGGGATAGTAGTAAGGATCCTACCAGGGATTATTTATGTATGATGTTGGTAGAATGTATACATTGGGACAGTAGTAAGGATCCTACCAGGGATTATTTATGTATGATGTTGGTAGAATGTATACATTGGGATAGTAGTAAGGATCCTACCAGGGATTATTTATGTATGATGTTGGTAGAATGTATACATTGGGATAGTAGTAAGGATCCTACCAGGGATTTATTTATGAATGATATTGGTAGAATGTATACATTGGGATAGTTAGTAGTAAGAGGCCGGTGGGTAAATGACTAAGAATCAAGCCTCCTGTCAATTAGGGAGATTTGTTTCTTTATTGTGTGTTTAGTTGTACCTTTACCTTCCTGTAGTCGCTCATTTGGAAGGATTCTGTATGTAGGAATTGTCTGATATCCCTCCCAATGTGTTCTCGCAAGGGAGGTATTGAACGGGGGTGTCAAATTTGACCGCTACATTTTTGAGAAAAAAAGTATTACTTGTTAAACAAAATCTCTTTCTCTGAGCAATTGTATTAGTATAAAATCATTTAATTTAATAATTTGGGACCCCACTGTATACTTCACAGTTAGAGATATGTTGAAACTGGATCCATCATAATGATTCTACATTTTATAGTATGCCATGGCCTTTACTGGCCAAAGGTTAAACTACCGTTATGTTAATGCTATACTATGGTGTTGTGCCACTAGACTTTGACCAGATATTATTGCATCCAAAGATCAACTGTACCTAGAACACAGATACAGAGCCACTTGTCATCAGGAAGGTGCTCTCTCAGCAGAACGGAAAATATCTCAATGATTTGACATGTTCTGGTTGTGAATACAGGCTACAAGGTAAGACTCTTCCAAGGGATTATTGTAAAGTGTGTAGGGAAATTAAATATATGGTGTTATTATAGTATAGAGAATGACAGTAAAACACTCAGATCTAACAGTCCATTTCACCTGGGACAGGTACGTGACAGTTCAATCATACAAAATGGCGCTAACTGGGCGTAGGCAAGTCAAATTCAAAAACATATTGTTCATATCTCGTATTATATGATTCGTATATCGTGCTTATTTTACAATTTGTAAAAATGTTAATGTATCATAGTTCTAAATCATCTTTCAGATTATCAGAACATTTGTTGTTTTCTAAATTACAATGAGCTCCTGCTTCCTGTGTAATTTGGTATGAAACCTGAACGTACTTTTCTTAACATTGATATTATGAATTAAATTAAATAATATCATAATAATATCAGACCTGTTGAACAAAGCAACACACTAGAATGAGTGGAATTATTACAAGAGAAAGTGAGACATTATTATCATTTTTATTTTATTTTATTTTAGTTTTAGATCAGCTTTAATTTTTCAGATAGATTGTAACTTCCATCAATCCCCCATTATTATTATTATTAGTTCCACTACATGGAGAAAAGGTTAACAATGTCAGTCATGACATTTACATTTTAGTCATTTAGCAGACGCTCTTATCCAGAGCGACTTACATGAGCAATTAGGGTTAAGTGCCTTGCTTAAGGGCACATCGACAGATTTTTCACCTAGTCGGCTCGGGGATTAGAACCAACGACCTTTCGGTTACTGGCACAACGCTCTTACCCACTAAGCTACCTGCTCACTAAACTACGTGTTGATGTGATTGCATTAAATCACCTGACTGTTTGGATGTGTCTGTTAGTAAATGTTTTATTTCTAAGAGATAATGAATAAAATATAACAATTGACCTTCAATAATTAGTTGTCACTGTGTTAACCACAACCAAACTGTTGGATCTCTGTTTAGGGGTCAGTGCTCTAAAATGAGTCTCTCTGGGGAGAGAGAGGAGGGGGGCTCTGCCTCTAAAATGAGTCTCTCTGGGGAGAGAGAGGAAGGGGTCCCTGCCTCTAAAACAAGTCTCTCTGGGGGACATGACACCAAAGCTAAGAGGTGAGATAACAATGTTGTTTAAGAATTTATAAGGAGTTTATTTCTAAAACGTTATATGCACAATTTTTTCACGTTTGTTATTTTACATCAGAAATGATTGCTTATGGTGTAAAATATTGTTGTTCTAAGAATTTAATTAATCGATTTTTGCGTATTAATTTTCGTTAAGCAAAACGCTATATAGCTGGAATGAAATGTTTGTATCCTGTATATTTGACTGTGATATGTTGTTGTCTCACCAGCACACACACACACACACACACACACACACACACACACACACACACACACAAACACACACACACACACACACACACAGACACATCTTTACCAGCATACACACACATATCTATAGAATTTTTGCATGACACAATCATTTATCCTACTCTTAGTTATTGTCTAATATGTTGTCATGCAGAACCTTATTGTTTTTACTAATTCTGATCGTTGTTACAAGCGGAATTTTGACAATACTACCGTCAAATCAACACACTCTTCACTCCTGTTTTAAACAACAAGGGTTCTATCGCTTGCTTAATATATGGAACCACTAAAAGTTATATATAGAAACCTTTTATAGGGTTCTTTAATCAGAACTCTAGAGGTTCTTCTTCCCTGAACCAAAATGGCTCCATATAGAACCCTGCATGGTGTCATTTATGAATTATGGCTACTACTATTAAATAGGAATATTTTTAGCTAAGAATATAATTTATAGGAAAATAGGAATGGTTGAAAAATCCCAATATTCATTAAAAATTATCCTTAGAAATAGCAGTGCTGGGGGTTTGGAAAGCCATAGTCAGTCAATCAACAATAGAACAATACTCTTATGAAAAATATTGATCTTTAACTTACAGTCAGTGGATACTATGCGACTAGAAAGGTTAAAAATGCATGCAAGAAATCACAGCGCAGCTGAAAAAAATATTGCAGGTGGAAATCAAAAGAGGATGTTCTACGGAGATAGGTGGGCGGGGCTGAGAGTAGCAGAGGGGTGGGATTAAAAAAGATCATGATCGGTAATAGTCATTACTGTAAACACTATAGATGTCTGAGTACTATCTATCCAAAATGTAATGTGTATAATTTATTATTATTATTATTTATATAAAAAAGTAATTACTGTGTATAAAATTATTGTATGGGGGGTAGAATTTATCTTCGTTATATTCAAACACACTGGTGGCCAGGGAGGCATCTCTTTGTTCGAACGATGGCCCAACTCTGGCTGACTTCTTTACAATACAATACATTACAATACAGTACAACTTTGTCCATTAGTTCCAGCAAACAACAAAAATGTATTTTCTGCTCCGTTCATAACCCCCCCAAACAGCAGACCTCACACATACAGTTGAGACCAGCACAGGTTCAAGCTGCAGTGCAGCGCCCCTGGATGGAGAGCATGTTGTGGGGTTAAGGGCCTTGCTCAAGGGCCCAACGAAAGGTGATTGTTTTGAGGACTTGGACCCAGCAGCCCTCCAGGGGTCAGATCAATTCCGTCCGTTCTTTCCAGCGCCCGGCCCGGGATTCAAACTGGACACTTTTCGGCCACAGGTCCAACACCTGCCACAGCTCCAACTCATTTGCCGCTGGGCGAAAACCTGAGTTAATATTCAGAAATAAGCAAGAGTTAATCTGCCAAAATGAAGACTAAATGTTATGCAGACATCATTATTATGATAACATACATGCAGTTGTCATCAGCAGCAGCCACAAGAGAGAGCCTCTGATAGTTCTGGGTAACTGCCAGACTGAGCCAAACATAGATAGTGTGTTAAAAGACATGTAATGATTAACTAGGATATTGAATCACCAACATTTATTATACATAATTATTATACAGAAATCATTGTCAAAAGCTGAAGAGAAACTGTTGCATGTAGGTCTATATTATTTATGGATTGATCATATAGAAATATAGAAACATTATTTTAACTACTCCAAAGCAATTACATGTGGCGCAGGAACCACTGACTCACTGCATTATTCTATAGTATTATCAAGACACCTGCTGTTAACTCTTAACTGGTTAGGACAGCTCATGAGGTGTCCTAAATATCTGCCGACTAGGTGGGACTAGAGGCTTCATGCATAGCTTTAATTTATACCCATAAGTGTAAAATGTCTTTATTCTCAGCACTTATACGACCAATTTTCTACTCTGAGACACTTTGTGGATATGGGCCCAGATCTCAAAATATTGTTATAAAAAAACGTTGAATGTTTGTTTTACATATAAAAATAAATAAATGAATATTACTAATGTAAGCCAGTATAAAGACTGGGTTATGTATGCACTCACTAACTGTAAGTCGCTCTGGATAAGAGCTTCTGCTAAGTGATTAAAACTCAAATGTAAATGTATTGTGTTGCACTGCTCATGTCCGCGTTCTGGAAATGTCCGCGTCCACGTCCAGAACTGCCCGCGTCCCCGTACAGAACTGCCCGCGTCAATGTACGGTTTGGCGCCAAGCATATTGTCCAGTTACGCGCAGAGTGGTCTGAGGTGATCTTGGGGAACAACGATGGAGTTCGATACAGTGTTGAGACACTGAAGTTTATTGTTCAATTAGCTTTTTTGCGTAATGGTCAGTGACAGTATGAGTGTAGCCAGAAACTTTTCACTCGCTATCCTTGTTTCATCTTGTGTGGTTCACCGGGTTCGTCATCATCCTCGAGGGACAGACGAACAACCTGCTAGCTAGCCAAGCTAGTCGGTACAGCTAGCTAAGCTAGCTACTCTACCAGCAGCATCCTAGTTATCCAAGCTACCACTACATCATCACCGGCTGCCTGCATTTCTTGTGGACCGATGGAGCTCCCGGGTTGTTTCTTCCACCTGTTAAATCCCGTGGAGGGCTTCTCCCTCTCTCGTTGATGGATGTTGGCCTCTGTCCGGTTCTCCTCTCTTCACTAAATGGACGGTAACTTTAGTGTTTAACCCCTCTGTGTCCAAGGACTGAACTTTTTGAATATTATTTTCGGGGCGCCTCAAGTTACATTTTTTACAACGTTTATTTCTGATAAAATTAGTTCATTGCATCCGCCATGGAGCCCAGTTTCATAATATTACCTTCTGTCCCTGGTTATGAAGTAATCGCAAAAAAACAGGCCTTATGTTTGGGCATTTTTCACCCTACCAACTCCTATTAGTTCTATTGAGCTCCGTGACACCGACTCGCCTTCAGAACGTTCTATTCCCAGTCCATTGTTCTGCGTCACAACGCCAGCTTCACTATTGTTATCAATGAGACCTGCCTGCGTTAACCCTGTAGGTTTACCTCAGGTAACTTATTATTAACAAGGTTACGGCTACTTGGTGAGCGCGCACACTGTTCACCTGAGTACATGTTGTGGTCACCAATAGTGAGGTGAGACGCAGTTTAAGAGGCGATGGCTGGCGGATAGCCATCAAACATTCAACATTTTCTGGTCATGGTTAACAATATTTGTTTTAAGAAAAAAGTGTACAATCTAAACAAAACGAATGTCCCTGTCCTCTTTTTCAAGATGTGGCCGATTTAAACAGCCAGAATAAATTTTTAAATTAAGAAATAAACATTTTTTTGATGACTTGTTGTTTCTAAGTGGCTGCTGGGTAATTTGATATGCATCGAACTCTTCCTTAGTAGGCATCAAATTGAGCGAATGCTGCGCAGGTTCACTGAGTTGCAAACCAAATGGATATAATGGGGTGATTGTTGTCTAATCGGGTGGTCTAGCTAATGGATTTGTAGATCTGACGCAGTTGCTACCTCAGATTATGAGCCTAGCAAGTGTCATGAATGAGTTATGTAGTACCCACATACGGCCACAAGGAGGAGAGAGAGTGCCATAAATCCTTACTGTTTTTTGCCATATAAAGCTTAAACCTAACAATCAATCAAATGTATTTATAAAGCTCTTTTTACACCAGCAGATGTCACAAAGTGCTATACAGAAACTCTTACCCTACTTATAACCTATTTTAACCGTAACCCTAACCCCTAATTCTAGGGTAGGGTAGCCTAAAACACTTTTAGAAACTATTTTAGTAATAATATTATCTTAGTAAATACAATTATAGTATTAAATAGCGTTTTGATTATTTTGTTGTTATTTTATTATATGTATAATTGCAAGACAGAACACTTGATAAATAAGATACATTTGTTTTATTTTTCAAATGTGGTTTGAATTGGGTGACCTAGTAACCTCTGTGTGAAAGTACAGCAATTGGCGTGGGGCAGGATTGAGACTGATCTAATACACTTTATTTCTCAGCTGCCTCACCAATGTCTGTACGTGAATTAATAACTTTTAATAGCTGAATATTTCCAATAGATGGCAGCATAAGACCACGAAGCATAAATTATAGGCTACAAGCAGCAATATGATTGACATAAAATAGCATGCAACCAAATACTATATGTCCCATGATTTTCTGAAATGGTCACTCATTACTTTAGTTAGCTATATATCTCGTATTAGGCCTGTGATGCTTTTGGAAGAGCAATTAAATAGTGACTATAGCAGGTGTTGAACCCCGCGTAAATAATCACTAGTCAGATGCTCCAACCTCAACCCTAGTATACATGCATTTTTTTATATCTAATATTGCGATTAAACAACCTCAGAATTGAAAAGACAAGAGTGCGTCTTCCAGCCCGCAAATAAATTACATCATGCAACCCTCGCGGTTAGCAAATGTACATCAACATCCCCCTTGCTTGTGCTAGAAGGCAGAGTGCTCGCTGCTGGTTGATGAATCTGACAATGAATGTACTAGGAAAATACGTTTTTCTTGACCAGAGGTGACTAAATTAATGTTCAGGCTTATTGATAATCGTTATAGTAATGAAGTATAATTTCAAAACATGAGCATAGAAGCAGCTAATAATAAACATGAATCATCATTATATTATTTCACAGTAATCTGTTAAATGCTTTTTCAGTCGTTCCTCTTGCGTTAGCAGTGTGGAAAGGGACAGTAAAAAGCATGTGCAGGAGTTTTCCTGTGAGGGGAGTGGTGGTGTATCCAGGGAGAAAACTAAACTGAGCTTCTGAAATGTCATTCATGGTCTTACGCTGCCATCTATTGGAATTATTTAGCAACTGCAGTAGTACTGAATAAAGTATATCCTTACTAAAGTAATAATTACTCAGAATTTCAAAATATGTCATTTTCTAGTTCATTTTACCACTTACAACCATAAAATAACAATTTATATAAACCAAAAACAACATACATTTAGTACACTATATATATATAATTTTAAAAACGATTTATTTAGATACGTACATTATCTGCCAAAGTAACACCTCGATTGAGCGTTCTTTTTGATTATTATTACTGTGTAAAACCTAGCAGTACTACTTATTTCTCTGAGAGTGAGGTAGATATATATTATTACTGTGTCAACCTAGTAGTACTACTTATTTCTCTGTGAATGAGGCAGATATATATTATTACTGTGTAAAACCTAGCAGTACTACTTATTTCTCTGTGAGTGAGGCAGATATATAGCATTTTGCAAAAAAAAACATGATTATTTGTCTCTCTGAAGTGAAACTATCAAGTGATAGATTTTAAACAAATACATGTCTGTCATTGAACAACCCCATGCCATGATTAGCTACTGAAAAAACACACCAATCTCTTTCATAATGTCTTTAAACAATATAAGCTAATTTACCAACATTTCTGAAAATGGATATATAGCGTTTTGGAATGAAACTCTTCCTCTGTTTCACCATCTGAGCTCAGAGTAGATGAGAGATGTAATGTTTGTCTCTGTTGTGTTGAAGTCCAATCAAGCAGGAGAGACCAGCCTCACCTGTACCCAGCTGTGTGTCCATGAAGAGTGACCGGTCAATGAGTCATCCTATGTACTTCAGAGAGGGAGACTTTTCTATTGAACAAAGGTAAGAAGAACTCATGGGTCATGGTCATTTCTCCTCTCCCATTTTCCCATTTATTTTTGTTGTTTTCATAATCCATAGGCTAATCCTTTTTTCAATTTTCATAGTCCTGAAACAATATTAAACAAACACAACATTCCCTCCCTGTGTGTGTGTGTGTGTGTGTGTGTGTGTGTGTGTTTGTGTGTGTGTGTGTGTGTGTGTGTGTGTGTGTGTGTGTGTGTGTGTGCACTCCCTGGATGAGGAGATTTAATCTCTATCCTGATTGCCTAGTCACTTTTACCCCTACCTACATGTACATATTACCTCAACTACCTGGTACCCCTGGACATTGACTCAGTACTGGTACTCCTTGTATATAGTCTAGTTATTACCTCAACTACCTGGTACCCCTGCACATTGACTCAGTACTGGTACTCCTTGTATATAGTCTAGTTATTACCTCAACTACCTGGTACCCCTGCACATTGACTCAGTACTGGTACTCCTTGTATATAGTCTAGTTATTAACTCAACTACCTGGTACCCCTGCACATTGACTCAGTACTGGTACTCCTTGTATATAGTCTAGTTATTACCTCAACTACCTGGTTCCCCTGCACGTTGACTCGGTACTGGTAGTCCTTGTATATAGTCTAGTTATTACCTCAACTACCTGGTACCCCTGCACATTGACTCAGTACTGGTACTCCTTGTATATAGTCTAGTTATTACCTCAACTACCTGGTACCCTGCACATTGACTCAGTACTGGTACTCCTTGTATATAGTCTAGTTATTACCTCAACTACCTGGTACGCCTACACATTGACTCAGTACTGGTACTCCTTGTATATAGTCTAGTTATTACCTCAACTACCTGGTACCCTGCACATTGACTCAGTAATGGTACTCCTTGTATATAGTCTAGTTATTACCTCAACTTCCTGGTACCCCTGCACATTGACTAAGTACTGGTACTCCTTGGATATAGTCTAGTTATGACCTCAACTTCCTGGTACCCCTGCACATCGACTCAGTACTGGTACTCCTTATATATAGTCTAGTTATTACCTCAACTTCCTGGTACCCCTGCACATTGACTCAGTACTGGTACTCCTTATATATTGTCTAGTTATTACCTCAACTACCTGGTACCCCTGCACATTGACTCAGTTTACCTTATAGCCTCATTATTATTTTTTTATTATGTTACTATTTCAATTTCTTTATTTTGCGAAATGTTGTGACTTTTTAACTCTGCATTGTTGGGAAAGGGCTCGTAAGTAAGCATTTCACGGTAAAGTGTACCACTGTTGTATTCGGCGCATGTGAGAAATACAATTTGATTTGATTTGAAGCTCATGCTCAGAAATACGTCATTGGGTCTAATGGTCGTCTTGTGCCGAACTGCACAGGTGCAGGCCGTCAAATCAAAGGCACTCCTTCAATATAAAGTTGTTTTTGACCAACATGAAAATGTGTCAGTTTGTTAAACTACTTAAGACAGAACATTTTCAAAATGAACAACTAAGGAAGTGATTTTTATCTCTCATTGACTTCTCAAACCCTAAACCCTGGCCTGGTCTACTTCATATGCGTACCACAATTATATATTTTTTTACATCAGCAGTTGTCACAAAGTGCTTATATAGAAACCCAGTCTAAAACCCCAAAGAGAAAGCAATTCAGATGTAGAAGCACGGTGGCTAGGAAAAACTCCCTAGAAAGGCAGGAACCTAGGAAGAAACCTAGAGAGGAACCAGGCTCTGAGGGGTGGCCAGTCCTCTTCTGGCTGTGCTGGGGGGAGATTATAAGAGGATATGGCCATTAAGTACAGATCGTTCTTCAAGATTTTCAAATGTTCATAGATGACCAGCAGGGTCAAATAATAATCACTGTGGTTATAGAGGGTGCAACAGGTCAGCACCTCAGGAGTAAATGTCATTTGGCTTTTCATAGCCGAGCATTCAGAGGTCGAGACAGCAGGTGTGGTAGGGAGAGAGAAGGAGAGGGAGAGAGAGAGAGAGAGAGGGTCGAAACAGCAGGTTCGGGACAAGGTCACACGTCCGGTGAACAGGTCAGAGTTCCAGATTGGCAGGCCGACCAGCAGAAACTGGATGAGTAGCAAGGTATCACGTCCGGTGGAGCATGTATCGATACTGATAGGATCGAAAGAAGGGGAGCGCTGCTCTCGGATCAGCTTTCTCCATTAAAATCATTCCATAACATTAGAATAATTTCGCAATACTGACCACGGATCAGCTTCTAGAAAGATATGACTACCTACGGCTGCAAAAATTGAGGTAGTTTATTCTAATGCTTACACAATAAAAATGCACTAAATCACAGATTTGGCACATCATTGTTCACATGTTAGGCCCCCCAGCCTAGCTAAACCTGCCTTAGATAGCTCCTTTGCCCCTCCCCCAATACACACGGAGACCGACTCAATTGATGCCTCCAGCGATGCTATCTCTTTCATTGTTACCCAACGCTTAGGTTTACCTCCACTTTACTCATATCCTTCCATATCCTTGTCTGTACATAATGCCCTGAATCTTTTCTATAACACCCGGAAATCTGCCCCCTTTATTCTATGTACCCAACGCACTAGAAGACCAGTTCTTAAAGCATTTAGCCGTATCCTTATTCTAGTCCTCCTCTGTTCCTCTGGTGATGTAGAGGCTAACCCAGGCCCTGCAGCCCTCAGTATCACTCCTACTCCCCAGGCGCTATCATTTGATGACTTCTGTAATCGCAAAAGTCTTGGTTTCTTGCACATAAATATCAGAAGTCTACTTCCTAAGTTTGAGTTATTCACTGCGTTAGCACACTCTGCCAACCCTGATGTTCTAGCAGTGTCTGAATCCTGGCTCAGGAAGGCCACCAAAAATTCTGAAATTTCCATCCCCAACTATAACATTTTCCGTCTAGATAGAACTGCCAAAGGGGGTGGAGTTGCAATCTACTGTAGAGATAGCCTGCAGAGCTCTATCATACTATCCAGGTCTGTGCCCAAACAGTTTGAGCTTCTACTTCTAAAAATCCACCTTTCCAGAAATAAGTCTCTCACTGTTGCCGCTTGCTACAGACCCCCCTCAGCCCCCAGCTGTGCCCTGGACACCATATGTGAATTGATTGCCCCCCATTTATCCTCAGAGTTTGTACTGCTTGGTGACCTAAATTGGGATATGCTTAATACCCCAGCCATCCTACAATCCAAGCTAGATGCCCTCAACCTCACGCAAATTATCAACGAACCTACCAGGTACAACCCTAAATCCGTAAACATGGGTACCCTCATAGATATCATCCTGACTAACATACCCTCTAAATACACCTCAGCTGTCTTCAACCAGGATCTCAGCGATCACTGCCTTATTGCCTGCGTCCGTAACGGGTCCGCGGTCAAACGACCACCCCTCATCACTGTCAAACGCTCCCTAAAACACTTTAGCGAGGAGGCCTTCCTAATTGACCTGGCCCAGGTATCCTGGATGGATATATATCTCATTCCGTCAGTAGAGGATGCCTGGTTGTTCCTTAAAAGTAATTTCCTCTCAATCTTAAATAAACATGCCCCATTCAAAAAATACAGAACTAAGAACCGATATAGCCCCTGGTGCTCCTCAGACTTGACTGCCCTTGACCAGCACAAAAACATCCTGTGGCGTACAGCATTAGCATCAAATAGCCCCCGCGATATGCAACTTTTCAGGGAAGTTAGGAACCAATACACACAAGCAGTCAGGAAAGCAAAGGCTAACTTTTTCAAACAGAAATTTGCATCCTGTAGCACTAACTTCAAAAAGTTTTGGGACACTGTAAAGTCCATGGAGAATAAGAGCACTTCCTCCCAGCTGCCCACTGCACTGAGGCTAGGAAACACTATCACCACCGATAAATCTACAATAATCGAGAATTTCAACAAGCATTTTGCTACAGCTGGCCATTCTTTCCATCTGGCTACCACTAACCCGGCCACCAACTCTGCACCCTCTGCTGCAACTTGCCCATGCCCCCCCCCGCTTCTCCTTCACACAAATTCAGACAGCTGATGTTTTGAAAGCGCTGCAAAATCTGGACCCCTACAAATCAGCTGGGCTAGACAATCTGGACCATTTCTTTCTAAAACTAGCCGCCGAAATTGTCGCTACCCCTATTACTAGTCTGTTCAACCTCTCATTCATAACGTCTGAGATCCCCAGAGATTGGAAAGCTGCCGCGGTCATCCCCCTCTTCAAAGGGGGTGACACTCTAGATCCAAACTGCTACAGACCTATATCCATCCTGCCCTGTCTTTCGAAAGTATTCGAAAGCCAAGTTAACAAACAGATCATCGACCATTTCGAATACCACCGTACCTTCTCCGCTATGCAATCCGGTTTCCGAGCTGGTCACGGGTGCACTTCAGCCACGCTCAAGGTCCTAAACGATATTATAACCGCGATTGATAATAGACAGTACTGTGCAGCCGTCTTCATCGACCTGGCCAAGGCTTTCGACTCTGTCAACCACCACATTCTTATTGGCAGACTAAATAGCCTTGGTTTCTCAAATGACTGCCTCACCTGGTTCACCAACTACTTCTCAGATAGAGTTCAGTGTGTCAAATCGGAGGGCCTGTTGTCTGGACCTATGGCAGTCTCTATGGGGGTGCCACAGGGTTCAATTCTTGGGCCGACACTTTTCTCCGTGTATATCAATGATGTCGCTCTTGCTGCTGGTGACTCTCAGATCCACCTCTACGCAGACGACACCATTTTGTATACATCTGGCCCTTCATTGGACACTGTGTTAACAAACCTCCAAACGAGCTTCAATGCCATACAACAATCCTTCAGTAGCCTCCAACTGCTCTTAAACACTAGTAAAACTAAATGCATGCTTTTCAATCGAACGCTGCTGGCACCCGCCCACCCGACTAGAATCACCACTCTCGACGGGTCTGACCTAGAGTATGTGGACAACTACAAATACCTAGGTGTCTGGTTAGACTGTAAACTCAACTTCCAGACTCACATAAAGAATCTCCAATCCAAAGTTAAATCTAGAATCGGCTTCCTATTTCGCAATAAAGCCTCCTTCACTCATGCTGCCAAACATGCCCTCGTAAAACTGACTATCCTACCGATCCTTGACTTCGGCGATGTAATTTACAAAATAGCCTCCAACACTCTACTCAGCAAATTGGATGTAGTCTATCACAGTGCCATCCGTTTTATCTCCAAAGCCCCATACACTACCCACCACTGTGACCTGTACGCTCTTGTTGGCTGGTCCTCACTACATGTTCGTCGTCAAACCCACTGGCTCCAGGCCATCTATAAATCACTGCTAGGCAAATCCCCGCCTTATCTTAGCTCATTGGTCACCATAGCAGCACCCACCCGTAGTCTGCGCTCCAGCAGGTATATCTCACTGGTCATTCCCAAAGCCAACACCTCCTTTGGCCGCCATTCCTTCCAGTTCTCTGCTGCCAATGACTGGAACGAATTGCAAAAATCTCTGAAGCTGGAGACTCTTATCTCCCTCAATAACTTTAAGCATCAGTTGTCAGAGCACCTTACCGATCACTGCACCTGTACACAGCCCATCTGAAATTAGCCCACCCAACTACCTCATCCCTATATTGTTATTTATTTTGCTCTTTTGCACCCCAGTATCTCTATTTGCACATAATCTCTTGCACATCTAGCATTCCAGTGTTAATACTATTGTAATTATTCTGCACTATAGCCTATTTATTGCCTTACCTCCATAACTTGCTACATTTGCACACACTGTATATATATTTCCTGTTGTATTTCTGACTTTATGTTTTTTACCCCATATGTAACTCTGTGTTGTTTTTATTGCACTACTTTGCTTTATGTTGGCCAGGTCGCAGTTGTAAATGAGAACCTGTTCTCAACTGGCTTACCTGGTTAAATAAAGGTGAAATAAAAAAATAAAAAAAACATATTACAGACAGTAGCCTACAAGTAGCATTTAACATTTAATATATTTCAATATGATTGAAATAGGCCTATAGCCTACTGTTTATATTTTAATGCAATCATCTTGGTTTTCATTTGAACCAAATGTGTGTACTTCCCTTGTTTGCATCAATTGCAAAGACATTGGCAACTTTGAATTTGTACTCAACTTTGTTCTGAATTTATCTGCGGTCACAAAGAGACGGATAAACCTTGTGATTCTATGTTTAGCGGAGATCTTCTGTGTATAAAGTGATGCGGGAGGGCAAAAAAGCATCTAACGACGCACTTGGCTGTTCTACAAGTGGTCTGAGGCAGGTGTTAGAATATGAGCGTTTTAAAGTGCAACGTTAATAACGATGGTTTTGGGAAACAGCTCAGAGATTTAACAATGCTCCTACGAAGGTTCTATCAATAAACTAGATAGATTCTAATGATGAACTTAGCCTTAAGATGCTTTTGTGAGACCCTGGATAAGAACATCTGCTAAATGACGAAAATGTAAATGTTTTACGTACAGATCTCATATTACTGTATTGAATTTTGTACATTTGTACAGATTTTTATTAAAAATGTAGTTATTTGTTACATTTGACTGTGTAAAACCTAGCAGTACTACTTATTTCTCAGAGAGTGAGGCAGATATATATATTTACTGTGTAAAACCTAGCAGTACTACTTATTTCTCTGAGAGTGAGGCAGATATATTATTACTGTGTAAAACCTAGTAGTACTACTTATTTCTCTGAGAGTGAGACAGATATATATATATATAATTTGGCAAAGAAAACTACATTATTTGTCTCTCTGAAATAAACCATCAAGCGATTTAAACAATGAGAGAAATAATGTTTGTCTCTGTTGTGTTGAAGTCCAATCAAGCAGGAGAGACCAGCCTCCCCTGTACCCAGCTGTGTGTCCATGAAGAGTGACAAGTCTATGGTTCAACCTATACGGTTTAGAGAGGGAGACTTTTCTACTGAACAAAGGTAAGAAGAACTCATGGGTCATGGTCAGTGAGTTAAACAACACTGTCTCTAGTCATTTCTCCTCTCCCATTTTACCATTTCTTTTGCTTGTTTTCATAATACATAGGCTAATCCTTTTTTCCATTTTCATAGTCCTGAAACATTATTAAACAAACACAACAATCCCTCCCTGTGTGTGTGTGTGTGTGTGTGAGTGTGTGAGTGAGTGTGTGTGTGTGTGTGTGTAAAGTTAATCTGTCAATCATTAATTAATGTGTTAATGAGAAAGCATTTAGTCTCTTGCTTAACTTATTTACTTGATTTATTTCAGTTACTTGAAGAGAATATTATGACATTTGTGAAGAACGAGCTGAAGATGTTCAAGAGGATTCTTAGTCCAGAACTCCAAGAAGGCTTTGAGAGTCAGAAGCAGGATAAGGAAGTGGTGGATGCTGAAGATGAGAAGCAGGAGAGCAGTGCCAGAGAGGGGGCTCTGAAGATCACACTGCACGTCCTGAGGAAAATGAACCAGAAGGAGCTTGCTGACACACTGGAGAAAAGTAGAGCTGTCTGCCTCATGTTGAATGCTGTTTTAGAACATTTAAAAGCTGTAGCTAAAGTACAGCTAAAGTAGCTGTGTAACTCAATGATATTGTAGCAGCCTTAACACAACACCTAGTGACCTCATCAAGTGATTAATTTAGACAGAGAGAAGAGGAGTGAGGAAGATAGAGATAGACAACATTAAAGATACCATCAGTAACACCGAATAATAATAATATAATCAGTCATTATGAAAACATTTACACATTTATACAGTCAGTTAAGAGAATAGATTACTTTTATTTAAAACTTTATAACAGTCCTACAATACTGTAGCCATTAAAACAGATGTAATATTAATATCCTCTGTGTTATTTCTTCATTCAGATGAGCTTGCTGTGATTTGCCAACGTGAACTCAAATCTAATCTAAAGAAGAAGTTTCAATGTGTATTTGAGGGGATCGCTAAACAAGGAAACCCAACACTTCTCAATAAGATCTACACAGAGCTCTACATCACAGAGGGTGGAAAAGGAGAGGTCAATAATGAACATGAGCTGAGACAGATTGAGACAACAACCAGGAAACAAGCAAGACCAGAGACTGCAATCAAATGTAACGACATCTTCAAACCCTTAACTGGACAAGACAAACCTATCAGAACTGTGTTGACAAAGGGAGTCGCTGGCATTGGAAAAACAGTCTCTGTGCAGAAGTTCATTCTGGACTGGGCTGAAGGAAAAGCAAATCAGGATGTCCAATTTGTATTTTCATTCCCTTTTCGGGAGCTGAATTTGATGAAAAAGGAAAAACACACTTTCATTGAACTTCTCAATCACTTCTCAATGGAAACCAAACAATCAAGAATCTCCAACTACGACAAGTACAAAGTTATTTTCATCTTTGATGGTCTGGATGAGTGCCGACTGCCCCTAGACTTCCAGAAGAACAAGATATGCTGTGACGTCACAAAGTCAACCTCAGTGGATGTTCTGCTGACAAATCTCATCAAGGGAAATCTGCTTCCCTCTGCTCTCCTCTGGATAACTACACGACCTGCAGCAGCCAATCAGATCCCTTCAGGGTGTGTTGACCAGGTGACAGAGGTACGAGGGTTCAATGACCCACAGAAGGAGGAGTACTTCAGGAAGAGATTCAGTGATGAGGACCTGGCCAGCAGAATCATCTCACACATAAAGACATCAAGGAGCCTCCACATCATGTGCCACATTCCAGTCTTCTGTTGGATTTCTGCAATAGTCCTTGAACACATGCTGAAACATAAGAGAGAAGAGATGCCCAAGACTCTGACTGAGATGTACTCACACCTTGTGGAGTTTCATACCAAACAGAAGAATGAAAAGTATCTTGGGAAAGAAGAGACAGGTCCACACTGGAATAAAGAGAGCATTCTGTCACTGGGAAAACTGGCCTTTCAACAGCTTGTGAAGGGCAATCTGATTTTCTATGAAGAAGACCTGAAAGAGGCTGGCATTGATATCAATGAAGCCTCAGTGTACTCAGGATTGTGCACACAGCTCTTTAAAGAGGAATGTGGGCTGTACCAGGACAAGGTGTACTGCTTTGTGCATCTGAGCATTCAGGAGTTTCTGGCTGCTGTATATGTGTTCCTCTCATTCATCAACAACAATGAGAATCTAATGGCCAAACCTCAATCAACGTCCAGTAACTTTTCTGTGAGGATCAGACACAAGCGTAAAGTTACTGTCTACAAGAGTGCTGTGGATGAAGCCTTACAAAGTGAGACAGGAAACCTGGACCTGTTCCTCCGATTCCTTCTGGGCCTCTCAATGGAGTCCAATCAGAAGCATTTACCAGGTCTACTGACAAAGACAAGAAGCAGCTCACAGAGCCATGAAGAAACAGTCAAGTACATCAAGGAGAAGATCAGGGAGAATCCCTCTCCAGAGAGGTGCATCAATCTGTTCCACTGTCTGAATGAACTGAATGACCATTCTCTAGTGGAGGAGATCCAAAGCTACCTGAGATCAGGAAGTCTCTCAGAAGAAGAACTTTCACCTGCACAGTGGTCAGCTCTGGTCTTTGTGTTGCTGACTTCAGAAAAGGAGCTGGATGTGTTTGACCTGAAGAAATTCTCCAGATCAGAGGAAGGTCTTCTGAGGCTGCTGCCAGTGGTCAAAGCCTCCAGAGCTGCTCTGTGAGTATATAAAATGACATTTAAGTACTAATCATCAGGAAGAAATGTTCAGAGAAATATACGTATTATAATATGTATATAATTAATATTGAAAAACATACTGAATCAATGCATTGATGTTCATATTAGTATAACAATATGACCATACAATTCTAGGAGACGGAAGATGAATCTATATGTTGTTTAAGAGAATAAACCAAATGCATCTGCCATAGTCCTTCTACACTACTGGTGTTAAATTAACAGTGTGTTTGTGAAATCATTATGATCTCTCTGTCAGGCTGTCAGGCTGTGGAGTCACAGAGGAAGGCTGTGCTTCTCTGGTCTCAGCTCTGAAGTCAAACCCCTCACACCTGAGAGAGCTGGACCTGAGTAACAATGACCTGAAGGATTCAGGAGTGAAGCTGCTCTCTGCTGGACTGGGGAATCCCCACTGTAAACTGAAGACTCTGAGGTCAGTATTCCTGTAGTTGGTCAACAAGTGGTAACTGTTCACCAGATCCACATGTGTTTACCAGGCACACATAGTCCACACCATATGTGTTTGGACAGTGAAGCTTACAGTTTTAAAATTTGGTGCTATGCTACAGCATTTTGGATTTCAGATAGAATGTTTCATATTAGGTGACAGTACATAATGTCACCTTTTATTTGAGGGTAATGGTGAGAGGTTAGCATGTTTTGTTGTAGCCTCTGTAACTTTCTCACTCATTATTATTCATGATTCATTCATGATATTTCTCAATCTTGGCATCATCAGGATTACTTTAGTAGTGTTTAGAAACATGTTATCTACTCACTCAGACAGAAAATGACTCAACTCCAAAGAATAGTAGTGTGGTTTTAATATGATTTGACTCTTTGCAGGCTGTCAGGCTGTCTAGTTACAGAGGAAGGCTGTGCTTCTCTGGTCTCAGCTCTGAAGTCAAACCCCTCACACCTGAGAGAGCTGGACCTGAGCTACAATCACCCAGGAGACTCAGGAGTCAGACTGCTCTCTGCTGGACAAGAGGATCCACACTGCAGACTGGAGAAACTCAAGTATGTAGAGGGTTTATGTCAATGTTCATATCAGACATGTTGGAGTTATCAGGCTAGTTAAGACAAACATTCTGACCACAACTTGGACTTAGTTATATAAAGACTGTGTGTGTGTGTGTGTGTGTGCGTGTGTGTCCAGTGTGTGTGTGGGTCAAGTGTGTGTGTGTGTGTGTCCAGTGTGTGTGTATCCAGTGTGTGTATGTGTGTGTTTCGGTGTCCAGTGTGTGTGTGTGTGTGTGTGTGTGTGTGTGTGTGTGTGTGTGTGTGTGTGTGTGTGTGTGTGTGTGTGTGTGTGTCCAGTGTGTGTGTGTGTGTGTGTGTGTGTGTGTGTGTGTGTGTGTGTGTGTGTGTGTGTGTGTGTGTGTGGGTCCAGTGTGTTTGTGTGTCCAGTGTGTGTGTGTGTGCACGTGTATCAGTACACACACTGGACACACAAACACACACTGGACCCACAAACACACACACACTGGACACACACATACTGGACAAACACACACTGGACACACACAAACACTGGACAAACACACACACACTGGACAAACACACACACACACACTGGACACACACACACACACACACACACACACACACACAAACACACACTGGACACACACACAAAAAGGAAACAAACACACACACTGGACACACACACACACACACTGGACACTCACACACTCACACTGGACACACACACACACTGGACACACACACACTGGACAAACACACACACACTGGACACACACACACACACACACACACACACTGGATACACACACACACACACACACACACACTGGACACACTTGACACACACACACACACACTGGACACACATATACACTGGACACACACAGACACACACTGTATACACACACACACACACACACACACACACACACTGGACACACTTGACACACAAACACACACTGGACACACATATACACTGGACACACACACTGTTCACACACTGTACACACACACACACACACACACACTGGACACACACAGACACACACACACACACTCACACTGGACACACACACACACACACACACACACACACAATGGACACACACATTCACACAGACACTGGAGACACACACAAAGGAAACACACACACACACACACAAAGGAAACACACACACTGAACACATACACACACACACACACTGGACACACACACACACTGGACACACGCACACATACTGGACACACAGACACATACACTGGACACACACACACACACACAAACACACACACACAAACACACAAATTGGACACACACACACACACACACTGGACACAGACACACACACACACACACACACACACACACACACTGGACACACACACACACACACACACACACACACACACACACACACACACACTGGACACACACACACATTGGACAAACACTGGACAAACACAGACACACACTTGGACAAAGTTATATGCTGTTATATGCTGACAGTGTGTATGTGTGTGTGTGTGTGTGTGTGTGTGTGTGTGTGTGTGTGTGTGTGTGTGTGTGTGTGTGTGTGTGTGTGTGTGTGTGTGTGTGTGAGTTCAGGTGTATCCCTCAATGACTGTCTGTTCTTCTGCTTACCGCTACAGTGTGGAACATGGTGGAGAGAACACAATGAAACCTGGACATAGAAAATGTGAGTGTTGACTGCTGTGAAGAATATGACTAAGAATAAGTCTTAATTCAAGTGAAGTCAAAGTCAAAGACCACCATCATTACTTACTTGGTCATATTAAATATCAGATGTAGTTCTACAGAAGCAGAAATCAGGGACACCAAAGTTTACTAAGAGTTGCTTTGACAATGTGTGTGTGTGTGTGTGTGTGGTGTGTTCGTGTTACTTTAGAAATGTGTGTTTGTATTCATGCATGCATTCAGGATGTGTGTGTGTGTGTGTGTGTGTGTGTGTGTGTGTGTGATTAATGGGAATAAGTGTGTTTTATATTTCCATACAGTATAACATATGATCATTCAACAAGTCTCAAGTTACCTTAACTTCTCATTTTGATACCTAGAAACAGCTACATTAAATTAATTTGTGAAAAGTGAGTTAACATTCTAATGTGAATGATGATGATTTCTAATATTGTGTCTGGTTTCATCCATCAAAAGTCTGTGATCTCACACTTGACCTAAACACAGTAAACAGACGCCTCTCTCTGTCTGAGGAGAACAGAAAGGTGACATGTAGGAGAGAGGAGCAGCCGTATCCTGATCACCCAGAGAGATTTGAGGTCTGGAGACAGGTGCTGTGTAGAGAGGGTCTGACTGGGCGCTGTTACTGGGAGGTAGAGTGGAGTGGGAGAGGGGCTGATATAGGAGTGGCATATAAAGGAATCAGCAGGAGAGGAAGGGGTGATGACTGTTGTTTTGGATACAATGACAAGTCCTGGAGTCTGGTCTGCTCTGACAACAGTTACAGAGCCAGGCACAGTAATAAGTCCACTACCATAGACGTCCCCTCCTCCAGCCCCCACAGAGTAGGATTGTATCTGGACTGGCCAGCCGGCACTCTGTCCTTCTACAGAGTCTCCTCTGACACACTGACCCACCTGAACACATTCCACTCCACATTCACTGAGCCCCTCTATCCAGGGTTTAATGTTTTGTATGATGGGGACTCAGTGTCCCTGTAAATAATAATAATAACCATGGTAACACTGACACACACACACACACACACACACACACACACTGGATACACACACACACACACACAGTGGACACACACACACACACACATACACTGGACACACACACACACTCGACAAACACACACACACTGGACACACACACACACACACACTGCACACACACACACACACACACACACACACACACTGGACAAACACACACAATGGACACACACACACTGGACACACACACACAGGACACACACATGCAGGACAAACACACACACACACACACACACACACAATTAACACACACTGGACACACACTGAACACACACACACACACACTGGACACACAAACACACACACACTGAGCACACATACATACACTAGAAACACACACACTGAACACACACACACACTGGACACACACACACACACTGAACACACATACATACACTAGACACACACACACACACACTGAACACACACACACACACTGAACACACACACACCCACACAATGGACACACACACACACACTGAACTCACACACACACTGAACACACATACATACACTAGACACACACACACACACTGAACACATACACACACACACACTGAACACATACACACACTGGACACACACACACTGGACACGCACACACACAATGGACACACACTGGACACACACACACATACTGGACACACACACACGTACACTGGACACACACACACAAACACACACACACACACACAAACACACACACTGGACACACACACACACACTGGACACACACACACACACACTGGACACACACACACACACTAGACACTCACACACACACACACACATACTGGACACACACATACACACACTGGATTCACACACACACTGGACACACACACATGCTGGACACACACACACACACACACACACATATACTGGACACACACAAACTGGACACACACACACTGGACACACACACATGACACACACACACACACTGAACACACACACACACTGTACACACATACATACACTAGACACACACACACACTGAACTCATACACACACACACACTGGACACACACACACACAATGGACACACACACACAGGACACACACACACACACATACTTGACACACACACACACACTGGACACACAAACACAAACACACACACTGAACACATTTCCATGTGTAGGATTTTGATGAAAGGAAATCCCATATAGCCTACTGGACAGGACTTTGCTATGGCATCTTCTGTTTGGGTGTCTCAGGTCAGGTCTGAGCCATGATCAGAATGTGTCTCTGTGTCTATTTCCAGCCCTGCCATTTCTACCTGTCCTGATCTAGTGTTTCACCCCTGACCTCCTCACACCGTCTCACTGTCCATGTCTGCTTTTAGCTCCCACCTCTACTTCACTGTGTTATAATGGACCTTATGCTTGTTATGTCTCCTCTGGAACCAGTAATCAAACATACTGACCTTTCTGACCCTATCCCATGACCCTACTTTTTACAACTGAACATTAAAATTCCTCTATGAGTTTTATTTAGTGTCCATTTACTTATCTATGTATTTGTTGTATATTGGGGTTGTGCTGCAGAGCATCATGGGGGTTTGTATGTGTTGAGATGATCACGTTCCAGATAAATGGTTGAACTGATTCCTGTCTCCTGTCTCATCATTATTGAATTGTTATACAGACGTGGTTATGACACCAACGAGACATAACAAAAGATTGGCGATGAGTAAGTCTGAATCTACAGGAACTATTCTGTCTGGAAGAAGTGGGTTTTTACAACTGTTTAAAACTGTTATTTTCTGTGGTCCAGAAAAGGCTAATGTTAGCATAGTGTATTGATAGCAGAGGCAGGTGAATAGTCTAGCTAGCTAAGAGAGAGAGTTAACATCGTCATGGACGGCAGAAAAGGACTGGAGACGGACGTCGGAGCGGGAAAACAAAATGATTAAAAGGGAGGAACATACAGTGGGGAAAAAAAGGATTTAGTCAGCCACCAATTGTGCAAGTTCTCCCACTTAAAAAGATGAGAGAGGCCTGTAATTTTCATCATAGGTACACGTCAACTATGACAGACAAATTGAGATTTTTTTCCCCAGAAAATCACATTGTAGGATTTTTAATGAATTTATTTGCAAATGATTGTCACGGTTTCGGCCGAGGCTGCTCCTTCTCCTTGTTCGGGCAGGCTTCGGCGGTCGTCGTCTCCGGAGTACTAGCTGCCACCGTTCTATGTTTCTATGTTTGATTAGTTTTGTCTGATTGTTACACCTGTTCATTGTTAAGTGTTCATTATGCGTCCTATTTAGTTCTCTTGTGTTTGGTCAGGTGTTGTGTGTAATTGTTCGATGTCACGTGTAGTAGTTGGTTCGCTGTTCTGTGCTCTCTGTATTTTGTTTTGTTTGAGAGAGTCCTGCACGTTGTGCGCATTTACTTTGGTTCACACCAGTGTGCGTATGTTTCGCCTGTGGCCTGTTGCCGTGTTTGGCTTGTATTTTCGGACTTCACTAAAGACATCTGTTTCGAATCTCTGTGTGTCCTGCGTGTGATTCCACGTTACCTCTACACTCAACCCTGACAATCATGGTGGAAAATAAGTATTTGGTCACCTACAAACAAGCAAGATTTCTGGCTCTCACAGACCTGTAACTTCTTCTTTAAGAGGCTCCTCTGTCCTCCACTCGTTACCTGTATTAATGGCACCTGTTTGAACTTGTTATCAGTATAAAAGACACCTGTCCACAACCTCAAACAGTCACACTCCAAACTCCACTATGGCCAAGACCAAAGAGCTGTCAAAGGACACCAGAAACAAAATTGTAGACCTGCACCAGGCTGGGAAAACTGAATCTGCAATAGGTAAGCAGCTTGGTTTGAAGAAATCAACTGTGGGAGCAATTATTAGGAAATGGAAGACATACAAGACCACTGATAATCTCCCTCGATCTGGGGCTCCACGCAAGATCTCACCCTGTGGGGTCAAAATTATCACAAGAACGGTGAGCAAAAATCCCAGAACCACACGGGGGGGGGGGGGGGGGGGGGGGGGCCCTAGTGAATGACCTGCAGAGAGCTGGGACCAAAGTAACAAAGCCTACCATCAGTAACACACTACGCCGCCAGGGACTCAAATCCTGCAGTGCCAGACGTGTCCCCCTGCTTAAGCCAGTACATGTCCAGGCCCGTCTGAAGTTTGCTAGAGTGCATTTGGATAATCCAGAAGAGGATTGGGAGAATGTCATATGGTCAGATGAAACCAAAATATAACTTTTTGGTAAAAACTCAACTCGTCATGTTTGGAGGACAAAGAATGCTGAGTTGCATCCAAAGAACACCATACCTACTGTGAAGCATGGGGGTGGAAACATTATGCTTTGGGGCTGTTTTTCTGCAAAGGGACCAGGACGACTGATCCGTGTAAAGGAAAGAATGAATGGGGCCATGTATCGTGAGATTTTGAGTGAAAACCTCCTTCCATCAGCAAGGGCATTGAAGATGAAACGTGGCTGGGTCTTTCAGCATGACAATGATCCCAAACACACCGCCCGGGCAACGAAGGAGTGGCTTCGTAAGAAGCATTTCAAGGTCCTGGAGTGGCCTAGCCAGTCTCCAGATCTCAACCCCATAGAAAATCTTTGGAGGGTGTTGAAAGTCCATGTTGCCCAGCGACAGCCCCAAAACATCACTGCTCTAGAGGAGATCTGCATGGAGGAATGGGCCAAAATACCAGCAACAGTGTGTGAAAACCTTGTGAAGACTTACAGAAAACGTTTGACCTGTGTCATTGCCAACAAAGGGTATATAACAAAGTATTGAGAAACTTTTGTTATTGACCAAATACTTATTTTCCACCATAATTTGCAAATAAATTCATTAAAAATCCTACAATATGATTTTCTGGATTTTTTTTGTCTAATTTTGTCTGTCATAGTGGCGTGTACCTATGATGAAAATTACAGGCCTCTCTCATCGTTTTAAGTGGGAGAACTTGCACAATTGGTGGCTGACTAAATACTTTTTTCCCCCCACATTGAATAAAGGAAAGGACATTTATTCAACTGTGAAGATGAACTTTGGAATAAAAAATTGCTAAATGAGTGAACTTAGGAGGAAACGTCAGTGAGTGAATTGATCGAAGATCACGTGACTGAGGAAAATATTGCTGTGGTTGAGGACAATATTGAAGTGAGTGACAATCAGGAGCTTGTTGAGAAATGAAAAAATATTGGAATTGTTGGAAACATTGGACAGTTTGATAAAAGTATTGAGCAGTGGAGCTCATATACAGAACGGTTTGAATATTTTGTTCTTGTAAATGACATGGATGAGGACAACATTGTGCCTACATGTTTTAGTGTAATGGGGCCAAAGACATTTAATTTACTAGGCAGCCTGCTACAGCCAGACAGAACAGGTAATAAGACGTATGGGGATATTGTGGAGATACTTAAAGGACATTTTTCACCAGAACCACTAGTTAATGCTGAAAGGTTCAGGTTCCACAGGAGACATCAGGAAGAGGGAGAATCAGTAACAATGTTTGCTGCTGCATTAAAGAAACTATCAGAACACTGTGAGTTTAATGCTGTTCTAAATGACATCATTAGAGACAGACTAGTATGTGGGCTACGGAGTGAAGCTACACAAAAGAGACTGTTGACTGAAAGTCATCTGACCTTGGCAAAGGACATTGAAATCAGTGTGTCCATGGAACTAGCTGCTAAAGAGGCTCACCAGTTGAGTTCATCAGGAACTTAGTGGGTTCATCTAACAATCCTAATCATCAGCTAATACATTTTAATCTCATACACAGGGTATACCTTCCACCTAGAAAACATCATTTAATAAAAATCACAACCGCTCCTCTGTGTGATCTATGTAATCAAGGTGCCTTGGACTCCTTTAATCATATGTACTGGGAGTGACCAGGGGACATGTTTTGGAAAGAGGTATCCTCATACCTTGTTCCCCCTAACTGTTATTACTGAATGATAATTCACCACTGTCATTACAGCAAAGACATATAATGTTGTCAGGTTGGACAGCAGCTAAAAAGATGTTGGAACTAAGATGGCAACCACCACACCTCATTGGATCAGCACTTTTACAGATATCATATATTTAGAACTATCCACTGCTAGGATCCATGGGGCTAGCCAAACAACAATTGCAGCTGAAACCATAAAATAACTCCTGTAGTGGGTTTTACCCAACAGATTGACCGTTAATTATCATTTTCGTGCAAATGTGTACCTTGATTTAGTATTTAATTTAATGGAGATCAGGTTGGGTGTGTTGGGGTGGTCCCAGGAGGGGTTGGAGGGTGGGTTGGGGTGGTCCCAGGAGGGGTTGGAGGGTGTGTTGGGGTGGTCCCAGGAGGGGTTGGAGGGTGGGTTGGGGTGGTCCCAGGAGGGGTTGGAGGGTGGGTTGATGCAGTTGAGGTGGGTGATTGTATATGTGGTTTATTATAATTGTATGTATCTGCAATAACTAATTTCCATAATATACTGATATATATTTTAACAGTATTGTGTCTCTAGCTGTATAACCATTCCTGCTGCTATTTGTTCTGATATATGTTTTAACAGTATTGTGTCTCTAGCTGTATAACCATTCCTGCTGCTATTTGTTCTTGTCTGTGTTCCTTTGAAAATAAATAAAAAGTTAATCACAAAAAAAGGAAAAGTGCACAGAGTTTCAACTGAAAATCAGAGACAGGGAAATCAAGTCACATGCTTCCACTGTGGCAAGGTGGGACATCAGGTATCAACATGTTGGTGGAAGGACATGGATTGTCCAGCCTGTGGTAAAAAGGGCCACATCGGACAAGTCTCCAGAAACAAAAAGAGAACAGAGAAATCACAAAAACGGGAAACAAGAAACAGACATTCCAACGAAAGACACATAGACATGTTCACACTGTTGAGTAAGAGAACACTGAGGTGAGTGACTCATCAGACCAGGAAGTCACACTGAAAATCCGGACTTTTTCCTGGCGGGCTGCACGGCTACTATGTCTCCCCCTTGCTAGAGGGACAGCTGGTTAGTATGGAGATTGACACAGGGGCAGCTGTATCTCTTGTGTCAGAATAAATACACTGAAACACCTTCCACTTCAACCAGCGCACCTCGTGTTAAAGACTTACACAGGTGAATCTGTCGCTGTGAGAGGCATCACTGATGTCACAGTTCAGGTAAACAGACAAACTGAAAAGCTGCCACTCTATGTTGTGAAAGGAGACTATGCATCACTACTGGGATGTTCATAGTTGGAGAAAATCACACTGGACTGGCCATCAGTGCATACAATGACACATGGAGACACAGACCTACCTGCCATCTTAAAGAAACATGGAGAAGTCTTTAATGGACAGCTGGGTAGTATGAACGACATTACAGGGAAGCTTAGCATTAAGCCAGACAGCAAACCAACGTTTCTGAAAGCAGGACCTGTACATTATGCTATCAGACCAGACGTCAAGGCTGACTTGGATGCTTTAGTCAAGAACAAAGTACTGGAGCCGGTCAGCATGAGTGAATGCATGAGCAACACCCATCTACCAGTCCTTAACACTAGAACCGCATGTTCTTTCAGCATATAAGAACCCGCTAGAGAAAGTTGACAGGCGTCCACTTTAGCATATGCATCAGATGCATATCAACCAGCAAGGTGCAAGGTGTGCAAACATGGTTTGTTAAATAAACGCTTGATAAATAGTGCATCATATATTGTAAAGGATTAATTGCATGAAGAAATATGAATGGAAATATATCAATAAAAAAATAACAACAATAGTTAATTCGACAAAGTAAAAAGAATCGGCCTATATCCTATTTCTGTTTCCCTTACAATAAAAACATTACAGCATAATCCATTTGATCAACTTTATTTGTAGATTCAGTTTTAGTACTTAATAAAGTCCATTTACAGTTTATTTTGACAAAGTACAATACAAAAAAAGAATAATAATAATAATATAACTAGCCAGGTGTTCAGGTGAAATGATTTGCTGTATTCCTAAACAAAAGCACCAGTGCATTAACAATTGTAAAGGCTTAATTGCATAAATAAATATTTGTGGAAATATATTCATGACAAGATATAAAAACAATAATTTGTTGATTGTATTAGACACTGTACCGAGCCTTTACACATGAACCAATCACGTCTTCTCTTTATGGTTCGGTTCCACAAACAAATCAAATCGGTTCCCTGCACACAGTTTTCATGGGCCTTGTTTGGTGTGCACCTGCCGACTTGACATTGTGTATTTTTCCCCAGTGGGAGCTGTGGTGCTTGGGGAAGAGGGAGAACAGGACCTGCTGTCTTGACATTGTGTATTTTTCCCCAGTGGGAGCTGTGGTGCTTGGGGAAGAGGGAGAACAGGACCTGCTGTCTTGACATTGTGTATTTTTCCCCAGTGGGAGCTGTGGTGCTTGGGGAAGAGGGAGAGCAGGACCTGCTGTCTTGCCATTGTGTATTTTTCCCCAGTGGGAGCTGTGGTGCTTGGGGAAGAGGGAGAACAGGACCTGCTGTCTTGACATTGTGTCTTTTTCCCCAGTGGGAGCTGTGGTGCTTGGGGAAGAGGGAGAACAGGACCTGCTGTCTTGACATTGTGTCTTTTTCCCCAGTGGGAGCTGTGGTGCTTGGGGAAGAGGGAGAGCAGGACCTGCTGTCTTGACATTGTGTATTTTTCCCCAGTGGGAGCTGTGGTGCTTGGGGAAGAGGGAGAACAGGACCTGCTGTCTTGACATTGTGTATTTTTCCCCAGTGGGAGCTGTGGTGCTTGGGGAAGAGGGAGAACAGGACCTGCTGTCTTGACATTGTGTCTTTTTCCCCAGTGGGAGCTGTGGTTCTTGGGGAAGAGGGAGAACAGGACCTGCTGTAATGGCATTGTGTCTTTTTCCCCAGTGGGAGCTGTGGTTCTTGGGGAAGTGGGAGAGCAGGACCTGCTGTCTTGACATTGTGTATTTTTTTGGGGGGCTCCACGCGTCTCAAAACCACAGTCTCAGACAGTCTCTCACTCAGCTGGTCTGGTTTAATCTTTCCCCAGATATGGAAAGACACTGAGCAAGTTGGTTTCGACATCCGCTGCTAACCAAAACAGAAGTCACATGCATCATTATCAGTTTCTATCTGGTTTCTATTGGCCATTCATCCATTGACGACAGAATATTATGTTACTCGTTGTTGCTTAGTAACCAGAGCAATGCTGGCACTAGAGTGGTCATGTGCTAAATGAATGAACAGCAGGGATGTTGGTGAAAAAATTATATTTGGAAATAGAGCTTCACCTCTTGAATTTGGAGAGTTATTTGATAAAGGTAAGTGTCATAGAAACTGCAGAATATTGTCTTTCAGATACAGCACTATTACAAGATGCGTCCATCTCTTCATGTACAATTTGACAACTGATAATATTGTCACTCATCAGATTATTGTCAATGTAATCTGGTCTATAGGCTAACTCTTATCATGTGTGCAATGAGTTGAGGTATAGTTCAGGTGTAGTTTTGATGGGCCGGCTGTGAGGCTGACTGGCATCAGTTTGTTTCCCGCTCATCAACTTGGATAGATTCAAGGATATTATTCTAAAGGCCTTCTGCAACTCATAGCACGTTTTTGTTTCCCACAATACATTTAATTAGTAACAGAGTTATAGAAAATAAATCCGTCCCATTTACAAAGTAAAACATAAAAGAGAAATGTATCAACCCACAAGGCGTGTGGTCAAATGATTTGCTGCTGATAAACAGGCATAACACAAACTCATCATTACACTATTGTTCTAAATGAATTCAACATCTGCACCCTCCTTATCATTCAGTTGGGCCTAATTTGGGCCTCATTTAAATTCAGTTGTGAAGTAAGGTGCACAATTATTACCCATTCATCCATTTGTAATTTATTCAGTGAGGAAAGAGAGACTCATTTGTGGCGCATTGTCTTGGCAGATTAAGTTGGGAATAGGTGTGAAAACAACGGGTAACAAGGCATATAATACTTTTCTGTTCGTGATGTAAAAATTCTGACAAATGAGCAGTGTAAAATACAAACATTTAGGAAAAGTCAGGGAGCAGGACATAGGTTTTTTTAGGGTCTGATTCTAGTGTTAAAAGGCAATTCCTCCACTTTTCAACCTCATATTCATCCTCTCCAGCACCACAACAGTATCTATATTTCAGAAAACAGCATCTTTCTATGATCTTTCATTAAAAAGATAAAAACAAAAGTCTTTAAAAATGAACCTGTCCTCCTATAGCCCTTCCCACCAGCCTCCTCTGGGAAATGTCTCTGTTGAGAATACCATATCTTGGTCTCTGTCTCTGTTGAGAATACCACATCAGAGAAGTTGAGAATACCACATCTTGTTTCTGTTGTATCTACATGTTTCTACATTAAACCACAGGTTCTGTTCTTGAGAATGATGGGGAAGAGTGGGGTGGAAAGGCTTTTGCAACACTACTTTAGTTAGCACACCCCTGTGACTAATTTAACTTCCTGTTTGAGATACTTGGGGGAAATTCAATGTTATCTTTCTACCTTCCCAATACCTTCCCCCATGTCTCATATTCACTGTTATCTTTCTACCATCCCAATACCTTCCCCATGTCTCATATTCACTGTTATCTTTCAACCTTACCAATACCTTCCCCCATGTCTCATATTCACTGTTATCTTTCAACCTTCCCAATACCTTCCCCATGTCTCATATTCACTGTTATCTTTCTACCTTCCCAATACCTTCCCCATGTCTCATATTCACTGTTATCTTTCAACCTTACCAATACCTTCCCCCCATGTCTCATATTCACTGTTATCTTTCAACCTTCCCAATACCTTCCCCATGTCTCATATTCACTGTTATCTTTCAACCTTCCCAATACCTTCCACATGTCTCATATTCACTGTTATCGTTCTACCTTCCCAATACTTTCCCATAGAGTGCATTGTCCTATAGTATAGATGGCTTGATGTGGTGTGCAGCATAGAGTATATAGTCCTTTATTCTCTATGGGCCAGATGGCCAGTTGGTGAGGGCCACAGCATGGGGAAAGAAACTGTTCAGATGGGGGTCTATAACATCCAATCACATAGGTTTACAGCAGCTGACAGTTGCAACATCATTGCCAATAATGCAAACTGCCTTGATTTAGATAAAGACAAGCTCTGTACAGATGTAGGATCTTAATTTAATCAGCCTGTTGCAGGAGAAAGAAAACTTGTTGTGTATTTGAGGGTTAAAAAGGCTTCTGAAGTTTGTAATTTCCACTTTTCCATCTTTCCCTTTTGAAAAAGTGTTGCCTCAGGATTATTTTCCTGCTGTAGCAAACGGCCTCAAATTAAGATCCTACATCTGTAGCAATATACCTGTCTTTAATGTACATGGCTATATTAGGAGGACATGATTCTCTTTAGACCATTGTTTTTTGACCATTTGACATATTTTATTTACTATTGTTTAGGCTGGTTGAATGAGTTCCCTATGAGAGGCTACTTCATCTGCAAGAACACAGGCGGCCGCACCAGTTTCCTCATATGAAATACAAAGTAAGTGTGTAGCCTACGCACTTACAAAATGGCTGTTTAAACTGTGGCACACATTTCTCGGCAACATTAAAATTAGGGTAAATGTGTTGATTTGAAGGAAAGACGGGCAGACTCTGGTAAGTCTAGGCTACATAGAACTATTATATTAGAAAGTTAGGTCGTTTACAGACATTCAATAGTCAGAGTAGGTTTGATATATGATCACTTATCATGCTGACCAACTTGATGGTCTCTGTTGGAAATGTGAAACATGTCATGCCTAGGCTACAAGCTCTGTCCTGCTACTGTTAGGTCTATAACATTATGGGAACTGATCTGAACAGGTTTAGGCTGGTCATCTAGGATATGTAGGCTATAGCTGAGATATAGACCTCCATCTGCATATCACTAACAAACCTCTGTTATATATTATAACCTAGCCTACGTTACAAAATATAAATCTCCTACTTGTTGCAAAAATACTTTCTGAATGGATCAATGATTTCCCCTCAGATAAATCATGCCTGTTTTAGCCCTTCTGTCTACATTCTCAGATTCAAAGACAAAAAATGGCCGACTTTTAATTAATACAAATAAGTTTGAGACATGGCCTTGTGTTGCTGCACTGTCTATAACTACCTTAACAAACAGTGACCTATTATTATTATTGACAGTTAACATGGAGAAGAGATGTCACAACCAGATGTTCATCTGATTGCATTAAATAGCCTGACTGTTTCAATATGTCTGTTAGTACATTTTTATTTCTAAGAGATCATGAGTAAATGAGAACAATGGACATTCTAGAATTAGTTGTCACTGTGGTAACCACAACCAACATGCTGCATCTCTGTTTAGGGGTCAGTGGTCTAAAATGAGTCTCTCTGGGGAGAGAGAGGAGGGGGTCCCTGCCTCTAAAATGAGTCTCTCTGGGGAGAGAGAGGAGGGGGTCCCTGCCTCTAAAATGAGTCTCTCTGGGGGACATGACACCAAAGCTAAGAGGTGAGATTACAATTTTGTTTAAGAATTCGTACGTTTATTTCCGAAACGCTATATCCACAATTGTTTTTCAGCAGAAATGATTGCCTTAGGTCCCTTCAATATTACTGGGTACCTTCAATATTACTGTTCTCAGATTTTTTATTAATGGATTTGAGATGTGTATAAAAATAAAAGTTTTTTTGGCTAAATGCTATATATCCATTGTTTAGCTGGAATGTAATGTTCGTATCCTGTATATTTGACTGTGATACGTGGTTGTCTCACCTAGATATCTTAAGATGAATGCACTTACAGATACCATATCTTAATTTGACCCAGTTTCTCACAGCAGGAAAAGAATCCTGCAGCAATAGGAAATGTAAATTATTATGTGGAATTATAATTCATGATTTTTTTTTGTAGTGGTCGGTAAATTTTTCATTAGGGCAAATCAAGTTTGACATTTTTTAAGTGGAAATTACAAACTCAAGGAAGCCTTTTTAAAGCTTGAATACACTACAATATGGCAACTGTATTGTAAGTCACTCTGGGCCCGGTTTCCCGATAGCGATGGAATTTATTTTTACTGTGTAAAACCTAGCAGTACTACTTATTTCTCTGAGAGTGAGGCAGATATATTATTACTGTGTAAAACCTAGCAGTACTACTTATTTCTCTGAGAGTGAGCCAGATATATTATTACTGTGTAAAACCTAGCAGTACTACTTATTTCTCTGTGACTGAGGCAGATATATAGCATTTTGCAAAAAAACATGATTATTTGTCTCTCTGAAATGAAACCATCAAGTGATAGATGTTAAACAAATACATGTCTGTCATTGAACAACCCCATACCATGATTAGATAGTGAAAAAACACACCAATCTCTTTCATCATTTCTTCAAAAAATAAAAGCTAATTTACGAACATTTCTGAAAATGGATATATAGCGTTTTGAAATGAAACTCTTCTTATGTTTCCCCATCTGAGCTCAGAGTAAATGAGAGATGTAATGTTTGTCTCTGTTGTGTTGAAGCCCAATCAAGCAGGAGAGACCAGCCTCCCCTGTACCCAGCTGTGTGTCCATGAAGAGTGACCTGTCTATGAATCTTCCTATAGAGTTCAGAGAGGGAGACTTTTCTACTGAACAAAGGTAAGAAGAACTCATGGGTCATGGTCAGTGAGTTAAACAACACTGTCTCTAGTCATTTCTCCTCTCCCGTTTTCCCATTTATTTTTGTTGTTTTCATAATCCATAGGCTAATCCTTTTTTCCATTTTCATAGTCCTGAAACAATATTAAACAAACACATCATTCCCTGTTTGTGTGTGTGTGTGTGTGTGTGTGTCTGTGTGTGTGTGTGTGTGAGTGTGTGTCTGTGTGTGTGTGTGTGTGTCAGTGAGTGTGTGTGCACTCCCTGGATGAGGAGATGTAATCTCTATCCTGATTGCCTAGTCACTTTTACCCCTACCTACAGTTGAAGTCAGAAGTTTACATACACTTAGGTTGGAGTCATTAAACTCGTTTTTCAACCACTCCACAAATTTCTCGTTAACAAACTATAGTTTTGGCAAGTCAGTTATGACATCTACTTTGTGCATGACACAAGTAATTTTTTCCAACAATTGTTTACAGACAGATTATTTAACTTATAATTCACTGTATCACAATTCCAGTGGGTCAGAAGTTTACATACACTAAGTTTACTGTGCCTTTGAACAGCTTGGAAAATTCCAGAAAATGATATCTTTGCTTTAGAAGCTTCTGATAGGCTGATTGACATCATTTGAGTCAATTGGAGGTGTCCCTGTGGATGTATTTCAAGGCCTACCTTCAAACTCTGTGCCTCTTTGCTTGACATCATGGGAAAATCAAAAGAAATCAGCCAAGACCTCAGACATAAAATTGTAGACCTCCACAAGTCTGGTTCATCCTTGGGAGCAATTTCCAAACACCTAAAGGTACCACGTTCATCTGTACAAACAATAGTACGCAAGTATAAACACAATGGGACCACGCAGCCGTCATACCGCTCAGGAAGGAGACGCGTTCTTGTCACGCCCTGACTCAGGGGACTCGTATATGTTGAGTGAGGGTGTGTAGTTTCTATGTTGTGTATTTCTATGTTGTATTTCTAGATCGTGTAGATCTATGTTGGCCGGTGTGGTTCCCAATTAGAGGCAGCTGTAGCTCGTTGTCTCTGATTGGGGACCATACTTAGGCAGCCTATTGGCACTAGTGGGTTGTGGGATCTTGTTCCGTGTTAAGGTATGTTGTGTTGTGCTGCCTTGGACTTCACGTATCGTTTGTTTATTGTTTTGTCGTTGTGTTTATTCGTTAATAAACATGTATGCATATCACGCTGCGCCTTGGTTCTACCAGTCTTTGAACGAGCGTGACAGTTCTGTCTCCTAGAGATGAACGTACTTTGGTGCGAAAAGTGCAAATCAATCCCAGAACAACAGCAAAGGACCTTGTGAAGATGCTGGAGGAAACAGGTGCAAAAGTATCTATATTCACAGTAATAACTAGTCCTATATCGACATAACCTGAAAGGTCGCTCATCAAGGAAGAAGCCATTGCTCCAAAACCGCCATAAAAAAGCCAGACTACGGTTTGCAAATGCACATGGGGACAAAGATCGTACTTTTTGGAGAAATGTCCTCTGGTCTGATCAAACAAAAATAGAACTGTTTGGCCATAATGACCATCGTTATGTTTGGAGGAAAAAGGGGGGTGGATTGCAAGCCGAAGAACACCATCCCAACCGTGAAGCACGGGGGTGGCAGCATCATGCTGTGGGGGTGCTTTGCTGCAGGAGGGACTGGTGCACTTCACAAAATAGATGGCATCATAAGGAAGGAAAGTTACGTGGATATATTGAAGCAACATCTCAATGCTACCAAATACTAATTGAGTGTATGTAAACTTCTGACCCACTGGGAATGTGATGAAAGAAATAAAAGCTGAAATAAATCATTCTCTCTACTATTATTCTGACATTTCACATTCTTAAAATAAAGTGGTGATCCTAACTGACCTAAGACAGGCATTTGTGAAAAACTGAGTTTAAATGTATTTGGCTAAGGTGTATGTAAACTTCCAACTTCAACTGTATGTAGGATCTTAATTTGAGCCAGTTTGCTACAGCAGGAAAATATTCCTGCAGCAACAGGAAATGTGGATCATAATTTATGTACATTTTTGTAAGGTTGATATATTCTTCATAGAAAAAATCTATTCTGAAACTTTAGAAGCCGTTTTAAACCTCAAATACATTTCCTGCATTGCATGGAAGTTATTCTGCAGTGGGGGGTGATCAAATTAAGATCCTTTACTCAGAATTTTACTTGGTGATATGGTGCTGCTAGTGATAGACAACATTTAGAGACAGAATACAGACAGAGGAGTTTACACAAAGTTTACGTACAACATTATACACACATAGCTAGAGTGAGCATTGAGCTATAAGAGAATGAGCAGTGGATATACAAATTTATACAACAGGTGGGTCTAATCCTGAATGCTGATTGGTTAAAACCGCATTCCAGACGGTGTCTATTCCACAAATTACCACCGGCTAAATCTATGACATTAAATGCCTATGTACTCTGTTCCATCTGACTGTGCAATCCACTGTCTCATCAGCCCAGCCAGGCAATTTATACATTTGATTGCCACGATAAAAAGTATCTAGACATTATCTCACATTTCTTTTAGACTAACATTTAGTTTGCATTTACATTCAAATTTGATCTCCAGCTGTCGCATAGTAATGAACGTGTCAGGAGTCGGGATGAGACAGACTAGCAGGCAGCTTTTCTCAACCAGTCGAAATCATGAATACAAAGAAATATCAATAGAAAACAGGTCAAACTAAACGAAGTGCAGCTAATTTGCAGTTTTTTCATTTCACTTCACCATTTTGGACTATTTTGTGTATGTCCATTACATGAAATCCAAATAAAAATGTATTTAAATTACAGGTTGTAATGCAACAAAATAGGAAACATGCCAAGGGGGATGAATACTTTTGCAAGGCACTGTATTTGCAGAGTTTGCTTAACAAAACCCGTGCCAATATATCTTACAAACACCTGCTTCTCAGGCATTATCACTTAAATAGAGTACAGTGGGTTTACATTTACATAAATATATCTAAGAGAGATGAACAGAGTGCTAATGCAGTATAGTTCAGTTATTTAGTGTACAGTTCAGAGATGGCTTGATGTGGTGTGCAGCATGGAGTGCATAGTCCTTTAGTCTCTATGGACCAGATGGTAGTGTACAGTTCAGAGATGGCTTGATGTGGTGAGCAGCATAGAGTGTATAGTCCTTTAGTCTCTATGGACCAGATGGTAGTGTACAGTTCAGAGATGGCTTGATGTGGTGAGCAGCGTAGAGTGCATAGTCCTTTAGTCTCTATGGACCAGATGGTATTGTACAGTTCAGAGATGGCTTGATGTGGTGTGCAGCATAGACTGTATAGTCCTTTAGTCTCTATGGGCCAGATGGCCAGTTGGTGAGGGCTACAGCATGGGGAAAGAAACTGTTCAGATGGGGGTCTATAACATCCAATTACATTGGTTTACAGCAGCTGACAGTTGCAACATCATTGCTAATAATGCAAACTGCCTTAGTTTAGATAAAGACAAGCTCTGTACAGATGTAGGATCTTAATTTAATCAGCCTGTTGTAGGAGAACTAAAACTTGTTGTGTATGTAGGCTATAGCTGAGGTATAGACCTCCATCTGCATATAGCCTACTTGACATAATATAAAATCTCTTACTTGTTGCAAAATAACTTTCTGAATGGATCAATGATTTCCCCTCAGATCAATCATGCCCGTTTTAGCCCTTCTGTCTACATTCTCCGATTGAAAGACAGGGATGTAGCTCAGTTGGTAGAGCATGGCGTTTGCAACGGTAGGGTTGTGGGTTCGATTCCCATGGAGGGTATAAAAAATTTAAAAATAATTTATGCACTCACTAACTGTAAGTCGCTCTGGATAAGAGCGTCTGCTAAATGACTAAACTGTTTTAATGAATAAAAATAAGTGTGAGACATGGCCTTGTGTTGCTGCACTGTCTATAACTACCTTAACAAACAGTGACTTATTATTATTATTATTATTGACAGTTAACATGGAGAAGAGATGTCACAACCATTTGAGATGTGTATAAAAATAAATATTTTTTTTGTCTAAATGCTATATATCCATTGTTTAGCTGGAATGGGATGTTCGTATCCTGTATATTTGAATGTGATATGTGGTTGTCTCACCTAGATATCTTAAGATGAATGCACTTACAGATGGCATATCTTAATTTGACCCAGTTTCTCACAGCAGGAATAGGAAATGTAAATTATTATGTGCATTGTAATTCATGAAAATGTTTTGTAGTGGTCGGTACATTTTTCATTAGGGCAAATCAAGTTTGACATTTTTTAAGTGGAAATTACAAACTGTAGAAGCCTTTTTAAAGCTTGAATACACTACAATACAGCAACTGTATTGTAAGTCACTCTGGGCCCGGTTTCCCGATAGCGATGGAATTTAGGCTTACCAGTGTTTTAAGATGCATCTTTCCTACAACGGCTGATGATGTAACATGTATATAAAGTATAAAGTGACGCGGGAGGGCAAAAAAGCATCTAACGATGCACTTGGCTGTTCTACAAGTGGTCTGAGGCAGGTGTTAGAATATGAGCGTTTTCAAGTGCAACGTTAATAACGGTGGTTTTGGGAAACAGCTCAGAGATTTAACAATGCTCCTACGAAGGTTCTAATGATGAACTTAGCCTTAAGATGCTTTTGGGATACCAGGCCCTGGACAAAAACATCTGCTAAATTCAAAGGTAAATGTTTTACATACATATCTCATATTACTGGATTTATTTAAAAAAAAAATATATATATATATATTGATGTTACAAATGTATCATGTCTACAGTTCTTTATAAAAAATGTAGTTATTTGTACATTTGACTGTGTAAAACCTAGCAGTACTACTTATTTCTCTGAGAGTGCGGCAGATGTACATTCAAGAATTAGTTGTCACTGTGTTAGCTGTGACAACTAATTGTCACAGCTAACATAGCGGCAGGTAGCTTAGTGGGTAAGAGCGTTGTGCCAGTAACCGAAAGGTCGCAGGTTCTAATCCCCGAGCCGACTAGGTGAAAAATCTGTCGATGTTCCCTTAAGGAAGGCACTTAACCCTAATTGCTCCTGTAAGTCGCTCTGGATAAGAGCCTCTACTAAATGACTAAAATGTAAATGTAAAATGTGTTAGAGGTCTAAAATTAGTCTGTCTGGGGAGAGAGAGGACCAATTTTCTACGCTTTTTGGATACGTGCCCAGATCTCAAAATATTGTTTTAAAAAACGAATAATTTTTGTTTGACATAATAAAAAAAGAATATTACTAATGTACCCGACTTTAAAGACTGGGTTTAGTTTATTGTGTTACTCTGCTCATGTCCGCGTTCTGAAACTGTCCGCGTCCCCGTACAGAACTGTCCGCGTCCACGCACGGTTTGGCGCCAAGCATATTGTCCAGTTACGCGCAGAGTGGTCTGGAATAACGACGGAGTTCGTTACAGTGTTGAGACACCGAAGTTTATTGTTCAATTTGCTTTTTGCGTAATGGTCAGTGACAGTATGAGTGTAGCCAGATCCTTTTCACTCGCTATTCTTGTTTAATTGTGTGGTTCACCGTATTCGTCATCATCCTCGAGGGACAGACAAACGACCTGCTAGCTAGCCAAGCTAGTCGGTACAGTTAGCTAAGCTAGCTACTCTTTACCAGTAGCATCCTAGTTATCCTAGCTACCACTACATCATCACCGGCTGCCTGCATTTCTTGTGGACCGATGGAGCTCCCGGGTTGTTTCTTCCACCTGTTAAATACCGTGGAGGGCTTCTCCCTCTCTCGTTGACGGATGCTGGCTTCCTACGCTCCCTCTGTCCGGTTCTACTCTCTTCACTAGATGGACGGTAACTTTAGTGTTTAACCCCTTTGTGTCCAAGGACTGACATTTTGAATATTATTTTCGGGGCGCCTCAAGTGACAACGTTTATTTCTGATAAAATTAGTTCATTGCATCCGCCATGGAGCCCAGTTTAATAATATTACCTTCTTTCCCTGGTTATGAAGTAATCGCTAAAAAACAGGCCTTATGTTTGGGAAATGTTTCACCCTACCAGCTCCTATTAGTTCTATTGAGCTCCGTGACACCGACTCGCCTTCAGAACGTTCTATTCCCAGCCCATTGTTCTGTGTCACAATGCCAGCTTCACTATTGTTATCAATGAGACCTGCCTGCATTAACCCTGTAGGTTTACCTCAGATAACTTACTATTGACAAGGTTACGGCTACTTGGTGAGCGCGTACACTGTTCATCTGAGTACATGTTGTGGTCACCAATAGTGAGCTGAAACACAGTTTAAGAGGCGATGGCTGGCGGAAAGCCATCAAACATTAAACATTTTCTGGTCATGGTTAACCATATTTGTTTTAAGAAAAAAGTGTACAATCTAAACAAAACGCATATCCCTGTCCTCTTTTTCAAGATGTGGCCAATTTAAACAGCCAGAAGACATTTTTTAATTAAGAAATAACCTTTTCTTTGAGGACTTGTTGTTTCTAAAAGGCTGCTGGGTAATTTGATATGCATCGAAATCTTCGTTCGTAGGCATCAAATTGAGCGAATGCTGCGCAGGTTCACTGAGTTGCAAACCAAATGGGTATAATGGGGTGATTGTTGTCTAATCGGGTGGTCTAGCTAATGGATTTGTAGATCTGACGCAGTTGCTACCTCAGATTATGAGCCTTGCAAGTGTCATTAATGAATTATATAGTACCCACATTCGGCCACAAGGAGGAGCAAGAGTGCCATAAACCCATACTGTTTTTTGCCATATAAACCATAAACCTAACAATCAATCAAATGTATTTATAAACAGGGGTGCACATAACCTTACCAGCAGATGGTGTCTGGTACTCACCCCATATGTATTGTGGTCTTAAGAAGTGCAGTCTTCCTCAGAGCCGCCACCACTGTCCTCTTCAGTGTTGCCCCCAGTATCCTCTGCTTCAGCTTCCTGCATGGTAGATGATGAAGATGCTGCAGATGCACCTCCCTGTCCTTGGTTGAGGCTCCGATTGGTCAACAGCAGGCTTTGGGTCAAATATATAATAATATGCCATTCAGCAGACGCTTTTATCCAAAGCGACTTACAGTCATGCGTGCATACATTTTTGTGTATAGGTGGTCCCGGGGATCGAACCCACAACCTTGGCGTTACAAGCACCGTGCTCTACCAGCTGAGCTACAGAGGACCACATCTCTGTAGCTCTCAAATGTCTCTGTGGTCTGCTTTGACAGGTGAATGTGCATCAGGGCTGAGAGACAAGCATGTGACAGACGAGATCTGTACTTGGTTTTTATTATGTTGAGATGTGAGAATCCCCTCTCACAAGCTGCACTGCTTAAAGGCAGTGTAAGAGACAGCTTAACCACCTTGTTGATGTTGGAGTAAGCATCTGGGTTACTTGTATTTATTATTTGGACCAAGTCATACACAGAAGAGGCTCCCAGGCGTTTTCCTGCCTGCTTTAAGCGCATCCATTCTGTCACAGTGGTATCTTTGTCAAGTTGCAAGGTGGCCTCATATTTCTTGAGAATGTTGCAAACTGTTGTGTTTCCAAAACTGTGTAGGTCTTGCATTTCCTGAGGCCATGTTGAAGGATCAAATACTAAGAAATGATCACATGACTTGAGGGAGTCATATCTGATTTCAAACTCTTCAATTAACCCCCTGAGTAAGTGTGTCTTGTCTCTGTCAGCATCAGCATTGGAAACAGTGTGTGCCCTGTGGCTTTCACCATCAAGCAGAAGTGTGAACTGTCCAATGGCCACCATGAGTTCATCCTTACATTCTCCAATGGTCAGCTTTTCCTTCTGAAACCTAATGGATGTGGTCTTCAAAATGTTGCAAATGTCAAGCATGTTTGACAGAAAGCACTGAAAACGCTCTGTGCAGAAATGCTGCAAGTCACTGTTATCGCTCGTAACCAGTTGCATTTTAATGGCTGGCAATAGTCTTGATATTTTTAAGTGTTTCATGCCTCCATGCAGACCATCTGATATTATGAAACTTACCCAGTTTCACAAAGGAGATCCCATTTTCTTCACATAGCTTATTCAGTGCAGCAGTTTTTTTTGCTCCACCTTTTTGTAAATAAAACTGCAGCAGCTTGACCACAGAGCTATTAAATGTCTCACAGTAAGGAACGTTGCGATCAGCTGATTTCGCGCAATTCTCCAGTGTGTGTGCGGTGCACAGAATGTGCACAAGGGTGTCTCCAACCGCAGCAAGTTGCCGGAGTTTTGGCACAACGCCGTTGTAGATACCTACGTTAGCAGCAGCCCCATCTGTGCACACAGCGACCAACTTTGTTGTCCAGTCATCCAAGCCTGTGTCCTGGAAAAGTCTCACAAGACATGGGACGTGCGTGTTTAGCTTTATGGAAGGCGAGGAGAAAAATATGAAACAGAGCTTGCCGCTGTTCTACATTCAGCTTGTCTCGCCATCTGGCAAGTAGGCGACTGGACATTTATTCTCGGCTATTCTCGGCTAACCCCCTGAGTAAGACACACTTACTCAGGGGGTTAATTAGCAACGGCTTGTGCCATATTCGTGTGCTCCTTGCTCATTTCATGTTTGTCAAATTAAGGATGGTTGAAATTCTTTGAGCCTTTATAAAATGCACCTGTTTTGTCTGCTAGATGTGAATTTGAGCGGCAAATCTTGCATCACATTTCAGTGCGCTCATCGTTAGCTTCAAGCCACTGCACATCTTGGAGCCGCTTTTCCGAAAAAAGTATTTTCTTCGGCTCTGGCTCCAGTTGGCGTTTCTTTGTAGGTGGCGAAACGCCAAAGAAGCTGCTTAATGTCTGATGCTTTTTGGACATCCCTGACAGTAGTTGACAAGCAACATGTTAGATGAGAAGATCTGTCAAGTACGCAAAGGCGCGTAGTAACACAAGTGGCATTACTCATTCCTGATTTTTGTCGCGCTTGCGTACCTGCGTACCAGTTATGTGCACCCCTGTTTATAAAGCCCTTTTTACACCAGCAGATGTCACAAAGTGCTATACAGAAACTCTTACCCTACTTATAACCTATTTTAGCCGTAACCCCTAACCAAATACTATATGTCCCATGATTTTCTAAGATGGTCACTCATTACTTTAGTTAGCTATATATCTCGTATTAGGCCTGTGATGCTGGCTCCTGAGTGGCGCAGTGGTCTAAGGCACTGCATCGCAGTGCTAACTGTGCCACTAGAGATCCTGGTTCGAATCCAGGCTCTGTCGCAGCCGGCCGCGACCGGGAGACTCATGGGCGGCGCACAATTGGCCCAGCGTCGTCCAGGGTAGGGGAGGGAATGGCCGGCAGGGATGTAGCTCAGTTGATAGAGCATGGCGTTTGCAACGCCAGGGTTGTGGGTTCGATTCCCATGGGGGGCCAGTAAAAAAAAAAATGTATTCACTAACTGTAAGTCGCTCTGGATAAGAGCGTCTGCTAAATGACACAAATGTAAATGTAATGTAAATGCTTTTGGAATAGCAATTAAATAGTGACTATAGCAGGTGTTGAACCCCGGGTAAATAATCACTAGTCAGATGCTCCAACCTCAACCCTAGTTTACATGCATTATAGAAAATAATCTTAATATCTGATATTGGGAGTAAATAACCTCGGAATAGAAAAGACAAGAATGCATCTTCCAGCCCGCCAATAAATTACATCAAATCAAATCAAATGTTATTTGTCACATACACGTGTTTAGCAGATGTTATAGCGGGTGTAGCGAAATGCTTGTGCTTCTAGCTCCGACAGTGCAGTAATATCTAACAAGTAATATCTAACAATTTCACAACATATACACACAAAATTAGTAAGGAATGGAATTTAAGAATATATACATATATGGATAAGCAATGACAGAGCGGCATGGACTAAGATACAGTAGTATATTATAGAATACAGTATATACATATGAGATGAGTAGTGCAAGATATGTAAACATTATTAAAGTGACTAGTGTTCCATTTCTTAAAGTGGCCAGTGATTTCAATAGGCAGCAGCAGCCTCTAATGTGCTAGTGATGGCTATTTATCAGTCTGATGGCCTTGAGATAGAAGCTGTTTTTCAGTCTCTCGGTCCCAGCTTTGATGCACCTGTACTGACCTCGCTTTCTGGATGATAGTGGGGTGAACAGGCAGTGGCTCGGGTGGTTGATGTCCTTGATGATATTTTTGGCCTTCCTGTGACATCGGGTGCTGTATGTGTCTTGGAGGGCGGGTAGTTTTCCCCCGATAATGCAACCCTCACGGTTAGCAAATGTACCTCAACATGCCCCTCGCTTGCGCTAGAAGGCAGAGTGCTCGCTGCTGGTTGATGAATCTCACAATGAATGTACTAGGAAAATAAGTTTTTCTCGACCAGAGGTGACTAATTTAATGTTCAGGCTTATTTATAATCGTTATAGTAATGAAGTATAATTTCAAAACATGAGCATAAAACAGCTAATAATAAACATGAATCATCATTATATTATTTCACAGTAATCTGTTAAATGCGTTTTCAGTCGTTCCTCTTGCTTCAGCAGTGTGGAAAGGGACAGTAAAAAGCGTGTGCAGGAGTTTTCCTGTGAGGGGGAGTGGTGGTGTATCCAGGGAGAAAACTAAACTAACCTTCTGAAATGTCATTCGTGGTCTTATGCCTCCATCTATTGGAATTATTTAGCAACTGCAGTAGTACTGAATAAAGTATATCCTTACTAAAGTAGTAATTACTCAGAATTGCAAAATATGAAATTTTCTAGTTCATTTTACCACTTACAAGAATAAAATAACAATGTATAGCATAGCACAATGAATCTGACATAAACCAAAAACAACATTCATTTTGTTAATTATAAAAAATTATTAAAAAATGATATATTTAGATGGGTGACATTATCTGCCAAAGTAACACCTCGATCGAGCGTTCTTTTTGATTATTATTACTGTGTGAAACCTAGCAGTACTACTTATTTCTCTGAGAGTGAGGCAGATATATTATTACTGTGTAAAACCTAGCAGTACTACTTATTTCTCTGAGAGTGAGGCAGATATATATATTATGACTGTGTAAAACCTAGCAGTACTACTTATTTCTCTGAGAGTGAGGCAGATATGTAGTATTTAGCAAAAAACATGATTCTTGGTCTCTCTGAAATGAAACCATCAAGTGATAGATTTTAAACAAATACATGTCTTTCATTGAACAACCACATACCATGATTAGATAGTGAAAAAACACACCAATCTCTTTCATAATTTCTTTAAACTATAAAAGCTAATTGACCAACATTTCTGAAAATGGATATATAGCGTTTTGGAATGAAACTCTTGTTTCCCCATCTGAGCTCAGAGTACATGAGAGACGTAATGTTTGTATCTGTTGTGTTGAAGTCCAATCAAGCAGGAGAGACCAGCCTCCCCTGTACCCAGCTGTGTGTCCATGAAGAGTGACTGGTCTATGGCTCAACCTCTAAACTTTAGAGAGGGAGACTCTTCTAGTGAACAAAGGTAAGAAGAACTCATGGGTCATGGTCAGTGAGTTAAACAACACTGTCTCTAGTCATTTCTCCACTCCCGTTTTCCCATTTCTTTTTGTTGTTTTCATAATCCATAGGCTAAACCTTTTTTCCATGTTCATAGTCCTGAAACAATATTAAACTAACACAACATTCCCTCCCTGTGTGTGTGTGTGTGTGTGTGTGTGTGTGTGTGTGTGTGTGTGTGCGCACAGGAGATGTAATCTATATCCTGATTGCCTAGTCACTTTTACCCCTACCTACAGTTGAAGTCGGAAGTTTACATACACTTACGTTGGAGTCATTAAACTTGTTTTTCAACCACTCCACAAATTTCTCGTTAACAAACTATAGTTTTGGCAAGTCGGTTAGGACATCTACTTTGTGCATGACACAAGTAATTTTTCCAACAATTGTTTACAGACAGATTATTTCATTTATAATTCACTGTATCACAATTCCAGTGGGTCAGAAGTTTACTTAGCTTGGAAAATTCCAGAAAATGATGTCATGGCTTTAGAAGCTTCTGATAGGCTAATTGACATCATTTGAGTCAATTGGAGGTGTACCTGTGGATGTATTTCAAGGCCTACCTTCAAACTCAGTGCCTCTTTGCTTGACATCATGGGAAAATCAAAAGAAATCAGGCAAGACCTCAGAAAAAAAGGAGGAAACAGGTACAAAAGTATCTATATCCACAGTAAAAACTAGTCCTATATCGACATAACCTGAAAGGCCCCTCAGCAAGGAAGAAGCCATTGCTCCAAAACCAGCATAAAAAAGCAAGACTACGGTTTGCAACTGCACATGGGGACAAAGATTGTACTTTTTGGAGAAATGTCCTCTGGTCTGATGAAATAAAAATATAACTGTTTGGCTATAATGACCATTGTTATGTTTGGAGGAAAAAGGGGGTTGGCTTGCAAGCCAAAGAACACCATCCCAACCGTGAAGCACGGGGGTGGCAGCATCATGCTGTGGGGGTGCTTTGCTGCAGGAGGGACTGGTGCACTTCAAAAAATAGATGGCATCAAGAAGAAGGAAAATGATGTGGATATATTGAAGCAACATCTCAGAAATAAATCATTCTCTCTACTATTATTCTGACATTTCATATTCTTAAGATAAAGTGGTGATCCCAGCTGACCTAAGAAAGGCATTTGTGAAAAACTGAGTTTAAATGTATTTGGCTAAGGTGTATGTAAACTTCCAACTTGAACTGTATGTAGGATCTTAATTTGAGGCAGTTTGCTACAGCAGGAAAATATTCCTGCAGCAACAGGAAATGTGGATCACAATTTATGTAAATATTTGTAAGGTTGATATATTCTTCATATTAAAAAATATAGTCTGAAACTTTAGAAGCCGTTTTAAACCTCAAATACATGTCCTGCATCGCATGGAAGTTTTTCTGCAGTGGGGGGTGATCAAATTAAGATCCTACATCTTTTCTCAGAATTGTACTTGGTGATATGGTGCTGCTAGTGATAGACAACATTTAGAGACAGAATACAGACAGAGGAGTTTACACAAAGTTTACGTACAGCATTATACACACAGAGCTAGAGTGAGCATTGAGCTATAAGAGAATGAGCAGTGGATATACAAATTTATACAACAGGTGGGTCTAATCCTGACTGCTGATTGGTTAAAACCGCATTCCAGCCGGTGTCTATTCCACAAATTACCACCGGCTAAATCTATGACATTAAATGCCTATATATTCTGTTCCATCTGACTGCGACATTATCTCACATTTCTTTTAGACTAACATTTAGTTTGCATTTACATTTGCAACATTGTTTCAATATTCAAATTTGATCTCCAGCTGTCGCATAGTAATGAACATGTCAGGAGTCGGGATGAGACAGACTGGCAGGCAGCTTTTCTCAGCCTGTCGAAATCATGAATACAATGAAATATCAATAGAAAACAGGTACAACTAAACAGTGCAGCTAGTTAGCAGTTTTTTCATTTCACTTCACCAATTTGGACTATTTTGTGTATGTCCATTACATGAAATCCAAATAAAAATCCATTTAAATAACAGGTTGTAATGCAACAAAATAGGAAAAATGCCAAGGGGGATGAATACTTTTGCAAGGCACTGTATTTGCACAGTTTGCTTAACAAAACCCATGCCAATATATCTTACAAACACCGGCTTCTCAGGCATTATCACTTAAATACAGTACAGTGGGTATACAGGTGATTTACATACATATATCTAAGAGAGATGAACAGAGTGCTAATGCAGTATAGTTCAGTTATTTAGTGTACAGTTCAGAGATGGCTTGATGTGGTGTGCAGCATAGAGTGTATAGTCCTTTAGTCTCTATGGACCAGATGGTAGTGTACAGTTCAGAGATGGCTTGATGTGGTGAGCAGTATAGAGTGTATAGTCCTTTAGTCTCTATGGGCCAGATGGCCAGTTGGTGAGGGCTACAGCATGGGGAAAGAAACTGTTCAGATGGGGGTCTATAACATCCAATCACATAGGTTTACAGCAGCTGACAGTTGCAACATCATTGCTAATAATGCAAACTGCCTTGGATTAGATAAAGACAAGCTCTTAATTTAATCATCCTGTTGCAGGATAACTAAAACGTGTTGTGTATGTAGGCTATAGCTGAGGTATAGACCTCCATCTGCATATCACTAACAAACCACTATTATATATTATAACCTAGCCTACTTTACATAATATAAATCTCCTACTTGTTGCAAAAATACTTTCTGAATGTATCAATGATTTTCCCTCAGATCAATCATGCCCGTTTTAGCCCTTCTGTCTACATTCTCAGATTGAAAGACAACAAATAGCCGACTTTTAATGAATACAAATACGTGTGAGACATGGCCTTGTGTTGCTGCACTGTCTATAACTACCTTAACAAACAGTGACTTATTATTATTATTGACAGTTAACATGGAGAAGAGATGTCACAACCAGATGTTCATCTGATTGCATTAAATAGCCTGACTGTTTCGATATGTCTGTTAGTAAATGTTTTATTATTAACAGATCATGAGTAAAAGAGAACAATGGACATTCTAGAATTAGTTGTCACTGTGTTCACCACAACCAACATGCTGCATCTCTGTTTAGGGGTCAGTGGTCTAAAATGAGTCTCTCTGGGGAGAGAGAGGAGGGGGGCCCTGCCTCTAAAATGCGTCTCTCTGGGGAACATGACACCAAAATTAAGAGGTGAGATAACAATTTTATGAAGAATTTGTTAAGTTTATTTCTAAAATAAATAGCTATCTTCAGAGCTATCGTAAATCCTCTTCATTATTGCCTAATATAATGGAATGCATATTTTTTTAACCAATTCTGATAGTTGTTACAAGCAGAATTTTGACAATATTACCGTTATACCAACACACTCTTCACACCCGTTTAACAACTCTAAATAGCTTTGGCATCGTAGGCATCAAGTCCCGTGTCAATAATGTTGCCTACAACGTTGCATACAATGTTCATTTTCATCTAACACATATTTCGCCCTAGATGCCTTCAATTGGCCATTTTATAGCCATGCCCAAATTAGAAGTATTTTTTAACAACGTGATGTTGCGCTCCAAAGGGATAACTTGAAATAACATGATGTAGGTAATTAAATAATCAAAAGAAAAACGTGTTTATTATACACTTAGAAAAGAAGGTTCCTTATAGAACCAAAAAGGCGTCTATCACTTCCTTAATATTTGGAACCACTAAAAGTTAGATATATTGTTGGGTTTAGTGAAGAAGAACCTCTAGAGTTCTGATCAACAAAAGGTGAATGTTTTGAGGATGTGAACCCAGCAGCCCTCCAGTGGTCAGATCAAGCCCGCCTGTTTTTCCAGCGCCCGGCCCGTGATTCGAACCAGCCACCTTTCTGCCATAGGTCCATCTCCTGCCACAGCTCCAACTCCTTAGCCGCTGGGCGAAAACCTGAGTTAATCTTCAGAAATAAGCATGAGTTGATCTGCTAAAATGAAGACCAAATGCTATGCAGACATACATGGTATCACTTATACATAATTATTATACATAAATCATTGCCAAAAGCACAAGACATACTGTTGCATGTAGGTCTATAATATTTCTGGATTGATCATATAGAAATATAAAAATATTATTTTGAACTACTACTATTTTGAACTACAAAGCAATTACATGTGGCGCAGGAACCACTGACTCACTGCATTATTCTATAGTATTATCAAGACACCTGCTGTTAATTCTTAACTGGTTAGGACAGCTCATGAGGTGTCCTAAATATCTGCCGACTAGGTGGGACTAGAGACTTCATGCATAGCTTTAATTTATACCCATAAGAGTAAAATGTATTTATTCTCATCAAGACCAATTTTCTACTCTGAGACTTTGTGGATATGGGCCCAGATCTCAAAACTTTGAATGTTTGTTTTACATATAAAAAATAAAGAAATGAATATTACTAATGTAAGCCACTGTAAAGACTGGGTTTGGTTTATTTTGTTGCTCTGCTCATGTCCGCGTTCTGGATTTGCCCGCGTCCCCGTACAGAACTGTCGTCCGGTGTCGTCCACAACGTCCGGTGTGGCGCCAGGATATTGTCCAGTTAGGAGCAGAGTGGGCTGAAGTGATCTTGGGGAATAACGACAGAGTTCGTTTCAGTGTTGAGATGCCGGAGTTTATTGTTCAATTTGCTTTTTGATTAAGGACAGCATGTATATAGTTAACACTGTAGGCTTACCTCAAGTAACATATTATCATCAAGGTTATTGATACTTGGTGAGAGGGTTACTGCTCCCCTGAGTACACATTGTGTTCACCGAACATGTAAGCGATGGCTGGTGGATATCCATCAAACGTTAAACCGTTTCTGGTCATGGTTAACCATATTTGTTTTCAGAAAAGGGTGTACAACATAAACAAAACACATGTCCCTGTCCTCTTTTTCAAGATGTGGCTGATTTAAACAGCCAGAATACATTTTTAAATTAAGAAATAACAATTTTTCTTTGACGATTTGTTGTTTCTAAATGGCTGCTGAGTAATTTGATATGTATCGAAACCTTTGTTCAGGCATCAAATTGAGCGAATGCTGCGCAGGTTCACTGAGTTGCAAACCAAATGGGTATAATGGGGTGATTGTTGTCTAATCGGGTGGTCTAGCTAATGGATTTGTAGATCTGACACAGTTCCTACCTCAGATTATGAGCCTAGCAAGTGTCATGAATGAGTTATGTAGTACCCACATACGGCCACAGGGAGGAGTAAGAGAGCTATAAACCCATACTGTTTTTTGCCTTAAAAACAGTAAACATAACAATCAATCAATCAAAAGTATTTATAAAGCCCTTTGTACTTCAGCAGATGTCACAAAGTGCAATACAGAAACTCTAACCCTACGTATAACCTATTTTAGCCTCAACCCTAGGTATAACGTTTTTTAACCTTAACCCTTAACCCTTAACCCTCAAACATTTGGCTTTTTTTTTTGTTATTAGTTATTTTATGATATGTATTATTGCAAGGCAGAACACTTGATAAATAAGCCACATTAGTTTTATTTTTCCAATGTGGTTTGAACTGGGTGACCTAGTCACCTCTATGTGAAAGCAGCAATTGGCGTGGGGCAGGTGGGGCAGGTTTGAGACTGATCTAAGGAATTAACAAGAAAAATACACTTTATTCTCAGCTGCCTCACCAATGTCTGTACATGAATTAATAACTTTGATTTGCTAAATATTTCCAATATATGGCAGCATAAGACAACGAAGCATCAGTTATAGGCTACAAGCAGCAATATGATTGACATAAAATAGCATGCAACCAAATACTATATGTCCCATGATTTTCTAAAATGGTCACTCATTACTTTAGTTAGCTATATATCTCGTATTAGGCCTGTGATGCTTTTGGAAGAGCAATTAAATAGTGACTATAGCAGGTGTTGAACCCCTGGTAAATAATCACTAGTCAGATGCGCTAACCTCAACCCTAGTATACATGCATTATAAAATATTGGGAGTAAACTACCTCGGAATAGATAAGACAAGAGTGTGTCTTCCAGCCCGCCATTAAATTTCATCATGCAACCCTCCCGGTTAGCAAATGTACCTCAACATGCCCCTCGCTTGTGCTGGAAGGCAGAGTGCTCGCTGCTGGTTGATGAATCTGACAATGAATGTACTAGGAAAATACGTTTTTCTCGACCAGATGTGCCTAAATTAATGTTCAGGCTTATTGATCATCGTTATAGTAATGAAGTATAATTTCAAAACATGAGCATAAAAACAGCTAATAATAATAAACATGAATCATCATTATATTACTTCACAGTAATCTGTTAAATGCTTTTTCAGTCGTTCCTCTTGCGTTAGCAGTGTGGAAAGGGACAGTAAAAAGCGTGTGCAGGAGTTTTCCTGTGAGGGGGAGTGGTGGTGTATCCAGGGAGAAAACTAAACTAACCTTCTGAAATGTCATTCATGGTCTTATGCTGCCATCTATTGGAATTATTTAGAAACTGCAGTAGTACTGAATAAAGTGTATATCCTTACTAAAGTAGTAATTACTCAGAGTTACAAAATATGACATTTTCTAGTTCATTTTACCACTTACAACCATAAAATAACCATTTATACCATGACAAACAATGAAACTGACATAAACCAAAAACACCATACATTTAGTTAACTATATATATATATGTATATGTATATATATATATATATATATATATATATATATATATATATATATATATATATATATATATATATATATATATATTATATATATACTATTTATTTAGAAGGGTGACATTATCTGCCAAAGTAACACCACTGTAGATAAAGAAGAGCTCTCCAGTAGGTGTACCAAGTAGATGAGAGATGTAATGTTTGTCTCTGTTGTGTTGAAGCCCAATCAAGCAGGAGAGACCAGCCTCCCCTGTACCCAGCTGTGTGTCCATGAAGAGTGACTCGTCTATGGCTCACCCTCTATACTTCAGAGAGGGAGACTTTTCTACTGAACAAAGGTAAGAAGAACTCATGGGTCATGGTCAGTGAGTTAAACAACACTGTCTCTAGTCATTTCTCCTCTCCCATTTTACCATTTCGTTTAGTTGTTTTCATAATCCATAGGCTAAACCTTTTTTCCATTTTCATAGTCCTGAAACAATATTAATCTAACACAACATTCCCTGTGTGTGTGTGTGTGTGTGTGTGTGTGTGTGTGTGTGTGTGCACTCCCTGGATGAGGAGATGTAATCTCTATCCTGATTGCCTAGTCACTTTTACCCCTACCTACATGTACATATTACCTCAACTACCTGGACATTGACTCAGTACTGGTACTCCTTGTATATAGTCTAGTTATTACCTCAATTACCTGGTACCCCTGCACATTGACTCAGTACTGGTACTCCTTGTATATAGTCTAGTTATTACCTCAACTACCTCGTTCCCCTGCACATTGACTCAGTACTGGTACTCCTTGCATATAGTCTAGTTATTACCTCAACTATGTGGTACCCCTGCACATTGACTCAGTCCTGGTACTCCTTGTATATAGTCTAGTTATTACCTCAACTATCTGGTACCCCTGCATATTGACTCAGTACTGGTACTCCTTTATATAGTCTAATTATTACCTCAACTACCTGGTACCCTTGCACAGGTGGAGATTATAAACTCAGCAAAAAAAGGAATGTTCTCACACTGTCAACTGCATTTATTTTCAGCATACTTAACATGTGTAAATATTTGAATGAACATAACAAGATTCAACAACTGAGACATAAACTGAACAAGTTCCACAGACATGTGACTAACAGAAATTGAATAATGTGTCCCTGAACAAAGGGGGAGTCAAAATCAAAAGTAACAGTCAGTATCTGGTGTTGCCACCAGCTGCATTAAGTACTGCAGTGCATCTCCTCCTCATGGACTGCACCAGATTTGCCAGTTCTTGCTGTGTAATGTTATCCTATGCTTCCACAAAGGCACCTGCAAGTTCCCAGACATTTCTGGGGGGAATGGCCCTAGCCCTCACCCTCCGATCCAACAGGTCCTAGATGTGCTCAATGGGATTGAGATCCGGGCTCTCCGCTGGCCATGGCAGAACACTGACATTCCTGTCTTGCAGGAAATCACGCACAGAACGAACAGTATGGCTGGTGGCATTGTCATGCTGGAGGGTAATGTCAGGATGAGCCTGCAGGAAGGGTACCACATGAGGGAGGAGGATGTCTTCCCTGTAACGCACAGCGTTGAGATTGCCTGCAATGACAACAAGCTCAGTCCGATGATGCTGTGACACACTGCCCCAGACCATGATGGACCCTACACCTCCAAATCGATCCCGCTCCAGAGTACAGGCCTCGGTGTAACGCTCATTCCTTCGACGATAAACGCGAATCCGACCATCACCCCTGGTGAAACAAAACCGCGACTCGTCAGTGAAGAGCACTTTTTGCCAGTCCTGTCTGGTCTTGCGACGGTGGGTTTGTGCCCATAGGCGACGTTGTTGCCGGTGATGTCTGGTGAGGAACTGCCTTACAACAGGGCTACAAGCCCTCAGTCCAGTCTCTCTCAGCCTATTGCGGACAGTCTGAGCACTGATGTAGGGATTGTGAGTTCCTGGTGTAACTCGAGCAGTTGTTGTTGCCATCCTGTACCTGTCCCGCAGGTGTGATGTTCGGATGTACCGATCCTGTGCAGGTGTTGTTACACGTGGTCTGCCACTGTGAGGACGATCAGCTGTCCGTCCTGTCTCCCAGTAGCGCTGTCTTAGGCGTCTCACAGTACGGACATTGCCATTTATTGTCCTGGCCACATCTGCAGTCCTCATGCCTCCTTGCAGCATGCCAAAGGCACGGTCACGCAGATTAACAGGGACCCTGGGCATCTTTCTTTTGGTGTTTTTCAGAGTCAGTAGAAAGGCCTCTTTAGTGTCCTAGGTTTTCATAAATGTGACCTTAATTGCCTACCGTCTGTAAGCTGTTAGTGTTTTAACGACCGTTCCACAGGTGCATGTTCATTAATTGTCTATGGTTCATTGAACATGCATGGGAAACAGTGTTTAAACCCTTTACAATGAAGATCTGTGAAGTTATTTGGATTTTTACGAATTATCTTTGAAAGACAGGGTCCTGAAAAAGGGCCGTTTCTTTTTTTGCTGAGTTTATGAGTTCATGGCCATTATTGCCAGATCATTCTTCAAGATGTTCAAATATTCATAGATGACCAGCAGGGTCAAATAATAATCACTGTGGTTATAGAGGTTGCAACAGGTCAGCACCTCAGGAGTAAATGTCAGTTGCCTTTTCATAGTCCAGTATTCAGAAGTCGATACAGCAAGTGTGGTAGAGAGGGAGAGAGAGAGAGAGGGAGATAGAGAGGGGGGGGAGAGAGAGAGGGAGAGAGAGAGGGTCAAAACAGCAGGTTCGGGTCAAAACAGCAGGTTCGGGACAAGGTAGCACGTCCGGTGAACAGGTCAGGGTTCCATATCCGCAGGCAGACCAGTAGAAACTGGATCAGCAGCATGACAAGGTATCACGTCCGGTGGAGAATGTATCGATACTGATAGGATCGAAAGAAAGGTAGTGCTGCTCTCAGATCAGCTTTCTCCATTCAAATATTTCCTTAACATTAATAGAACTCAATTGATTGAACATGAAATGTATTTTAATTTGATTGAAATAGGCCTATAGCCTACTGTTTATATTTTAATGCAGTTATCTCGGTTTTCATTTGAAGCATCATATTATACGTTGCTTGTTTGCATCAATTGCAAAGACATTTGCAACTTTGTATTTGTAGTCAACTTTGTTCTGAATTTATCAGCGGTCACAGAGAGATGGATAAACTATGTGATTCTATGTTTAGGGGAGATCTTCTATGTTTAATGTGAAGCGGGTGGGCAAAAAAAGCTTCTAACGATTCACAACTCAAAACAATATTAAACAAACACAACATTACCTGTGTGTGTGTGTGTCTGTGAGTGTGTGTGTGTGTGTGTGTGTGTGTTTCTGTGAGTGTGTGTGTGTGTGTGTGTGTGTGTGTGTGTGTGAGTGTGTGTGTGTGTGTGTGTGTGTGTGTGTGTGTGTGTGCACTCCCTGGATGAGGAGATGTAATCTCATGTTTTGTCCACAGAAACCAACAGGAGAGATCAGAGTCAGAGATTCTCAGTGGTCAGTCTTCCCAGAGTCATCAAACAGACCTGGCCTCCATATTCAGTGTATGTGGTCCTGTTATGTACATTTGTTTTTGTTTACCTCAAGTAAAGTCGATCTGTCAATCATTCATTCATGTGTTAATGAGAAAGCATTTAGTCTCTTGCTTAACTTATTTACTTGATTTATTTCAGTTGCTTGAAGAGAATATTATAACATTTGTGAAGAACGAGCTGAAGATGTTCAAGAGGATTCTTAGTCCAGAACTCCCAGAAGGCTTTGAGAGTCAGAAGCAGGATAAGGAAGTGGTGGATGCTGAAGATGAGAAGCAGGAGAGCAGTGCCAGAGAGGGGGCTCTGAAGATCACACTGCACGTCCTGAGGAAAATGAACCAGAAGGAGCTTGCTGACACACTGGAGAAAAGTAAGAGCTGTCTGCCTCATGTTGAATGCTGTTTTAGAACATTTAAAAGCTGTAGCTAAAGTACAGCTAAAGTAGCTGTGTAACTAAATGATATTGTAGCAGCCTTAACGCAACACCTAGTGACCTCATCAAGTAGCAGCAGGGATGTGTTGTGTTGATTAATTGAGAGAGAGAGAGAGAGAGAGAGAGAGAGAGAGAGAGAGAGAGAGAGAGAGAGATAGAGAGAGAGAGAGAGAGAGAGAGAGAGAGAGAGAGAGAGAGAGAGAGATAATACCAATAATAATATAATACATTTTACATTTACATTTTAGTCATTTAGCAGACGCTCTTATCCAGAGCGACTTACAGGAGCAATTGGGGTTAAGTGCCTTGCTCAAGGGCACATTAACGTCATTTAGCAGACGCTCTTAGCCAGAGCGACTCACAAATTGGTGCGTTTACCCTATAGCCAGTGGGATAACCACTTTACAATTTGGGGGGGGGGGGGAGGGTAGAAGGATTACTTTATCCTATCCCAGGTATTCCTTAAAGAGGTGGGGTTTCAAATGTCTCCGGAAGGTGGTGAGTGACTCCGCTGTGGGGTGGGGGGGGGGGGGTAGAAGGATTACTTTATCCTATCCCAGGTATTCCTTAAAGAGGTGGGGTTTCAAATGTCTCCGGAAGGTGGTGAGCAACTCCGCTGTGTGTGTGGGGGGGGGGGGTGGGGAGGGAGTAGAAGGATTACTTTATCCTATCCCAGGTATTCCTTAAAGAGGTGGGGTTTCAAATGTCTCCGGAAGGTGGTGAGTGACTCCGCTGTGGGGTGGGGGGGGGGGGGGGGGTAGAAGGATTACTTTATCCTATCCCAGGTATTCCTTAAAGAGGTGGGGTTTCAGATGTCTCCGGAAGGTGGTGAGCGACTCCGCTGTGTGTGTGGGGGGGGGGGGGGGTGGGGGGGGGTAGAAGGATTACTTTATCCTATCCCAGGTATTCCTTAAAGAGGTGGGGTTTCAAATGTCTCCGGAAGGGGGTGAGCGACTCCGCTGTGTGTGTGGGGGGGGGGGGGGTAGAAGGATTGCTTTATCCTATCCCAGGTATTCCTTAAAGAGGTGGGGTTTCAAATGTCTCCGGAAGGTGGTGAGTGACTCCGCTGTCCTGGCGTCGTGAGGGAGCTTGTTCCACCATTGGGGTGCCAGAGCAGCGAACAGTTTTGCCTGGGCTGAGCGGGAACTATGCTTCCGCAGAGGAAGGGGAGCCAGCAGGCCAGAGGTGGATGAACGCAATGCCCTCGTTTGGGTGTAGGGACTGATCAGAGCCTGAAGGTACAGAGGTGCCGTTCCCCTCACTGCTCCATAGGCAAGCACCATGGTCTTGTAGCGGATGCGAGCTTCAACTGGAAGCCAGTGGAGTGTGCGGAGGAGGGGGGTGACGTGAGAGAACTTGGGAAGGTTGAACACCAGACGGGCTGCGGCATTCTGGATGAGTTGTAGGGGTTTAATGGCACAGGCAGGGAGGCCAGCCAACAGCGAGTTGCAATAGTCCAGACGGGAGATGACAAGTGCCTGGATTAGGACCTGTGCCGCTTCCTGTGTAAGGCAGGGTCGTACTCTCCGAATGTTGTAGAGCATGAACCTGCAGGATCGGGTCACCGCCTTGATGTTGGCGGAGAACGACAGGGTGTTGTCCAGGGTCACGCCTAGGCTCTTCGCACTCTGGGAGGAGGACACAGCGGAGTTGTCAACCGTGATGGCGAGATCATGGAACGGGCAGTCCTTCCCCGGGAGGAAGAGCAGCTCCGTCTTGCCAGGGTTCAGCTTGAGGTGGTGATCCGTCATCCATACTGATATGTCTGCCAGACATGCAGAGATGCGATTCGCCACCTGGTTATCAGAAGGGGGAAAGGAGAAGATTAGTTGTGTATCGTCAGCGTAGCAATGATATGAAAGGCCATGTGAGGATATGACAGAGCCAAGTGACTTGGTGTATAGGGAGAAAAGGAGAGGGCCTAGAACTGAGCCCTGGGGGACACCAGTGGTGAGAGCACGTGGTGCGGAGACAACTTCTCGCCACGCCACTTGGTAGGAGCGACCGGTCAGGTAGGACGCAATCCAGGAGTGAGCCGCGCCGGAAATGCCCAGCTTGGAGAGGGTGGAGAGGAGGATCTGATGGTTCACAGTATCAAAGGCAGCAGACAGGTCTAGAAGGACAAGAGCAGAGGAGAGAGAGTTAGCTTTAGCAGTACGGAGAGTCTCCGTGACACAGAGAAGAGCAGTCTCAGTTGAATGACCAGTCCTGAAACCTGATTGGTTTGGATCAAGAAGGTCATTCTGAGAGAGATAGCAAGAGAGTTGGCTAAAGACGGCACGCTCAATAGTTTTGGACAGAAAAGAAAGAAGGGATACTGGTCTGTAGTTGTTGACATCAGTGGGGTCGAGTGTTGGTTTTTTGAGAAGGGGAGCAACTCTCGCTCTCTTGAAGACGGAAGGGACATGGCCAGCGGTCAGGGATGAGTTGATCAGCGAGGTGAGGTAGGGGAGAAGGTCACCGGAGATGGTCTGGAGAAGGGAGGAGGGGATGGGGTCAAGCGGGCAGGTTGTTGGGCGGCCTGCAGTCACAAGTCGCAGGATTTTATCTGGAGAGAGAGGGGAGAAAGAAGTCAAAGCATAGGGTAGGGCAGTGTGAGCAGGACCAGCAGTGTCATTAGACTTAACAAACGAGGATCGGATGTCGTCAACCTTCTTTTCAAAGTGGTTGACGAAGTCATCCACAGAGAGAGAGGGGGGGGGGGGGATTCAGGAGGGAGGAAAATGTGGCAAAGAGCTTCCTAGGGTTAGAGGCAGATGCTTGGAATTTAGAGTGGTAGAAGGTGGCTTTAGCAGCAGAAACAGATGAAGAAAATGTAGAGAGGAGGGAGTGAAAAGATGCCAGGTCGGCAGGGAGTTTAGTTTTCTTCCATTTCCGCTCCGCTGCCCGGAGCTCTGTTCTGTGAGCTCGCAATGAGTCATCAAGCCACGGAGCTGGAGGGGAGGACCGAGCCGGCCGGGAGGATAGGGGACACAGAGAGTCAAAGGATGCAGAAAGGGAGGAGAGGAGGGTTGAGGAGGCAGAATCAGGAGATTGGAGGGAGAAGGATTGAGCAGAGGGAAGAGATGATAGGATGGAAGAGGAGAGAGTAGTGGGAGAGAGAGAGCGAAGGTTGCGGCGGCGCATTACCATCTGTGTAGGGGCAGAGTGAGTAGTGTGGGAGGAGAGCGAGAGAGAAAAGGAAACAAAGTAGTGGTCGGAGACATGGAGGGGAGTTGCAGTGAGATTAGTAGAGGAGTCACACTAGTCTGTAATGCATTATGAAAACATTTACACATTTATACAGTCAATTAAGCGAAGCAATGATTATAATTAAAAAATGAATAACAGTCCTAGAATACTGTAGGCATTAAAATATTAATATCCTCTGTGTTATTTCTTCATTCAGATGAGCTTGCTGTGATTTGCCAACGTGAACTCAAATCTAATCTAAAGAAGAGGTTTCAATGTGTATTTGAGGGGATCGCTAAACAAGGAAACCCAACACTTCTCAATAAGATCTACACAGAGCTCTACATCACAGAGGGTGGAACAGGAGAGGTCAATAATGAACATGAGCTGAGACAGATTGAGACAACAACCAGGAAACAAGCAACACCAGGGACTGCAATCAAATGTAACGACATCTTCAAACCCTTAACTGGACAAGACAAACTTATCAGAACTGTGCTGACAAAGGGAGTCGCTGGCATTGGAAAAACAGTCTCTGTGCAGAAGTTCATTCTGGACTGGGCTGAAGGAAAAGCAAATCAGGATGTCCAATTTGTATTTTCATTCCCTTTTCGGGAGCTGAATTTGATGAAAATGGAAAAACACACTTTGATTAAACTTCTCAATCACTTCTCAATGGAAACCAAAGAATCAAGAATCTCCAACTACGACAAGTACAAAGTTATGTTCATCTTTGATGGTCTGGATGAGTGCCGACTGCCCCTAGACTTCCAGAAGAACAAGATCTGTTGTGACGTCACAGAGTCAACCTCAGTGGATGTTCTGCTGACAAACCTCATCAAGGGAAATCTGCTTCCCTCTGCTCTCCTCTGGATAACTACCCGACCTGCAGCAGCCAATAAGATCCCTTCAGGGTGTGTTGACCAGGTGACAGAGGTACGAGGGTTCAATGACCCACAGAAGGAGGAGTACTTCAGGAAGAGATTCAGTGATCAGGACCTGGCCAGCAGAATCATCTCACACATAAAGACATCAAGGAGCCTCCACATCATGTGCCACATTCCAGTCTTCTGTTGGATTTCTGCAATAGTCCTTGAACACATGCTGAAACATAAGAGAGAAGAGATGCCCAAGACTCTGACTGAGATGTACTCACACCTTGTGGAGTTTCATACCAAACAGAAGAATGAAAAGTATCTTGGGAAAGAAGAGACAGGTCCACACTGGAATAAAGAGAGCATTCTGTCACTGGGAAAACTGGCTTTTCAACAGCTTGTGAATGGCAATCTGATTTTCTATGAAGAAGACCTGAAAGAGGCTGGCATTGATGTCAATGAAGCCTCAGTGTACTCAGGATTGTGCACACAGCTCTTTAAAGAGGAATGTGGGCTGTACCAGGACAAGGTGTACTGCTTCGTGCATCTGAGCATTCAGGAGTTTCTGGCTGCTGTATATGTGTTCCTCTCATTCATCAACAACAATGACAATCTAATGGCCAAACCTCAATCAACATCCAGGAACTTTTTTGTGAGGATCAGACACAAGCGTAAAGTTACCTTATACAAGAGTGCTGTGGATGAAGCCTTACAAAGTGAGACAGGAAACCTGGACCTGTTCCTCCGCTTCCTTTTGGGCCTCTCACTGGAGTCCAATCAGAAGCACTTACGAGGTCTACTGACAAAGACAAGAAGCAGCTCACAGAGCCATGAAGAAACAGTCAAGTACATCAAGGAGAAGATCAGGGAGAATCCCTCTCCAGAGAGGTGCATCAATCTGTTCCACTGTCTGAATGAACTGAATGACCATTCTCTAGTGGAGGAGATCCAAAGCTACCTGAGATCAGGAAGTCTCTCAGAAGAAGAACTGTCACCTGCACAGTGGTCAGCGCTGGTCTTTGTGTTGCTGACTTCAGAAAAGGAGCTGGATGTGTTTGACCTGAAGAAATACTCCAGATCAGAGGAAGGTCTTCTGAGGCTGCTGCCAGTGGTCAAAGCCTCCAGAGCCGCTCTGTGAGTACATAAAATGACATTTAAGTAAATGTTAAATGACTAAAATGTAAAATGTAAATGTAAAGTACTAATCATCAGGAAGAAATATTCAGTTTAGAGAAATATATGTATTATTGAAAAACATATTGAATCAATGCATTGATGTTCACATTAGTATAACAATATGACCGTACCATTCTAGGAGACGGAAGATGAATCTATATGTTGTTTAAGAGAATAAACCAAATGCATCTGCCATTGTCCTTCTACACTACTGGTTAAATTAACAGTGTGTTTGTGAAATCATGATGATCTCTTTGTCAGGCTATCAGGCTGTGGAGTCACAGAGGAAGGCTGTGCTTCTCTGGTCTCAGCTCTGAAGTCAAACCCCTCACACATGAGAGAGCTGGATCTGAGTAACAATGACCTGAAGGATTCAGGAGTGAAGCTGCTCTCTGCTGGACTCGGGAATCCCCACTGTAAACTGGAGACTCTGAGGTCAGTATTCCTGTAGTTGGTCAACAAGTGATAACTGTTCACCAGATCCACATGTGTTTACCAGGCACACATAGTCCACACCATATGTGTTTGGACAATGAAGCTTACAGTTTTACATTTGGTGCTATGCTCCAGCATTTTGGATTTGAGATAGAATGTTTCATAATAGGCAACAGTATGTAATGTCACCTTTTATTTGAGGTTTTTCATACATATCTGTTTTACTGTTTAGATACGAAAGCACTTTATGTATCTAGTTCTCCCATTTGAAAAAGTCGTAATAATTTTGACAAATTCACTTATATTGTATTAAAGTAGTCATAAGTTTAGTATTTGGTCCCATATTCCTTACCTGCAGTGATTACATCAAGCTTGTGAATCTACAAACTTGTTGAATGCATTTGCAGTTTGTCTTGGTTGTGTTTTGGATTATGTTTTTCCCAATAGAAACTGAATGTTGAATAATATCCTGTCATTTTGGAGTCACTTCACTTGTATTGTCAGTAAGAATAGAAGATGTTTCTGAACACTTCTACATTCATGTGGATGCTACCATGATTATGAATAATCATGAATGAATCGTGAATAATGACGAATGAGAAAGTTACAGAGGAACAAGGATCATACCCCCTCTGTTATTGGTAATGGTGAGAGGTTAGCATGTTTTGTTGTAGCCTCTGTAACTTTCTCACTCATAATTTTTCATGATTGATTTATGATTTGTATTAATCAAGGCATCATCAGGATTAATTTAGTAGTGTTTAGAAACATGTTATCTACTCACTTAGACAGAAAATTACTCCAGTCATCATCCACCATTCAGTTACTATCGGGCAAAACATAACCCAAAACACAACCAAAACAAACTGCAAATGCAACCAATGAGTTTGAGTCACAAGCTTGATGTAGACATTGCGTTCAAGGAATATCGGACCAAATACTCAACTTTTGACTACTTTAATACACTATAAGTGAATTGGTCAGAATACTTATGACTTCTTCAAATAGGGGGACTAGATACATAAAGTGCTTTCATTCTAATAGATATGGTGTGGACTGTATACTCAATATAATATAAATCTGATACCTCACTGTCTGTCTTTTGACTGATACTGCTTTTTAAACTGCTCTGGTCAGTCTACTCAAATATTTGTAATATGCATTTTTCTATCTACAAGCAATACTTTTGATAATTTGTCATTTCTAAGAATGATACATTCATTTATGAATAGATATGGCAGGTTTCAGGACACTGATATATCTGAATATGTTGAAAAAATATACTGCCACTATTTTCACCACCTAAGAATAGCAGTGTGGTTTTATTATGATTTGACTCTTTGCAGGCTGTCAGGCTGTCTAGTCACAGAGGAAGGCTGTGCTTCTCTGGTCTCAGCTCTGAAGTCAAACCCCTCACACCTGAGAGAGCTGGACCTGAGCTACAATCACCCAGGAGACTCAGGAGTCAGACTGCTCTCTGCTGGACTGGAGGATCCACACTGCAGACTGGAGAAACTCAAGTATGTAGAGGGTTTATGTCAATGTTCATATCAGACATGTTGGAGTTATCAGGCTAGTTAAGACAAACATTCTGACCACCACTTGGACTAAGTTATATAAAGACTGTGTGTGTGTGTATGTGTGTGTGGGTCCAGTGTGTGTGTGTGTCCAGTGTGTCCTGTGTGTGTCCAGTGTGTTTGTGTGTGTTTGTGTGTGCACGTGTATCAGTACACACACTGGACAAACACACACACTGGACACACACACTCACACACTGGACACACACACATACACTGAACAAACACACACTGGACACAAACACACTGGACACACACACACACACAAACAAGCACACTGGACACTCACACACACTGGACAGACACACACACACACACACGACACACACTGGACACACACACACACACTGGACACACACAAAATGGACACACACACACAAACAGGACACACGCACACACACACACACCACACACACACTGGACACACACACACACACTGGACACACACACGCACCCACTGGACACACACACACAGACACACACACACACACACTGGACACACACACTGGACACACACAAACAGGACACACGCACACACACACACACACACACACACACCCCACACACACTGGACACACACACCCCACACACACTGGACACACACACACACACACTGGACACACACACACACACACTGGACACACACACACACACTGGACACACACACACACACTGGACACACACACACAGACACACACACACACACTGGACACACACACACACTGGACACACACACACACTGGACACACACACACACACTGGACACACACACACACACTGGAAACACACACACACACACTGGACACACACACACACTGGACACACACACACACACTGGACACACACACACACACTGGACACACACACACACACTGGACACACACACACACACTGGACACACATACACACACTGGACACACACACACACACACTGGACACACACACACACACTGGACACACACACACACACTGGACACACACACACACACACACACACACACACACTGGACACACACACACACACACACTGGACACACTCACATACACAAAAACACACACACACACACACTTGACACACACACACACACACACTGGACACACACACACACACACACACACACACACACACACACACACACACACACACACACTGGACACACACACACACACACACACACACACACACACACACACTGGACACACACTGGACACACACACACACACACACACTGGACAAACATTCTTACCACCGTACAAAGTTATATGCTGAATGTGTGAGTGTGTGTGTGTGTTTGTGTGTGTGTGTGTGTGTCCAGTGT
>NC_139989.1:82466171-82588671 GCF_964263955.1 Coregonus lavaretus
CACTAAACATCGAACACTAACACAAGATACACCAACGGACAGGCGGACAACAACGCACAACTCCAGAACAAAATACAGGGAAACTTATAGGTGACATAATCAGGACAGAATACAAAACAGGTGCACTAACAAGACATGACCAACTGAACATCGAAAACATCAAACGGTAGCAGCTAGTACTCCGGAGACGACGAACGCCGAACCTGCCCGAACAAGGAGGAGGAGCAGCCTCGGCAGTATTCGTGATAGTACCCCCCCCTTGACGCGCGGCTCCAGCCGTGCGCCGACCCCGGCCTCGTGGACGGCCAGGAGGACGCGGAGCAGGGCGCGTCGGATGATTACGGTGGAACTCCGTCAGGAGGGATGGATCCAAAATGTCCCTCCTAGACACCCAGCACCGTTCCTCCGGACCGTACCCCTCCCACTCCACGAGATACTGGAGACCCCCCATCCGACGCCTCGAATCCACGATGGACCGGACTGAGTACGCCGGAGCCCCCTCGATGTCCAGTGGGAGCGGAGGGGTCTCTCTTATCTCATTGTCCTGGAGTGGACCAGCTACCACCGGCCTGAGGAGAGACACATGGAACGAGGGGTTAATATTCTTATACTCAATAGGCAGTTGTAACCTGTAACACACCTCGTTCAATCTCCTCAGGACTTTAAAAGGCCCCACAAACCGCCGACCCAGCTTCCGGCAGGGCAGGCGGAGGGGTAGGTTTCTGGTCGAGAGCCAGACTCGATCTCCAGGTGCGTACACCGGCCCCTCACTGCGGTGGAGATCGGCGCTCGCCTTTTGTCGACGGATGGCCCGCTGCAGATGGACGTGTGCAGCGTTTCACGTCTCCGCCGAGCGCCGTACCCACTCATCCACCGCAGGGTCCTCGATCTGGCTCTGATGCCATGGTGCCAGAACCGGCTGGTACCCTAACACACATTGGAAAGGGGTTAGGTTGGTGGAGGAGTGGCGGAGAGAGTTCTGGGCCATCTCTGCCCAGGGAATATACCTCGCCCACTCCTCCGGCCGGCCCTGGCAATACGACCTCAGAAACCTACCCACATCCTGGTTCACTCTTTCCACCTGCCCATTACTCTCTGGGTGGTAACCCGAGGTAAGGCTAACCGAGACCCCCAAACGTTCCATGAACGCCCTCCAGACTCTAGAGGTGAACTGGGGACCCCGATCAGACACTATATCCTCGGGAACCCCGTAGTGCCAGAAGACGTGTGTAAACAAGGCCTCAGCGGTCTGTAGGGCAGTAGGGAGACCCGGCATTGGGATGAGACGACAGGCCTTAGAGAACCGATCCACAACGACCAGAATAGTGGTATTCCCCTGAGAGGGGGGAAGGTCCGTGACAAAGTCCACCGAGAGGTGAGACCACGGCCGTTGTGGAACGGGCAGGGGTTGTAACTTCCCCCTGGGCAGGTGTCTAGGCGCCTTACACTGGGCGCACACCGAGCAGGAGGAGACATAAACCCTCACATCCTTAGCTAAAGTTGGCGACGAGTACTTAGCGCTAAGGCAGTGCACTGTCCGGCCAATACCTGGATGTCCAGAGGAGGGTGACGTATGAGCCCAATAAATGAGACGATCACGGACCTCGAGCGGCACGTATGTCCGACCCACTGGACACTCTGGGGGAGTAGGGTCGGTGCGTAACGCTCGCTTGATTTCCGTATCGACCTCCCACACCACCGGTGCCACCAGACAAGACTCCGGCAGTATGGGAGTAGGCTCAATGGACCTCTCCTCTGTGTCATACCGCCGGGACAGGGCGTCTGCCTTACCGTTCTGGGACCCTGGGATGTACGTTATCTTGAACACGAACCGGGTAAGAAACATGTTCCACCTAGCCTGACGAGGGTTCAATCTCCTAGCTGCCCGGATGTACTCCAGGTTACGGTGGTCAGTCAGAATGAGAAAAGGGTGTTGAGCCCCCTCAAGCCAATGCCTCCACACCTTGAGGGCTTGAACCACAGCTAACAGCTCCCTGTTCCCTACGTCATAATTTTGCTCCGCCGGGCTGAGCTTCTTAGAGTAAAAAGCGCAGGGACGGAGCTTAGGTGGCGTGCCTGACCATTGTGACAGCACTGACCCAATACCAGCTTCTGACGCGTCCACCTCTACTTGGAAGGCTAAAGCGGGATCCGGTTGCACCAGCACCGGAGCCGAGGTGAACAGGTCCTTCAGTTTATCAAATGCCCTGTCCGCCTCAGCCGACCACTGCAAACGCACCGGGCCCCCCTTCAGCAGGGAAGTGATGGGAGCTGCTACCTGTCCAAAACCCCGGATAAACCTCCGGTAGTAATTGGCAAAACCCAAAAACCGCTGCACCTCCTTAACAGTGGTTGGATTCTGCCAATTACGCACGGCTGACACACGGTCAATCTCCATCTCCACCCCTGACGCGGACAACCGATGACCCAAGAAGGAGATGGACTCCTGGAAAAACAGACATTTCTCTGCCTTGACATACAAGTCATGCTCCAACAGCCTGCCCAACACTCGGCGTACCAGGGCTACATGTTCGGCTCGTGTAGAAGAGTACACTAGAATGTCGTCAATGTACAGTACAACACCCTGCCCATGCAAGTCTCGGAAGATCTCGCCCACAAAGGATTGATAGACTGAAGGAGCATTCATTAACCCGTATGGCATGACGAGATACTCATAATGACCCGAGGTGGTACTAAATGCTGTCTTCCATTCATCTCCCTCCCTAATGCGCACCAAGTTGTAGGCACTCCTGAGGTCCAGTTTTGTGAAGAAACGCGCGCCGCGTAATGATTCCATCATACTCGCAATCAGAGGAAGGGGATAACTGTATTTAACGGTAATCTGATTGAGATTACGGTAATCAATACACGGGCGCAACCCTCCATCCTTTTTCTTCACAAAAAAGAAACTCGAGGACACAGGGGAAGTGGAGGGCCGTATGTATCCCTGTCTCAGAGACTCGGCTATGTATGTCTCCATAGCCGCCATCTCCTCTTGAGACAGCGGATACACATGGCTCCGCGGAAGTGCCGCACCTGCCTGGAGGTTTATCGCACAATCTCCCTGTCTATGAGGTGGCAATCGCGTCGCCCTAGTCTTGCTGAACACGAGCGCCAAATCCTAATACTCGGGGGGAATGTGCATTGCGGGCATTTGGTTCGGACTCTCCACTGTGGTCGCCCCTACGGAAACACCTAGACATCACCCAAAACACTGGGCAGACCACTCCTTGAGAGCCCTCTGTTGCCACGAAATGGTGGGATCATGGGCGATTAACCAAGGAAGCCCCAGCACCACGGGATACGCAGGAGAGTCGATCAGATATAACTGAATGATCTCCTCATGACCCCCCTGCGTATTCATCTTAAGTGGGGCTGTGACTTCTCTAATCAACCCAGATCCCAACGGACGGCTATCTAGGGCATGGACAGGGAAGGGTGCATCAACTGGCAGGAGGGGAATCCCTAACTTAACACAAAAACTACGATCAATGAAATTCCCAGCTGCGCCTGAATCGACTAGCGCCTTATGCTGGGACTGAGGTGCAACCTGTGGAAATGCTACAGGTATACAAAAGTGAACAACAGAGAGCTCTGGGTAAGTTGGGCGCCTACTCACCTGGAATGACTCCCCAGTGCGTGACCTGTTGCCTCGAAACCCTGGAGACCCTCCCCAGCACCTTACCGCAGTGTGTCCTCCACGGCCACAGTTGGTACAGGGGACGGCCTCCCTCGGGATCTTTCTCCTACTCTCTCTAGCGCCAGCACCCCCGAGCTCCATAGGGCTCGGCTCGGAGGTGCTGGGGAATGGAATGGACGGCCCCAACTCTGGACGTCCGCGGGTAGCCAGCAGGGTATCCAGACGGATAGACATGTCCACCAACTGGTCGAATGTTAGATTGGTGTCCCTGCAGGCCAACTCTCGTCGAACGTCCTCTCGTAGGCTGCACCGACATTGGTCGATGAGGGCCCTCTCATTCCACCACGCATCCGCCGCTAGAGTCCGGAACTCCAGGGCGAACTCCTGTGCGCTCCTCTTCCCCTGTTGGAGGTGGAACAGACGCTCCCCCGCCGCCTTCCCCTCAGGTGGATGGTCGAACACTGCCCTGAAGCGACGGGAGAACTCCGCGTAGGTGATGGTGGCGGCGTCTATTCCCCTCCATTCGGCGTTTGCCCACTCCAACGCCTTGCCGGAGAGACAGAAGATGAGGGCGGAGACGCTCTCGTATCCCGAGGGCGCCGGGTGTATGGTGGCAAGGTAAAGTTCCACCTGCAGGAGGAACCCCTGACACCCGGCTGCGGTACCATCATATGCCCTCGGGAGCGAGAGCCGAATACCACTGGGTTCCGGAGATGGTATGATGGGGCTGACCGATGGTGGTGATAAGGTAGGAGGAGGTGTGGGCAAACCTCCTCTCTCCCATCGGTACAGGGTGTCCATGACCTCTTGCATGGCGGCGCCGAGTCGCTGGATCGTGGCGTCCTGGGTGCTGATCCGCTCCTCCAGTGACTCGGTCACCGCCGCTGCTCCTGCTGACTCCATAGAACTGGTGTTGTTCTGTCACGGTGCTGATGTAGATGCAGTGGTGGAGTCAGGCGCAGGACACGGAGGCTAAGTCCTAAATGACTTTAATTGGACTTAAAATGACAATACAAAACAAAGAGCCTCAAAACAAAGGAGGCGAACGAATAATGTTCAAATGTGCGTAAAACGCATAACACTAAACATCGAACACTAACACAAGATACACCAACGGACAGGCGGACAACAACGCACAACTCCAGAACAAAATACAGGGAAACTTATAGGTGACATAATCATGACAGAATACGAAACAGGTGCACTAACAAGACATGACCAACTGAACATTGAAAACATCAAATGGTAGCAGCTAGTACTCCGGAGACGACGAACGCCGAAGCCTGCCCGAACAAGGAGGAGGAGCAGCCTCGGCAGTATTCGTGACAATCACATGACTGAGGAAAATATTGCTTTGGTTGAGGACAATATTGAAGTGAGTGACAATCAGGAGCTTATTGAGAAATGAACAATTATTGGAATTGAGGGAAACATTGGACAGTTTGATAAAAGTATTGAACAGTGGAGCTCATTACAGAACGGTTTGAATATTTTGTTCTTGTAAATGACATGGATGAGGACAACATTGTGCCTACATGTTTTAGTGTAATGGGGCCAAAGACATTTAATTTACTAGGCAGCCTGCTACAGCCAGACAGAACAGGTAATAAGACGTATGGGGATATTGTGGAGATACTTAAAGGACATTTTTCACCAGAACCACTAGTTAATGCTGAAAGGTTCAGGTTCCACAGGAGACATCAGGAAGAGGGAGAATCAGTAACAATGTTTGCTGCTGCATTAAAGAAACTACCAGAACACTGAGTTTAATGCTGTTCTAAATGACATCATTAGAGACAGACTAGTATGTGGGCTACGGAGTGAAGCTACACAAAAGAGACTGTTGACTGAAAGTCATCTGACCTTGGCAAAGGACATTGAAATCAGTGTGTCCATGGAACTAGCTGCTAAAGAGGCTCACCAGTTGAGTTCATCAGGAACTTAGTGGGTTCATCTAACAATCCTATTTACCAGCTGATACATTGTAATCTCATACACAGGGTAAACCTTCCACCTAGAAGACATCATTTAATAGAAATCACAACCGCTCCTCTGTGTGATCTATGTAATCAAGGTGCCTTGGGCTCCTTTAATCATATGTACTGGGAGTGACCAGGGGACATGTTTTGGAAAGAGGTATCCTCATACCTTGTTCCCCCAGACTGTTATCACTTAATGATAATTCACCACTGTCATTACAGCAAAGCAATGATCTCCTCCCTAAACTCACATACTCTCTAGAGAGAATTAGGCCTACCCTTACTTAGCTACCGAACCTCATTATGTAAAAGGATATCATGATGCTCAGCAGACCACGAAACATCAATGTTGAAGGATAAATGTTGATCGGATAAAGTTTATGATAGCCATAACTGAGTCCATTGTTTTTTAAGTCAATGCTGAGTTTAGCCAAAGCACGCTCTGGCAGTGTAGTCTTATCAGTGGCGAAAGAGCCAGTAGGCGGGCAGACAGTCCCTGTACCCCTGTTAGCAGCTCTGATTGGCTGCAACTGGTATGTTACTTATATTGATTGACAGCACTTAATGGGCAAGACTATAGGAAAACAGATTCTCCCATTGGAGAATATTGAACGAGGGCTCATTTTGGCCCTAAACATTCCATTTTTACTGGGATTGTTTTGCAGATTCTTTTTAATTAATGTTCAGCATTTATCAAAGGGCCATTCTAAATTGATAAATGGTATGGATCTTGGCTGTGGGCGGCCAGTTGAATAGCCCTGACCTAGATGTTTAGAAATGTGTTTGCTAGAGCTTTGCTTCCTTCTGTTTTTATTTTGGAAGCCAGTCAATTCAACCTCTCATAAGATCCAAGTCACTGACATGAGGATTGTCATTTCATTACTTGAAATGGTTCTTATTTGATTTATTTTTCAGTCGAGCCAAAAATTGACAATACATCTGTTTCAACCAGAGAAGTGGTTCCGCAACTGGAAAGAACAGAGAGTGTATTTGTAAATATCAATGTACAGTAGATCACACAGGGTTGGGGTCAATTCCATTTCAATTCCAGTCAATTCAAGAAGTACACTGATATTCCAATTCTCTTCAATAGTTTTCAATTAGGAAAATGTGGAATTGGAATTTGGTTAACTTTTTTAATTGAATGGAATTTAAATGGAATTGACCCCAACCCCTTATATCTCAACACAAAATGGCTGTGATTATTTCATTCTTGCACAGGTACTTGTGTTAGGGAAATGTTTTTGGGATACTTGTGCAGTAGCATTTTGGGGCTTGTTTCAATTCCAAAGTTTAGTATGTGTCCCATATTCATAGCACGCAATGGATACATCAAGCTTGTTACTCTTCAAACTCGATGGATGCATTTGCAGTTTGTTTAGGTCGTTTCTGATTATTTTGTGCCGAATTGAAATGAAATGCTAGATAATGTATTGTGTTGTTTTCTAAACACTGTGAAATGCTACAGACGTCTTACCGTGGCCCCACCCCAATGGACGTTTCATGCTGAATAACCACCACTAGTCAGCTTCCTGCTCCCCCTGGCTGTCACAGAAGAGGTAGAGGAAGACCATGAGCTCAGGCCAAAATACTGTGGATATCATCTTTCTACACTCTTAGGAAAGAAAAAGTGCTATCTAGAACCTAAAAGGGTTATTTGGCTGTCCCCATAGGATTTGGGGTGTGTACTATTCTGTGCATTAGCCTACAAAATAGGTAATGGAATGATTACAGTTTTTCTTTCTTGATTATATGAAATAACCCTTTTCAGAAAAATCAGGACATGATTGAACAGTTATTGGTTTAGTAAATAAGAGTTGATATGTTGGAGTAAAACAGTTCATGTTTTCAGTGATCAGACAATGTATTCAGTAAAACAACTGTATGAATTCTGATTGTTTTTATGATTTCAGCTCAACAAACAAATGCTTGGATATGATTCTGAAGACTCAATCAGCAACATAGAAACAACAGAAGATGAATATGTGCCAGGAACAGAACGTGGCAACGAGAGCAGTTTAGACCTTTACTGTATGGAAGAACAAAGGCCTATAAGGGACATAGGAATACTGAGTCTGACACCTCTGTGCAAGAATCCGCAAGTTCACTTGAAGTCATGCACGTTACAAAGACTAAAGATTGATCGAAACGTTACTGTCTCTTTTGTGAGAAACCACAATCAAAAATTGCCCGGCATCTGGAAATGATTCATAAAGGTGAAGCTGAAGTGGCAAAAGGCCCTTTCTTTCCGAAAGAACTCCAAAGACTGGAAGCTCCCACTGACCATACTGAGACAACGTGGGGACAGAGCACACAACAGGCACATCATAAGAGAAGGCAAAGGTGTTATAGTTCCTTGTAAAAAAAGCAGTTTCCCAAATGGAAATCCAAAAGATTTCTTGCACTGTGCAAACTGCCAAGGACTCTTTAAAAGAACATTCCTATTGTTCAGCATTCACAATGGCATTTTCTGTTGTGACAGGATTGTTATGTTTGGTCTCTCAAGTTTCCACTCTGATGCTGCGTTTGTAACCATGTGGAAGTTGGGAATTTACCAGTTCTGAAGTTGTAAAAAGCAGTTGGATGCATTCATTTAATTTGAACTCATTGATATACGGTGGTTGGCTAATGGCCAACAACATCGTCAACCATGAACTAAAAGTACAGTTATCATGTTTGTAACCAAATTCTAGAGTTCAAAAACAGATAGATTTTTATAAATAATGTTTTGTTGTTGCATTTAACTGCCAAAAATGCGGTTATAGATCCATTTCCTTAGTAGGTGAGGTCAGAGGTCACCATGTGGGAGAAGTGGGCGCTCAGGATGATAGACCAGTTTCCCACTAGTAATTACCAGTTGGAGAGCCGTTCAAGTGGATTTTTCCCAGTGTTATGTAGTAAATTCCCACTTCCCACTTGGTAACAAACGCACCATGACACTGCCTCCTTCAGTGCCTGATGCGTACTTGTGACTCTCATAAAGGGGGCTTGTCTGTAGCACGGTACATCTCCCACTCCAGGTAATATGAAAGCCTTGCCCCCACTAAGCCACGCCTCCTAAATCATTTCCCAGTGTGTCTTGCCTTTTATAGTGAATTGTAACGTTACCACTGACTGTACTTGTTAGTGACAGAGACATGGTCGTTGAATTCGTTCATTTTCCGTCCTGTGGCCTTAACCAAATTAGTTCCTAGGCATATATTATCATCATAAAGTCTATCATCATAAAGTATTTGACAATACATTACATATCTCTGAAGGTACATTGTGTATTTTTATATTTTGTACTCCAGGGAACTATACTGTACCCATATTTCTAAGTGTGTGTATACAGTCGTGGTCAAAAGTTTTGAGAATGACACAAATATTCATTTTCACAAAGTGAGTATGTGCGTGTGTGCTGGTCTGGCATCTGTTGTGGGGGGGGTGGGGATGTTGGGGGGGAGGGGTATGGGATGGACCGCGGGAATTATTTGCTAGGATAATAATTGCTTGTCAATGAATTAAATGTAATACAATGGCAATCCTGGTTATATGTTAGAATCCTATGCGTGAACTGCCGACATTATTACGCATATTAATTGATAATGATGGAAAATAGGATATGCATAATAAAAAAAAAAAAGATAGTTATATAGATATATATATATATAGAGGTGAAAGCATTGGAAATGCTTTTGGCGGTTAACCTGCTTCTGTTTTGTGGGTGGCACTGTGTGCTGTTTTCGATGGATGGGTCCTGGCCTCTCAGGGCCTTAGGGATACGGAGGGACGTGGGGGGGGGCTTTAGCGGGGGAATTAGTGGAGAACAATTGAAGGGTTACTCCGTAGCAATGCAAATATCACGGTACAGCTATATGGACACTCAATCATTACGCTATTTTTTATTGGTAAATTTACAAACATATATAATGATAAATAGACTTGAAACTTGTATCTCATTATGGTGTATGGTGAAATAAGTATAGCCAGTTATAATTGTAATGGCTTAGCTGATAATAACAAAAGAAGAACAATATTTACATGGCTCAAAGAGAAGGAATATAATATCTATTGTATACAGGAAACTCATTCAACAATTCGAGATGAAGTAGCGTGGAAAAAAGAATGGGGGGGGGAAATATACTTCTCCCATGGGCAAAGAAATTCAAAAGGGGTGATGATATTAATTAATAGTAATTTCGATCCGAATGTGCAAATTGTCCAAATAGATACGCAAGGTAGATGGATTATTTTAAATATGGTATTGGACAATAAACAGATATGGCTCATTAACCTTTATGGACCAAATAATGATGATCCACAATTCTTTGACAATATATATAATAAATTATCAAGCCTGCAAGCAACTCAAGACAATATTATTATGGTGGGGGATTATAATACTGTTTTAAATAGCTCAATGGACCGAAAAGGAAATCACACCACAAACAATCACCCACATGCTCTTAAGGAAATTGTGAATGTCATGGATACATTAGAACTAGTAGATATATGGAGGCTTAAATATGCTGATCTAGTGAGATATACATGGCGGAGACTGAATCAAGCTAGTCGTCTTGACTTCTTTCTTATCTCATTCTCGTTGGCACCAAAAGTAAAAAAAGTGTTGATAGGGGACAGAATGCGGTCGGACCATCATATAATAGGCATATACATTACTCTGACTAATTTCCACGTGGGCGAGGATATTGGAAATTTAATCAAAGCCTATTAGATGATAATTTATTTATAATTAGAACAAAGGAATTTATAACTGACTTTTTCCAACATAACTTAGGTACAGCGAATCCCCTTATTGTATGGGACACCTTTAAATGTGCCTTTAGAGGCCATGCAATTCAGTACTCATCTCGAAAACAAAAGCAATTTAGGTCAAAAGAGTTTATACTAAGAAAGGAAATAGAAAGTCTAACAGAACAGATAGATGGCAATAAAAACTGTAACATAGAGGCTCAGAATAAATTAGAGGAAAAACAAAAATAAATGGAAAAACTTATTCAAGAAAGATCAAGTGTAATATATTATAAAAATAAAGCAAACTGGATGGAATATGGGGAAAAATGCACAAAATTATTTTTTAATCTTCAACATAGGAATGCTACCAAAAAGAACTTAATGAAACTGGTTACAATTGACGGAGTCACCCATAATTCACCTAATGATATTTTGAAGGAAGAAACAAAGTATTTTAAGCATATGTTTTCTTTTCAGTCGCCTCCATCTCCTCTAACTGAAGCTAATTGTAGAGATTTTTTTCCTATTGATAATGTCAAATTAACAGCCACACAGAAAGACTCATGTGAAGGTGAAATTACAGAGGAGGAACTTCTGGATGCAATTAAAGACTTTAAGTCCGGGAAAACTCCAGGGTTGGATGGCATACCAATCGAGGTATACCAAACCTTTTTTGAAATACTAAGAGGTCCGTTATTAGCATGTTTTAACCACTCCTATGTAAATGGTAGATTATCTGACACTCAAGAAGAAGGTCTGATCTCATTATTACTGAAACAGGATACAAGTGGAAAATATAAAGATCCAGTCCATTTACAAAATTGGAGGCCCCTTACACTTCAGTGTTGTGATGCAAAAATCCTAGCAAAATGTATAGCGCATAGAATTAAAAAGGTATTGTCGGATATTATTCATTCTAATCAGACAGGTTTTTTACATGGAAGATACATTGGAGATAATATAAGGCAAGTATTGGAAACAATAGAACACTATGGAAAATATGGGAAACCAGGACTGCTATTCATAGCAGACTTCGAAAAGGCATTTGATAAAGTTCGACTGGAATTCATATATAAATGCCTGGAGCATTTCAATTTTGGAGAATCTCTTATAAAATGGGTCAAAATCATGTATAGTAACCCTAGGTGTAAAATAGTAAATAATGGCTATTTCTCAGAAAGTTTCAAACTGTCAAGAGGAGTGAAACAAGGTTGTCCACTATCGGCATATCTATTTATTGTGGCCATCGAGATGTTAGCTATTAAAATCAGATCCAATAATAATATCAGAGGATTAGAAATACAGGGCTTAAAAACAAAGGTGTCATTGTACGCAGATGATTCATGTTTTCTTTTAGATCCACAACTAGAATCCCTCCACAGCCTCATAGAGGATCTAGATACATTTTCTAACCTCTCTGGATTAAAACCAAATTATGACAAATGTACTATATTACGTATTGGATCACTAAAAAATACAATTTTTACATTACCATGTAGTTTACCAATAAAATGGTCTGATGGTGATGTGGATATACTCGGAATACATATCCCAAAGGAAATAAATGATCTCACTTCAATAAATTTTAATAGAAAGTTAGCAAAAATAGATAAGATCTTACTACCATGGAAAGGAAAATACCTGTCAATTTGTGGAAAAATCACCCTGATTAACTCTTTAGTATTATCCCAGTTTACCTATTTGCTTATGGTCTTGCCTACGCCTAGCAAACAGTTTTTTAAATTATATGAGAAAAAAATATTCAATTTTATTTGGAACGGCAAGCCAGACAAAATTAAAAGAGCATATTTATATAATGAATATGAATTCGGAGGACAGAAATTATTAAATATTAAAGCATTAGACCTATCACTAAAATCTTCAGTCATCCAAAAGTTATACTTAAATCCGAACTGGTTCTCAAGCAAATTAGTAAGATTGTCTCACCCACTGTTCAAGAAAGGCCTTTTTCCCTTTATTCAGATTACAACCTCTCACTTTCAGTTATTTGAAAAGGAAATAATCTCCCAAATGTCACTATTTCTAAAACAAGCCATAGAAAGTTGGTTGCAATTTCAATTTAATCCTCCAGAAACGACAGAACAAATAATGCAACAAATATTGTGGTTAAATTCAAATATACTAATTGACAAAAAACCTATATTTATTGACAGAATGTTTAAAAAAGGTATAATCTTCGTAAATGATATCATCGGTAGGACTGGTGGAGTTATGTCGCACATGCAGCTAATAAAAACATATGGAAATGTCTGCTCTACCCAAAATTACAACCAAATAATTGCAGCCTTACCGCAAAAGTGGAAGAGGAAAGTTGAAGGGGGAGAAAGTAAGGAACTTGTCTGTCGGCCTTGCATTAAAGAACATAATTGGTTAAGGAAAACTGTGATAAATTTAACTCTTCCGAGTCGGCGAACGCTTCGGCGCGTTCAAATCGCGGGCCGGCTTTAGGACCGCGCAGCATCCAAACCAAGTGACGCAGAGGGCTGCCGTCGATTTCATGCAGAAATGGAGACCCGAAGCTACGTTTTGAGTGTTTGTTTCATGTAAATACACCAACTAAAACCAAAGTTATGATAATTTCAATTCCATGAAAAAAGTGCGTCAAAATATGCGCTCTTTTATGAGCGCTTTGCATTTATTATAATAACTTTGTCGTCTTTTGTGATAAAAAGGAACGGAAAAAAACGTGTGCTTGTGCTAACCCGGTTCTTCAGGATGCACACGAGTATATAAACATTCATTCCCATGACAACTAGCCATTGCGAAAGAACGAACGAGAGGAATTAGTTCAGTTCATGAGTAGTTTTGGAGAGTTTTTCACGAGTTAGTATTTCAATTGTTAGTATTTCAAGAGTTTTATTGTCAGCAGTATCGTTTTTGTGAAGCAATATGAGGCGCACACTTCACGTTGAACAAGCCGTCGACTTGTTATTCCAAATGAGCGATGAAGAAACTTTGGAAAGTTTGTCGTCAGACAATGAGAGTGGCCAGGATGACTTCGAGGACCCTGATTTTGTTGCTGAAAACGTGAGGTAAGAAGACAAACATTTTTCTAAAATGAATTTGTTTTATTGCTTTCGTTTATCTTACTATAGTATTCTATTCTACTTCACTGTAGTGCAAATGCCAATGAACATCTTGAACTTTGAATAATCTTGAATCCGTTTACCTGTTTTGTATGGTGACGACGACGACGACGAGCAGCCTGGGCCATCAACAGCCCCCACCCCCACAACAAGCCGACGGAGGCCATCACAGAGGGGGCGTGGAAGGAAGGATCAGGCCAAGACCAGGTCAAGATCTCCAGCCCAGTCAGCAGCACAGCCAGAACAGAGCTCTGAGCCATGGAAAACAGAGACTGATCCTGACACTGCCCCACAAGCCAGTAGGTTCATGCCCCGCAGACCACCAGGAGCCCAGGTGGATTTGCATTCAGGGCACACACCAAAGGACCTCTTCCTGCTCTACTTCGCCGCAGATACAATGAGGACAATCTGCAGAAACACCAACAAACAGGCAGCAAGAAATCAGCAGAAGGGGAGCAAATATCAGTGGACTGACGTTGATGTGGAGGAACTGCACAGATTTCTGGGTCTCCTCATCTACACCTCATTGGTGACTCTGCCTAGTATCCAGGACTACTGGAAACAAAGCCACATATTGTCTGTTTCATTGCCAGCGAAGGTCATGCCAAGAGACAGATTCCGGTCCATCTCATGGAACATCCACCTAAGTGATCCAGAGGAGGATGTCATAAATGACCAGCGCAAAGGTACACCCCAGCATGACAAACTGTTCAGGGTCAAACCTCTGATGGACGACATTCGCACTGCCTGCCAGGCTCATTACCATCCTAAGAAGGAACTGTCAGTCGACGAGAGGATGGTGGCTACAAAAGCCAAAACTGGCATGACCCAGTACATGAAGGACAAGCCTAACAAATGGGGGATCAAGCTCTTTGTGTTGGCAGAGTCTAACAATGGCTACACTCTAAACTTCAACGTGTATGTTGGGAAAGCACACACACCCAGCGTGCATGGACTTTCATATGATGCTGTTATGGACCTCATTCAGCCATCACATCTTGGTACAGGATACCATATTTATATGGACAATTTCTACACCAGCCCAAAACTGTTCCTGAGTTTGGGAAGTATGAAGTTTGGAGCCTGTGGGACCTACAGAAGCAACAGAAAAGGGTGTCCTAGTGGCAGAGAAAATGCCCTCACCAGCAAATCGAAGAGGGGGTCTGTGAGATGGATCAGAGAGGATCGCCTGGTCTTTGTGAAGTGGATGGATACGCGGGAGGTGTCGGTGTGCTCCACAATCCACCCAGCGTTTTCGGGCGAGACAATCAAGAGGAAGGTGAAGGAAGGACCTGGACGCTGGGTAGCAAAAGACATTCCCTGCCCTACCCCCATCATGGCCTACAATAAGTACATGGGAGGGGTTGACCTGTCAGACCAGCTTCTCCAGTATTACTCAACCCATCGCAGAACTGCTCGCTGGTACCGTACCCTCTTCCTGCATTTTTTGGACATGGGAACAACAAATGCATACATCCTGCACTGTGACATCAGTGCGACCCAACAGGTCACACCCATGACGCACAAGAACTTTGTGGCAGAACTTGTGGCCCAGCTGTGCGGAGTGACCCAGACAGGGGTTCCACTTCAAAAAAGCACCAGCCATGTTCCTGTGGCCATTGCCAATGTTGCAGAGGCCAAAGACAAAGCCACAGCAGGCCGCAGGGTTTGTCAACGCTGTAAACAAGTTGACAAGAAGAGGTTTGTCACACCATGGAAGTGCAAGGCCTGTGATGTGGCTCTCTGTGTCATTGTGGACAGGAACTGTTTTGAAGAGTGGCACAAATAGGGTAAAGGCCAGTGGCTATACCTACTTTTTTTGTAAATAGTTGTGTATTGCTTGTATATATCTCAAGAATACTTTTATATGTTCATATTTGCACTTTGTGGTTCAATTTGAAGCTTTTTTTTTCATTTTGGACAGAAACTGTTTTGAGGAGTGGCACAAAAAGGTTTAGGGTTAGAATAGAAGAAAAACGCCAGTGGTTATACCTACTTTTTATTGTAAATAGTTATTTATTGCTTGTATATATCACCAAAATACTTTTATATGTTCATATTTGCACCTTGTGGTTCAATTTGAAGCTTTTTAAATGCTTGGTTCACCATGTTTGAGGGTTTTACAATAAAAAAACCATCTTTTTTCTAAACGGACTTTGTGTTTTCTGTGTGTGTTTGGGTCCAGTGTGTTGAAATAGTATGTCAAAGTGAAAAACTTACTAACAGATCATATAGGTGAGGTTGTGCTGAAAAAAAAGATACCCAACATTGGTCTGGTAAACATTTCTTTATGTAGTATATCAGGGCAAAATTGAAGGTACCCAAAAACGGCCAAAAAAGCTCCAGACTCCGAAGAGTTAAAAGTATATCAGTTTCACTTAAGGACCAAAGGATTGACAGCAGTCCCATATAGATTGCAAAATAGTTGGGAAGAGATATTTGACGTACCGATCCCATGGCATAGTGTTTATGAACTGACACGCAAAACGACACCGGATTCAAAAATTAGAATCTTTCAATTTAAATTATTATATAAAATTCTTGCTACCAATAGAATGTTATTTATATGGGGGATACAATCTTCCCAGCTCTGCAGATTTTGCTGTGAAGAGATAGAATCATTAGATCATTTGTTTTGGTTCTGTCCATTTGTAGCTTGTTTTTGGACACAGGTCCAGGAATGGCTAAAGGATTGCAATATTTACCTGGAACTAACCTTGCAGATAGCATTACTGGGTGATCTGAAAAGTCATAGTCAATCAATCAATAATATAATAATACTTTTAGCAAAAATGTTTATTTTTAATTCACAATCTGTAGAAGCAATGAGAATAGAAAGGTTCAGAACTTTTGTAAAACATCACAGTATGGTTGAAATATATATGGCAAATAGAAATCCTATATGGATGGTGTTAAGAGATAGATGGGAGGTATTGAATAGAGTTGAAGGATGGGACTAATAACAAATAACAACAAATAATAACAAAGATAGCTAATAATGTAAGCATACTGTGTCCATAATAAGTATATAGGTTGTATGTTGGGAGCTTTTGGGAAAGAGCACAGTTAGAAAGATATGGCATTTAGAAGCAAACCGGATGGACATCATGAAAATGATCGGAGAGGTTGAGAGTAGAAGAAGTTCAGGAGCAAAAAAATAAATATATATATATATATATATATATATATATATATATATATATATATATATATATATATATATATGTATGTGTGTGTATATATATATATATATATATATAGATATAGAATTATTGTAAAATTAACTCTGTCCATAAGGTGTAGATAGTAAGTATAGACCGGAAGTAGAGGCCTGGGCGTTGTTGTTCACTAATTTACTCCAAGTAGGGAAAGGATAGTGGGGTTGAAAAGTAATAAAGGGGAATATATATATATAAAAAAATAAAATAAAATAAAAATAAAAAATAAATAAAAAGTCTGCTGCCTCAGTTTTTATAATGGCAATTTGCATATACTCCAGAATGAAGAGTGATCAGATGAATTGCAATTAATTGCAAAGTCCCTCTTTGCCATGGAAATGAACTTAATCCCAAAAAAACATTTCCACTGCATTTCAGCCCTGCCACAAAAGGACCAGCTGACATCATGTCAGTGATTCTCTCGTTAACACAGGTGAGAGTGTTGACGAGGACAAGGCTGGAGATCACTCTGTCATGCTGATCGAGTTAGAATAACAGACTGGAAGCTTTAAAAGGAGGGGGGTGCTTGAAATCATTGTTCTTCCTCTGTTAACCATGGTTACCTGCAAGGAAACACGTGCCGTCATCATTGCTTTGCACAAAAAGGGCTTCACAGGCAAGGACTGCTAGTAAGATTGCACCTAAATCAACCATTTATCGGATCATCAAGAACTTCAAGGAGAGAGGTTCAATTGTTGTGAAGAAGGCTTCAGGGCGCCCAAGAAAGTCCAGCAAGCACCAGGACCGTCTCCTAAAGTTGATTCAGCTGTGGGATCGGGGCACCACCAGTGTAGAGCTTGCTCAGGAATGGCAGCAGGCAGTTGTGAGTGCATCTGCACGCACAGTGAGGCAAAGACTTTTGGAGGATGGCTTGGTGTCAAGAAGGGCAGCGAGGAAGCCACTTCTCTCCAGGAAAAACATCAGGGACAGACTGATATTCTGCAAAAGGTACAGGGATTGGACTGCTGAGGACTGGGGTAAAGTCATTTTCTCTGCTGAATCCCCTTTCCGATTGTTTGGGGCTTCCGGAAAAAAGCTTGTCCGGAGAAGACAAGGTGAGCGCTACCATCAGTCCTGTGTCATGCCAACAGTAAAGCATCCTGAGACCATTCATGTGCTTCTCAGCCAAGGGAGTGGGCTCACTCACAATTTTGCCTAAGAACACAGCCATGAATATAGAATGGTACCAACACATCCTCCGACAGCAACTTCTCCCAACCATCCAAGAACAGTTTGGTGACGACCAATGCCTTTTCCAGCATGATGGAGCACCTTGCCATAAGGCAAAAGTGATAACTAAGTGGCTTGTGGAACAAAACATCGAGATTTTGGGTCCATGGCCAGGAAACTCCCCAGACCTTAATCCCATTGAGAACTTGTGGTCAATCCTCAAGAGGTGGGTGGACAAACAAAAACCCACAAATTCTGACAAACTCCAAGCATTGATTATGCAAGAATGGGCTTCCATCAGTCAGAATGATGCCCAGAAGTTACAGTTTTTCTCAATTGCTAAAACACTAAAACCCATTGGCTGAACAAAGTTCTCAGTTGCCTGGACTCATTTAGCTAATTATGCAGTCTGTTGTCAATACCTTAAACCATTTCACATGGTAAAACACAATATGCAGATCTCACTTAGACTTTTCAGCAAAACTCTAAACACGTTCTCATTCTCCAAACACATTCTGCACTCTAATGCACATGTCATCCATACTGGTAAACACAAGAGGGAACAATCAAATACAAATAGAGAACACATGTCATTGATTGAACACAACCACTCAAAATGGATTTAACCTGTTTCAAATGATGCGACACAACCAATATAAGGCAGTTCAGAGAGCAAACAGGTTGTTGAAGGTGGGAAAGAGAAAGTCTGAGAATGGATAGAAGAAACAATGTGAGAGGACGAGGACGAGTGCGTATGCCAGGTGGGCGACGAGGAGGAAGAGGAGGAGGAGGAGGGCAAGAAAGAGGAAGAGGAGGACGAAGAGGAAGAGGAAGACAAAGAGTGGAAATATCTGATGAAATTCGAGCAACAGTCATAGACCATGTTCTTGTCCATGGACTGACAATGAGGGAAGCAGGACTTAGAGTGCAACCCAATTTGAGCCGATTTTCTGTGTCCACCATAGTAAGGACATTCAGAGAAGAGAACAGGTACAGTATACTACTGTATTTTTGTAATTGCAAATTTACTGTACTACACTATATGCAGCTGTTTCAATAGACATCTGTAAAGTTAATCACTGTATGTATTGTACTGCATGAATATGTTTTGTAACTGCACAACTACTTTTTGTAGAATTGCAAGGCTGCCACATGCAGGTGGAAGGACAGCTATATTCACTGGGGAGCAAGAGGCCGTTATAGTTGGCATGGGTCCTTCAAGATAATGCAATACGACTCAGAGAAATCCAGGAACGGGTGATACAAGACAACACACACTTCCAGGGAATCGACAGTGTGAGAGTTTCCACAATTGACTGTGTCCTCCATCGTAAGAGGATGCAAATGAAACAAGTATACAGAGTACCTTTTGAGCGCAACTCACCAAGGGTGAAAGAACTGCGAGCTCAGTATGTGCCAGTAAGTGTACATTCAGAAACATTTACTGTAATCCAGATTGTCTACAGTACTAACACATACTATGTGAATGACATTACTCTTCAGTACATCCAATGTATGTGAATCAGAAGTGCATACAGTAGGCCTAATTGTACTCTACAGTAGAGCACTGTCTCTGGACCACTTACAAAATCCTACATACAGTATATTGTATTTCTACACAGACAATATTTGACTTGGAATCCTTGGACAGACCCCATGAGTTCATCTTTGTCGATGAATCAAGGCTTCAATCTAACAAAGAGGAGAAGGGAGAGGCCCGAAACATGATTGGACAGCGGGCCGTTGTTGAAGTCCCTGGTCAACGAGGTGGCGATGTCACAATCTGTGTTGCTATCGGCAACCATGGTGTTCTACATCACCATGTTACACTCGGGCCTTATAACACCCGGCACCTTCTAAGATCTATTGCCAATCTAAGAGATATTTTTTATTTGAGCAGCAGGTTCAAGAGCAGCAGGGTCAAGAGCTAAATGAGAATCCCATTCCCACCTATGTGATAGTGTGGGACAATGTCAGTTTCCACCGAGCTGCTCAGGTAAGGGAATGGTTTAACATCAATGGGCAGTTTATGAACATGTACCTCCCTCTATACTCGCATTTCCTGAATCCGATTGAGAAGTTTTTCTCCTCTTGGAGATGGAAAGTGTATGATAGACAACCCTACACCAGAGTAAATCTGCTGCAAGCCATGGATTTAGCCTGTGGTGATACAGGTGAGGAATCATGTCAGGGCTGGATACGGCACACAAGAGGCTTCTTCCCCCGTTGCCTCAGGAGGGACAATATTGCTTGTGATGTGGACGAAGTGCTCTGGCCTGACCCAGCCCAAAGACAAGAAGAAGCACATTGATCACATGTTTACTCCTTAGATTTGTGTCCCTTTTAGTATTGTATACTGTAGTACAGTGCATTGTAGGCTGTATACTGTACAATGGACAAATTGTATGGCCCTGAACATTGGGCTTTCCATTTGTTAACAGTACTGACTGCTCAATAGATTTGGACTGGTTGCAGGTTCATATCAACAAAGAACAAGAATTACAGTATCACAGAGACAAAGGACAAGTTTGTGAGATGCAGGGTACAGTACTGTAAAAATAGGGGTACAAGGAGGAGGAAGAACAAAAAACTAAATTGCAAAGAGCAAAGCAGAGTAGTAATTTCTGATCAATTTTGAGCTACTATGATAGAACATGTTTTCGTTCATCAAAAGACAATGATGGAAAAACATGAAATTAGTTTTGAGATTAAAAATGTACTTCTCCCTGAGAACTGTATGTTTTGAACAATGTGTTTTCTATTTTTCGGTGTATTGTTTACTGACTGCTTGAGAGTGTTTATCATTTTGATCACTTTGTTTATGATTTGAGAGCAGTGTTTGATTTTGAACACAGCTAAAACTGTTTTGAGGGCGAATGTTTCATTTTGCGAGAGGAGTCAGGTTTTGTAAATAGTGCTTGAAGATGAGGTTTTGTGTTTAATGTTTTCAGGAAATGGAGCAAAGTTTCAAAAATTGTGTTTTAGCAATTGAGAACAACTGTAATGCCAAACACCACAGACTACAATTAAAATGTACTTTCCATAAATATGACCATTTACGTCGCATTAAATGAATCTCTTTTTCATATATCACTTCTAAACTGACAAATAAACATCAAATATACTTTTTACAAATACATCAGCATGTTTAATACATTTGTTTCAAGCAATAGAGCATATGCTTTGAATACCAAATATGCAGTTTTGGGCAAATTCTCATATCACTTTGCTCAATTTGTCACATCCAAGGCTTTTGTATGGCTGTTGAAATGTGCAGAACAGTAATCAGCTATGCCTGCCCCATATGTACGGCCCTCTTTGAGTTGTTGCTGGTGCTGCTTTACTTTCTTGACTGTGTCATGTGACCTGCGCCTCCCCTTGTCACACTTATTGAAGCAGCATCAGCTCTCACAACTCCTCTCTGATTGCGTCCAGTGTCGCCAAAGTGCTGCCAATACACAATTAGTCCATCACATTTGATATAGCAGTGGCTCCCTCATTGAACGTGGCTACTGCCATACTGGCAATGAGGCTTTTGCCCAAGAAGACAGTTTTGGGGCATCGCGACCATATTAAAGTTCAGACGTTCATTTGCATTCTGGGTTCCTCCGTGCTACATTCTTTTGAGGATGTTATCATTTGACATCCTGTGATATACAGGTACCATTTTCTGTGCATCCTCTCAATTAAAGAATGTATGTCAAATGATGACTGGGTGGATCTTCACCATTTTCTAGGGCTGGCTGGTACCAGCACCAATGTACACACCTATCCCGTAGTTGGAAGTGAAACCTCTCTTGTGCCAAGAGCCATCAAAGGATCCATGAATGTCTATGATGGCATCCTCATCCTCCTTCTGCAACTCTGCTATGTCTGGGTCTATATCTGCATATTCTAATTAGCTTTGCAGCACTCCCCATTGGCTGTTGCCCTCTCTGAATCTCTGCTACTAAAGTGGGGGGAAAAAGTACTTATTATGATGTCTGTCCACATTACAGTCATAACTGCAGGACTAAATATCAGCATGTTACCCTATGTACATATTAGCATATCAGCATGTTACCCTATGTACATATTAGCATATCAGCATGTTACCCTATGTACATATTAGCATATCAGCATGTTACCATATGTACATATTAGCATATCAGCATGTTACCCTATGTACATATTAGCATATCAGCATGTTACCCTATGTACATATTAGCATATCAGCATGTTACCCTATGTACATATTAGCATATCAGCATGTTACCCTATGTACATATTAGCATATCAGCATGCATTTACTTTATGTAAAGCTAATTTCTCGGTAATCACAGTTGGCTACTAAATATTATTTATACACAGCAAGTCACCTGACAATAATGGGCTACTCTCTTTTTATTGACCTGTCACTCTCCTGTCATGTCTCTGATATGAGCTGAGACTCAGGGAAGGAATCCCTAGGACTTTGTTTATTTTCTTTAGAGCTGCATAACCAAGTCCAAGTTTGTGTGCTAGAAGAACCATCCTCACATTTATATAAAATGCCACATCTCCCCTGGAGCCCTCCTGCAGCCTGGAGGAAGTGGAAACACTCCTCCTAAATGCATCACGATCACCTTCTCAGGGTGCACATTCCTATCATGACAGAATTACAGAATCCCTGGTTGGTGGGGGTCTATGGTAACTTTCAGTCCAGTGTTTAGACACTTAGGGCAAATCAAATCATGTACAAGTTGGTTTCTTTGTGACATGTGGAATAAAAGCCACTGTTGGCTGTCTGTCTGTCTGGTTGATCGCTGCTAGCTGTCATCTTCATCCCCAACTAATGTGCGTCTCGACGCGCTGCTGCCGGCCTCCTCCTTTTCCTCCTCTACCTGTACTGCCACTGCCTGGATCGGCTGATCAGGCTCATGTTTTCTTTCATTCACTGCTTTTCTCGCATTGGCTAACAGAGATCGCCTATTTTTATTCACATACTGTAGGTATATTCTTCGAGATTTTCTCATTTTGTCTCTCTTTACGTGGATTCCTCGCTTCAGGTTGCCGGAAAGTGCCATTAAATGTCAGTAACCAATCGGATGTCAGTAAATGCCGCCTCTTTCAGCACTACGTCACAAAGGATATAGCCATATATGGACTGTAACGATAGTAACGAGTAGAGTGTGTTCCAGAGTAGAGAGTGTTCCAGAGTGAGAGAGTGTTACATGGTAGAGAGTGTTCCAGAGTAGAGAGTGTTCCAGAGTAGAGAGTGTTCCAGAGTAGAGAGTGTTTCAGAGTAGAGAGTGTTCCAGAGTGAGAGAGTGTTCCAGAGTGAGAGAGTGTTCCAGAGTAGAGAGTGTTCCAGAGTGAGAGAGTGTTCCATGGTAGAGTGTGTTCCAGAGTAGAGAGTGTTCCAGAGTGAGAGAGTGTTCCATGGTAGAGAGTGTTCCAGAGTAGAGAGTGTTCCAGAGTAGAGAGTGTTCCAGAGTAGAGAGTGTTTCAGAGTAGAGAGTGTTCCAGAGTGAGAGAGTGTTCCAGAGTGAGAGAGTGTTCCAGAGTAGAGAGTGTTCCAGAGTAGAGAGTTTTCCAGAGTAGAGAATGTTCCAGAGTAGAGAGTGTTCCAGAGTGAGAGAGTGTTCCAGAGTAGAGAGTGTTCCAGAGTAGAGAGTGTTCCAGAGTAGAGAGTGTTCCAGAGTAGAGAGTGTTCCAGAATAGAGAGTGTTCCAGAGTAGAGAGTGTTCTAGAGTAGAGAGTGTTCCAGAATAGATAGTGTTCCAGAGTAGAGTGTGTTCCAGAGTAGAGAGTGTTCCAGAGTGAGAGAGTGTTCCATGGTAAAGAGTGTTCCAGAGTAGAGAGTGTTCCAGAGTAGATAGTGTTCCAGAGTAGAGAGTGTTCCAGAGTAGAGAGTGGTCCATGGTAGAGAGTGTTCCAGAGTAGAGATTGTTCCAGAGTAGAGAGTGTTCCAGAGTGAGAGAGTGTTCCAGGGTAGACAGTGTTCCAGAGTAGAGAGTGTTCCAGAGTAGAGAGTGTTCTAGAGTAGAGAGTGTTCCATGGTAGAGAGTGTTCCTAGAGTACAGTTTTCCAGAGTAGACAGTGTTCCAGAGTGAGAGAGTGTTCCATGGTAGAGAGTGTTCCAGAGTAGAGAGTGTTCCAGAGTAGAGAGTGTTCCAGAGTGAGAGAGTGTTCCAGAGTAGAGAGTGTTCCAGAGTAGAGAGTGTTCCAGAATAGAGAGTGTTCCAGAGTAGATCGTGTTCCAGAGTAGAGTGTGTTCCAGAGTAGAGAGTGTTCCAGAGTGAGAGAGTGTTCCATGGTAGAGAGTGTTCCAGAGTAGAGAGTGTTCCAGAGTAGATAGTTTTCCAGAGTAGAGAGTGTTCCAGAGTCGAGAGTGTTCCATGGTAGAGAGTGTTCCAGAGTAGAGAGTGTTCCAGAGTAGAGAGTGTTCCAGAGTAGAGAGTGTACCAGAGTAGACAGTGTTCCAGAGTGAGAGAGTGTTCCATGGTAGAGAGTGTTTCAGAGTAGAGAGTGTTCCAGAGTAGAGAGTGTTCCAGAGTAGAGAGTGTTCCAGAGTAGAGAGTGTTCCAGAGTAGAGAGTGTTTCAGAGTAGAGAATGTTCCAGAGTAGAGAGTGTTCCAGGGTAGAGAGTTTCCAGGGTAGAGAGTGTTCCAGAGTAGAGAGTGTTCCAGAGTAGAGAGTGTTCCAGAGTAGAGAGTGTTCCAGGGTATAGAGTGTTCCAGAGTAGAGAGTGTTCCAGAATAGAGAGTGTTCCAGAGTAGAGAGTGTTCCAGAGTAGAGAGTGTTCCATGGTAGAGAGTGTTCCAGAGTAGAGAGTGTTCCAGAGTAGACATTATTTCCAGAGTGAGAGAGTGTTCCATGGTAGAGAGTGTTCCAGAGTAGATAGTGTTCCAGAGAATAGAGTGTTCCAGAGTAGAGAGTTTTCCAGAGTAGACAGTGTTCCAGAGTGAGAGAGTGTTCCATGGTAGAGAGTGCTCCAGAGTAGAGAGTATTCCAGAGTGAGAGAGAGTTCCATGGTATAGAGTGTTCCAGAGTAGAGAGTGTTCCAGAGTAGAGAGTGTTCCAGAGTAGATAGTGTTCCAGAGTAGAGAGTGTTCCATGGTAGAGAGTGTTCGAGAGTAGAGAGTGTTCCAGAGTAGAGAGTGTTCCAGAGTAGAGAGTGTTCCAGAGTAGAGAGTGTTCCTGAGTAGAGAGTGTTCCAGAGTAGAGAGTGTTCCAGAGTAGAGAGTGTTCCATGGTAGAGAGTGTTCCTGAGTAGAGAGTGTTCCAGAGTAGAGAGTGTTCCAGAGTAGAGAGTGTTCCATGGTAGAGAGTCTTCCAGAGTAGAGAGTTTTCCAGAGTAGAGAGTGTTCCACAGTAGACAGTGTTACAGAGTGAGAGAGTGTTCCATGGTAGAGAGTGTTCCAGAGTAGAGAGTGTTCCAGAGTAGAGAGTGTTCCAGAGTAGAGAGTGTTCCAGAGTAGAGAGTGTTCCAGAGTAGACAGTGTTCCAGAGTGAGAGAGTGTTCCATTGTAGAGAGTGTTCCAGAGTAGAGAGTGCTCCAGAGTAGAGGGTGTTCCAGAGTAGAGAGTGTTCCAGAGTAGAGAGTGTTCCTGAGTAGAGAGTGTTCCAGAGTAGAGAGTGTTCCAGAGTAGAGAGTGTTCCAGAGTAGAGAGTGTTTCTGAGTAGAGAGTGTTCCAGAGTAGATAGTGTTCCAGAGTAGAGAGTGTTCCAGAGTAGAGAGTGTTCCATGGTAGAGAGTTTTCCAGAGTAGAGAGTGTTCCAGAGTAGACAGTGTTCCAGAGTGAGAGAGTGCCCCATGGTAGAGAGTGTTCCAGAGTAGAGAGTGTTCCATGGTAGAGAGTGTTCCAGAGTAGAGTGTATTCCAGAGTAGAGAGTGTTCCAGAGTAGAGAGTGTTCCAGAGTAGAGAGTGTTCCAGGGTAGAGAGTGTTCCAGAGTAGAGAGTGTTCCAGAGTAGAGAGTGTTCCAGAGTGAGAGAGTGTTCCATGGTAGAGAGTGTTTCAGAGTAGAGAGTGTTCCAGAGTAGAGAGTGTTCCAGAGTAGAGAGTGTTCCAGAGTAGAGAGTGTTCCAGGGTAGAGAGTGTTCCAGAGTAGAGAGTGTTCCAGAGTAGAGAGTGTTCCATGGTAGAGAGTTTTCCAGAGTAGAGAGTGTTTCAGAGTAGACAGTGTTCCAGAGTGAGAGAGTGTTCCATGGTAGAGAGTGTTCCAGAGTAGAGAGTGTTCCATGGTAGAGAGTGTTCCAGAGTAGAGAGTGTTCCATGGTAGAGAGTGTTCCAGAGTAGAGAGTGTTCCAGAGTAGAGAGTGTTCCAGAGTAGAGAGTGTTCCAGAGTAGAGAGTGTTCCAGGGTAGAGAGTGTTCCAGAGTAGAGAGTGTTCCACGGTAGAGAGTGTTCCAGAGTAGAGAGTGTTCCAGAGTAGAGAGTGTTCCAGAGTAGATAGTGTTCCAGGGTAGAGAGTGTTCCAGAGTAGAGAGTGTTCCAGAGTAGAGAGTGTTCCAGAGTGAGAGAGTGTTCCATGGTAGAGATTGTTTCAGAGTAGAGAGTGTTCCAGAGTAGAGGGTGTTCCAGAGTAGAGAGTGTTCCAGAGTAGAGAGTGTTCCAGAGTAGAGAGTGTTCCAGGGTAGAGAGTGTTCCAGAGTAGAGAGTGTTCCAGAGTAGAGAGTGTTCCAGAGTAGACAGTGTTCCAGAGTGAGAGAGTGTTCCATGGTAGAGAGTGTTCCAGAGTAGAGAGTGCTCCAGAGTAGAGGGTGTTCCAGAGTAGAGAGTGTTCCAGAGTAGAGAGTGTTCCAGAGTAGAGAGTGTTCCAGAGTAGAGAGTGTTCCAGAGTAGAGAGTGTTCCAGGGTAGAGAGTGTTCCAGAGTAGAGAGTGTTCCAGAGTAGAGAGTGTTCCAGAGTAGACAGTGTTCCAGAGTGAGAGAGTGTTCCATTGTAGAGAGTGTTCCAGAGTAGAGAGTGTTCCAGAGTAGAGAGTGTCACAGAGTAGAGAGTGTTCCAGAGTAGAGAGTGTTCCAGAGTAGAGAGTGTTCCAGAGTAGAGAGACCCACAGTAGCGACTGTAATTGAGTACTGACAGTGTCTGCTGTGGCAGGTGGGAAGTTGCAAGTTACTTGAAAAATATCTAATCTCTCAATGTTCTAATCTCTCAATGTTCATCTCAAAGTGCACCAAATTCATGCATTTATCTGTTGAAATGCCCTGAACCCCCCATACTGGCTTTGTCTTCAAATCCTAGAAAAGCCCCTGGACAGGCCTCACTCCAGTCACAGCTACAACCACCACCACCGACTACCACTACTGCTACCTCTGGGAGAGAGGAACTTCTACCCCTGGGGAGAGAGGAGCTGCTACCCCTGGGGAGAGAGGAGCTGCTACCCCTGGGGAGAGAGGAGCTGATACCCCTGGGGAGAGAGGAGTTGCTACCCCTGGGGAGAGAGGAGCTGATACCCCTGGGGAGAGAGGAGCTGCTACCCCTGGGGAGATAGAAGCTGCTACCCCTGGGGAGAGAGGAGCTGCTACCCCTGGGGAGAGAGGAGCTGCTACCCCTGGGGAGAGAGGAGTTGCTACCCCTGGGGAAAGAGGAGCTGCCACCCCTGGGGAGAGAGGAGCTGCTACCCCTGGGGAGAGAGGAGTTGCTACCCCTGGGGAGAGAGGAGCTGCTACCCCTGGGGAGAGAGGAGCTGATACCCCTGGGGAGAGAGGAGCTGATACCCCTGGGGAGAGAGGAGCTGATACCCCTGGGGAGAGAGGGGCTGCTACCCCTGGGGAGAGAGGAGCTGATACGCCTGGGGAGAGAGGAGCTGCTACCCCTGGGGAGAGAGGAGCTGCTACCCCTGGGGAGAGAGGAGCTGCTACCCCTGGGGAGAGAGGAGCTGTTACCCCTGGGGAGAGAGGAGCTGCTACCCCTGGGGAGAGAGGAGCTGTTACCAGGAGAGACTGCGACCCTGCTCGGGAAGCGCTGAACGATTGCTGAGTGTTGGGGCATGTTTGGCAGGAACTTCAGTGACGAAGACTGCTCAACTTGCTGATGTTTCACAATATGCCATGTCCGTCTCATTCACCAGGTCTCAACCCAATTTAACACTTATGGGAGATTCTGGAGCGGCGCCTGAGACAGAGTTTTCCACCACCATCAACAAAACACCAAATGATGGAATTTCTTAAGGAGGAATGATGTCACATCCCTCCAATAGAGTTCCTGACACTTGTAGAATGTATGCCGAGGCACATCTACACCAAGGAGTATTGTTCTGGCGGCCCCTGGAGGCAAAACGCCCTGTTAAGACACTATGTTGGTGTCTCCTTTATTTTGGCAGTTACCTGGAGGTGTATGTCACTCATCACTGCAATCCATCTGTTCTTGTACTTTATGCTGGTCTACATTGACATAGATTTCACACAGTCATGTCTCTTACATACATTCTAATGCCTCAAATTAAAGTTTATTTTATAAGTCAGTTAGTACTAAAATATAATATTTCTTGGAACTTTTGAGCCAACGATATGTTTCTGTACATGTCTGTTTTATTTAGTCAATTAGTTATTTGTTCCATTGGTTGGCTGTGTGTGTGTGTGTGTGTGTGTGTGTGTGTGTGCGTGTGTGTGTGTGTGTGTTTGTGTGTGTGTGTGTGTGTGTGTGTGTGTGTGTGTGTGTGTGTGTGTGTGTGTGTGTGTGAGAGAGAGTGTGAGTGTGAGTGTGAGTGAGAGTGAGAGAGTGAGAGTAAGAGTGAGTGAGGGTGTGAGTGAGAGTGAGAGTGAGAGGGAAGAACCTGATATGTAAATGAGTTCAACAAACGAAAGTACCATCAAAAATCGTTACCCCCTTCCTTTGATTCCAGCAGCCCTTGAACAGGTGGGACAGGCCTCCATGTACAGTAAACTGGACCTCAGGAGTGCGTACAATCTGGTGCGTATTAGAGAGGGGGATGAATGGAAGACCGCCTTCATCACACATCGAGGACACTACGAATATTGTGTCATGCCCTATGGACTAACTCAGTATTCCAGGCGTTCATGAATGACATTTTCAGGGACATGATTGATCAATTTGTTATAGTGTACATTGATGACATCCTAATATATTCTAACTCTGAGTGAACATGTGTCCCATGTACGACAGGTTCTGGATCGGCTCCTACAACATTCTCTGTTCGTGAAGGCAGAAAATAGTGAATTCCATGTCACTACGATTTCCTTCCTTGGGGCCATACTCACTCCCGACGGGGTTAAACTGGATGAATCCAAGGTGCAAGCGGTACAAGACTGGCCTCAACCCCAGACGGTGAAGGAGCTCCAGAGGTTCTTAGGGTTTGCCAATTACTATAGACGGTTCGTGCGTAATTTCAGCACAACCGCAGCGCCCCTGTCGGCGATGACCAGCTACAAGGGTCGCGGTCTGAACTGGACGGAGGGGGCAGTGCGTGCGTTTGAGACGTTGAAACAACGCTTTACCATCGCTCCTATTCTATGTCAGCCGGACCCTACCTTACCGTTTATTGTGGAAGTGGACGCTTCGGAGGTTGGAGTTGGAGCCGTGTTATCCCAACGCCAAGGTGAGCCACCTAAATCACGACCCTGTGCTTTCTTTTCAAGGGAACTGAATTCTGCCGAGCAGAACTATGACGTGGGTAATCGGGAATTACTGGCGTTGAAGTTAGCACTGGAGGAGTGGAGACATTGGTTGGAGGGAGCAGAGCATCCGTTCCAAGTGCTCACGGACCACCGCAACCTGGAGTATCTTCACAGTGCCAAACGACTGAACTCCCGACAGGCAAGGTGGTCTTTATTCTTCAACCGTTTCCGATTCACTGTCTCTTATATCCCCAGGTCCAAGAATGGTAAGGCGGACGCGCTTTCCCGACGGTTCGAGCGCACGGAAAGACCCGTGGGGCCAGAACCTATTCTCCCCATGAGTTACCGTGCTGGTCCGGTGAGGTGGGCTATTGATGACACAATTCAGGAGAGCTTACAAGCGGAACCAGCCCCTCCAGAAACCCTGGGGTCTAAGGTGTTTGTGCCAGCTCCTCTTCGACCTCAACTGATGGAATGGTGCCAAACGTCGCTGGGATCTGGTCACCCCGGAATCACTCGAACTACACAACTCATCAGCCGAAAATACTGGTGGGATTCCCTCACAGATTACGTCAGAGACTATGTCTTATCCTGTCCAGTATGTGCTCAGTCCAAGGTACCTCGTGCACTACCGGAGGGTAAGCTGATGCCATTGCCAACTCCTCAACGACCATGGTCGCACATTGCTATGGACTTTGTTACCGACCTACCAGAATCAGAGGGCCATACTGTAATTCTCGTGGTCATCGATCGTTTCTCCAAGATGTGCCGGTTAGTACCCATGACCCGTTTGCCTAACGCCACTCAGATGGCTGAGACTATGTTTACCCAGGTGTTCCGGCAGTTTGGTGTCCCGGAGGATATTGTTTCCGACCGGGGACCCCAGTTTGTATCCCGGGTATGGAAGGCCTTCTGCGAACGCTTGGGCATCTCGGTTAGCCTAACCTCCGGATATCATCCCCAGGCCAATGGGCAGACAGAACGGCTCAACCAGGAAATTGGGAAATATCTACGGCAACAATGTTCGCGGCAGCCGCAAGAGTGGAGTCGATTCCTTCCTTGGGTAGAGTATGCTCAGAACTCACTCATTCACACCTCCCTACGCTTAACGCCCTTCCAGTGTGTTCTAGGGTATCAACCCCCCCTGTTCCCGTGGGATACCGCATCAGGGATGGTACCGGCGGTGGACGAGTGGTTCCGTCGGAGTGCGCAGGTCTGGGAGACGGCCCATCAACATCTCAGTCAAGCCTCACAACAGCAAAAGACCTACGCCGACCGACGCCGGAGACCTACTCCCACTTATCAACCCGGGCAACGAGTGTGGCTGTCTACCCGAGACCTGCGGTTCCGACGGAGCTGCAAGAAGCTCCAACCCAGGTACATTGGTCCTTTCAAAGTTCAGAGACGTATTAACCCTGTCACCTACCGTCTGTTACTCCCTCGACACTACAGGATAAACCCTACGTTCCACGTCTCCCTGTTGAAACCTGTCCATTATAGGGGGCATCGAATATCTCGTGGACTGGGAGGGATATGGACCTGAGGAACGGTCCTGGGTTCCGGCTAAGGACATACTGGATCCCGCTCTCAAGGCCACTTTCCACACTGAGCACCCAGATCATCCAAGACCCCGACCCAGAGGAAGACCACCCGGTAGAGGTAGAAGGCCGTCAGGAGCCGGCCCTGGGGAGGGGGATACTGTAAGGGATCGGGGGTTGGCAGGGTCTAGACAGAGTCTGACACTTCCCCGATCTACAGAGAGGGGGAGTCATCAGACTCGATCTGGTTCACCTGAGTTCTGAGCACACCTGTCAGTAATTAGTGTAGGATTTAAGGTGTGCTCAGAAGCTCAGTCGGCGCGAGGTATTGTTCCATTGTGACTTGCTAAGCGTTTTGTTCCGAGAGAGAGAGTTTGTTGTTTTTGATTACCCGTGTATCCGACCTGTGCCTTGTTGTTTGACTCCCGAATTGCTTAATCCTCTGCTTGTCTACCCCAGTGATTACCGTCCTCTGATCCTGTGCCTGTGCCCTAGACTACGACTAAGCCTGCTCCATTGGTACCTCTGCCTGTCTATGCCTGGCCCGGTTTTGACCACAGCCCGCCCGACCACGATTAAGCTATTCCCTTGTCTGTACTCTAATAAAGCATCGCTATTCTGCGATTGGATCTTACCACTCTGTCCGAGTATTCATTACACTTACCTCTTGATGATGACCTCTTTGTACTTCTTCACGTGTGACCTCATAAACAAAGCATGGAGGTATTGATGGCAATCCAGGTAATATCTGGCCCTGGCAAGGGGACCAGACCCATAGACTGGAGGTGTCCTCTTCACCTCGGGGACAGGGGACTTTGTTGGTCTTCCAGACAATCTCACCTTCTTCACCTTAGCTGGTGTAACAGCCAATCTCACCTTCTTCACCTTAGCTGGTGTAACAGCCAATCTCACCGTCTTCACCTTAGCTGGTGTAACAGCCAATCTCACCTTCTCCTCCTTAGCTGGTGTAACAGCCAATCTCACCTTCTCCTCCTTAGCTGGTGTAACAGCCAATCTCACCTTCTCCTCCTTAGCTGGGGTAACAGCCAATCTCACCTTCTTCTCCTTAGCTGGTGTAACAGCCAATCTCACCTTCTCCTCCTTAGCTGGTGTAACAGCCAATCTCACCTTCTTCTCCTTAGCTGGTGTAACAGCCAATCTCACCTTCTTCACCTTAGCTGGTGTAGCAGACAATCTCACCTTCTTCACCTTAGCTGGTGTAACAGCCAATCTCACCTTCTTCTCCTTAGCTGTGTGTGTGTGTGTGTGTGTATATATATAGTACATTATATATCTATTAAATGGTTATATATTGATCATTATATATTATATTTATATAAATGACATATATAAATATAATATAAAGTGTAAAACTAGCAGTGTAAATGTTAAAACAATAAATGTTATAGAATAAGAGTTTACTGAAAATAACAAGTAATTAAGTGAATAATTAAACAAATCTAGTGAATGTGTCTGTTTGTAAATGAAACCTAGGCTATACAATTATTGTAATATGTAAAAGTAAAATATATTTCTATGATTTATCTTTCCTGGTTGTTTTTTCTCAGTGTCCCTGGACAGAAAATGTGCCAATCAATAAAGTTTTCTTTGGTTGACGCCCCCATCTGTAGATTGTGTGATTTGATTGGACAACAAGTATTTGGAGCCCTTGGTCTACGTAATTGGATATTTAATTGACACATGCACTCAGTTTCCACCTTCGAGAAACAAAAAGGAGGAAAATGTTGGTGTTTGTATTTGATTAACGTTTAATGAAAAAGTATGGATTTCAGCAAAAAAATTAAGACTCGCAACTACAGAGGACAAACATGTTATGATGAATTATTAGTATTGACCTTTTTGGTGTTTTTCAAAATTGTTATTACATGACAAATTCAAGCCAATTTTGTTTGCATTTTCAAATGATATATACTTATGGTTTATGCCTTAATTGTAGCAGCGTAACTGTGTTGTGAGATCTTAACTAGAACAATAAGAAACTATTACTGGATATAGTCAATGGGATAGTTGTTGTCATGGTAGACTTTTAAAACTAATTATGTGGCTGGCCACCCCTTTACAACTCGGAAGGCATGGTTTTGCAGATAAATGAGTAAACGTGAACTACACTCTTAAAAGAAAAGCTTCCTGTAAGATCCTTTAGGATAAAAAATATACCTTAAGATTAATTTCCAAGCCTATAGACAAGTTTTTGAGCCGTTTCCGCTCTACTTCCTGAACTCCCCCCGTCGATGCAATCCAGTTTCGTTCTGCCGGGCTGGGTTTGTTTTGCTAGCTAGCTCCGTTGTGCTGACAAAGCACTGATATCGCAGTGACAAAGAGGATATAAAAATTACAATTACAACATGAAGAAAAGTGGTTCGGGAACGACGTGTGCGGTAGTTGGTTGCAAAAACTAGAGAAAGCACCTGAACGAGTGGTTAGATAGAGAGTGCTACAACCACAAACCAGCTACAAAGAGGCAATGTCCATGAGCTCCATTGTTTACATTTTTTCGCAAGCCTGATACCGACTCGGAATCAAGGACCTGGCTGAAGGCATTGAATCTAAAGAAACCACCCCTCAACGTTTTTGTTTGTTCCTATCACTTTGTTGACCAAAAACCTACCAAGGATAATCCTTTCCCAGAGTTGTGGTTGGGATACAATCGCCCTCCCCAGCCAAATAGGCGTCAACTCACCCAGCGGACCACTGCTTCCTCCCAGATAAAGAAACGCAGACTTGAATCTGAGGGTAAGTTCAGCAACTTTAGCTATGAAGCTGACAATACTGTTAATTATGAAGAAGTTGTCATACATTAACATTGCTACCGGTATTTTGCTAAGGCAGTTGATTGTTTTGGAGATGGGACAAACAATGCCCACGATAGCTACATCATTAATTGTGTGTGTGTGTGTGTGTGTGTGTGTGCCTGCCTGCGTGTGCCTTAGTCTACATCATAAATACAATGCAAGGTGGCAGGCTGTTGTGATGATGATTGTGTGTGTGCGTGTGAGTGCAATGTTGTAGTACACATTTTTCCATTGTGATGTTTGTAGTGAGAGGACTCTATGCCTGCATTAATTTTGCTCCATCCATGTTTTCTCTTCCCCTTTTTAGATGCTCCAGAAACCTGTCAGCCTGTCTGTGAGGCCGAGCCTGCTACACCAAAATTTCGAGATGCCCAGACCCAATGGGAGGATCCGTCACATATTGATCACATTTACTGTTCAACAACACAGTCTGTTAAAGTAGACAAGGCCACACAGTGCGAGGCAGAAATGGGTCCTACTGTGACCAGCAACACGGTCATTGATGATGCTAGGTCCCGGCTGTATACAGGAGTGCTTATGGTTCAATTCTTCACCCTGGTGACGGTGTTGTTGCCTTTCAGTAAGTCATCAATTACCCTTCCTGTTGTTGACCAAATACTTAAGACGTTGATGAAACTAAAACTAAACCTAATATTAGGAGATATTGCTCACCGCTTCAATGTGTCTACATCCATGGCAAGCATTGTGATTAGTCAATGGATTGACGTGATGGGTGAACAGTTCAAAGTCCTGATCCCCTGGCTTCCAAGAGAGACCATTCGTGCCACCATGCCCTTGTCGTTTCAGAGGAACTACCCTCGAACCACCTGCATCATTGACTGTGCCGAAAGTGCCATGCAGAGAGCCACAAACCACGACTCAAGGAGTGACACTTTCAGCCAGTATAAATCACGCAACACTGTGAAATATCTCGTCGCTGTGGCCCCTAATGGGCTAATCATGTTCATATCTGATGCCTATGCTGGCAGAAGCAGCGATAAGTTTATCACCATGGACAGTGGGTTCCTAGACTATCTGAGGGCTGGTGATGAGGTCATGGCGGACCGTGGGTTCACCATTCGAGACTTGCTTGATGAGAGAAGGGTCAGTTTGAACATCCCTGCTTTCACCTACAGGCGCAATCAGTTGACCAATGAGGAGACGACACGCACCAGGCGAGTAGCCAATGTCCGCATACATGTGGAAAGAGCAATCCAGAGACTGAAGGTGTTTAAGATTTTATCCCAGAATGTTCCCATCAGCATGGCACCGAAACTGGACAACATCTTAACCATCTGTGCTGGCCTAGTTAACCTGAAGAGTCCACTGATCAGTGAGGTTTAGAATCTTGCCCTGTGTCCCTGTCTACCAACACCCAGCCATGTTGTTCATTAAATACAGATAAACACAACAAATACTGCGTGCATTGTATTTTTTAATATTATATATGAATATTTTCATAGTGATGTAATTGTGTGGGCTGCATTTGTATTTTACTTTTTAATACCTGTTAAGATTAAACACGCAATCTTTCTTGTTGAAGCCATTTGTTTAGTTTCCTCAAAACAATGAATTAATCCAGTTTTATTTATGTACAGTATGAGCTTACTATGAATTATGAACTGTGTTAAAATAAATTGTAGCACTCTAAGGATTGAAATTACATCAAACTTTATTTTCACTCAAACAGTAGGCACACTGATATATTGCACAGCATAAAGAGATCATGTAAACAATGGACATCTGTTGGCTCCTGTGGGCATGACTTCCCTCAACAAAATCATCAACAATTTTCGGGAGCATGTGGGCAAAGTAGAATGTGCGCAGCCTTATGATATGCCCCTGGACAAAGCCTTGGTCATAGGGTACTTTGATTTCTAGGTGCTCAGTTTTGTTCCAGATCACCAACTTGGAGTGCTGAAGCCCTGTGCAGTGCATCCCAATTTGTACCTGCATGTAGTAGCCTTTTGGACCATTGCAGGCAATATGGTAATCTACCCTATCTCCGTTTGCCACAGTTGTGATTTCGCAGTTCTTTGTTGCCAAAAATTCTGCAAGTGACTTGTTTCCCATCACAGGTGATTTGATCTCCAACAGAATGTCGTTGTTTATCACTCCATCGGGAGATGCTGCAAGCCACGGTTCCTTTTCGCACACCACTAAGCCTTTGGTTTCAATGCTGTTGCCCAGAGTTTCCAAATAGTCCCTTGCAAGTTCCTCCCCCTCCGCTCCTTGACGGGTTGCGGCATTGCCACGGAAGGATGGGTGTAAGTGTTCTGACAAAAACTTGTCAGGCGCCGTGGTTGAGCGAATGGGCACCTTTCTAGCTGTGCTCGCTGTCAAAGTAGTAGAACCGTGTTCCCAAGCTAGCGTCGACATCGCTGTGTTTACACCGGCAGACGTTGTGCAAACAACTTCCGGCGGAAATGAAATGCATTTGTGTAGAGTTATGGCGCCACCCGGGATACAGCGCGTAAACTTGTCTATATGAATATAAAGAGACATCAGACAAAACAATGGACCTGTAGAATGGAATAAGTTATAAGACCTCTATGATTCATTTCATTTGTCAGTTCTACCAGCTAATGTGAGATGTTTAGATGACATAACATTTGAGGACACATACTGTAATTTAGCTGGCCATCTTTTCCCCTCCCTTTCTGGCTGCCCTCCCCCTTCCCTTCTAAGTTCAAGTTCAAGTTGGTTTATTTGTCATATACATGGAGTTAACAGTACAATGAAATGCTTACTTGCAGGTTAACCTCTTGACCTCTGTGGTATCTAAATAATGATGCTAATTATGCTGTGAGAACAAGGAGTCCGCTTACACTGTACTTTGATTATAAAGGTTTATTATTTCAAAGGATTTCAGCGTAAGTTTACAGACATCTGCAGGCATCTGGAGAACAACGGACCCAATAATAATATGATATGGGTGGTTTCCCCTACAGAACAATCCCATGACCCCACACAACAGACTTCCTCTGTTTTAGGGTGCCCCTATAGAACTGTTCCCCAGATGCTTCCCTAAGCTGAATCAACATCCTCTAAGATACCATTTGCAAACATTAGCAAAGTCATAAATTCCTTAGACACCACACAACAACAATAGAACAAGTCAGTAGCTAAGTTAATATAAAGAGTAATACAATAGTAATAAACCCTGCATTCATAACTATCCTTAACATACCTGGGGTGTTTCTGGGATAGAGGGTTGATATAAAAGTCAATATAATCAGCAATACAGGAAGATTCTGAGACACAATCACTTACTATTGGTCAGCCGTAGGGAGCCGCCAACGTCTCAGGAGATATGTATTTTAGGCAGTAAGTAAAACTGCCTAGGCCTTGGAGAATCTGCCCCAAAAAGATAGACCATCTGTTTATCTGGAATGTACTTATCCTCATATAGTTGAGTGGGACAATGGAACACGGTTGTGTTGAGTGGGACAATGGAACATAGTGTTTACCATTATCCTATTGTCTATTGGCTTCAAGAAGATATTCACTTTATCCATTACAACAATCTGAGCCCCCTTATCTGCTGGTTTAATCACTATATTCTGATGTTCAATGTTTCTAGAGCTTGATTTTTTGAAAAATGTGTAAGGTTAAGCTGATATACAGGTCTGGTTCTGAATTGTGAAAAGGAAGCCACATCCCTACGTATAACAGTCTGTATAGTTTCTGACACTGACTCCAACTGAGGTTCCCAATGTGAGGGGTTTGGAAATAGTATATGAGGAAAATCTGTTTCATAATCAAAATGATCTAATAACTTCAATCTTCTATGATAGAAGTGTAGATCCCTCCGGAGCTCCCTGCAGTCCACCTGTTTAGGAGTTGGTATGAAAGTCAGTCCTCTTTCTAGAACCTCACTCTCGGCTTGGTTGAGCCCAATGGGACATTGCTGGTCAACACCTCAAATCGGTTGTGAAGTAGTATGGACATATTGATGGAACAAGGTCACTAAACTGGTGGTTAGACAGGGTAGATGCAAGAGAAGGCCTCTGCTGTCATCTAGAGGGTGTTTCTCTGTACTGATTGACACATGGAGACTCAATGGAGGCACAGTGCAAAGTGCTCAAAGTAAGGCCCAAACAATTGTTTGTCAGGCTGGGATCTATAAAGCAGTATGTTCTTCAATTAGATGCCAACTAATATTCATACAGGGACAATAGGTGGGGCAGGAGGAAGAATGGTGTTCCTGATTTTCAGAGGAATTACCCTTTTTTTTTTAAAGCTTCAGATTGAGATTGTTGTTATTCTCCAATATGTTTTTCTTCAGTGAGCCACACTGGATTCTCCAAGGGGAAAACTCCCTCTATTCTCCACTAGAGAGTTGTAGCTCCATGCTTTTGCTGGGAATTGTCCACTGTTGGTGTACAATTATTTGGTCCCCAAAATACCAAAACAAAAAGGTGTATTTGTCTAGTTTTAGCTGAGTCCCCAGTTAGCATCCATGTGGCTCATTTAAAAGTTTCTAAAAAAAAAAACGTACTCCTGACGTTTCACCACAATGGGCTTCTTCAGACAACGGTACAAAAAGTAGCCAAACAAAGCCAAAGGAGAGTGATGAGCAGCAGCAGCAGCATCATCAAACCAGCGAGGCCGCCGGCAAGCCCAACAGTGATGATGCTGCCAAGCTCCAGTTAGCTCCGTGTGCAGAGCCTACCCACCCTTCCACAAGCACCGCCAGTAATCACTTTATTATCAGGGTGAGGAGACGGCTGAGCTGAAACTGAAAGTACAGCATCCATTTGGAGATGACAGAGCAGAAAACACTATATGGAGAGAACTGAAAAATAAAGTAAGTCTTTCCGAACAATAATCTATTCTAATGGACAGAGTAAGAGAATGAATACCTGGAATGAGATATAAGGTAGACTATACATGTTATTTAGATTGTCATTAAGGAGACACCTATTTTACAACCCTTATTCCATGAAACATATTAACACTGTAGAACTGATGCACATCAAGAAATAAGGTGACAAATCACAGGAAAACTACTTTAGGCTCTCTAGAGCACGTTAGATACATTCTGTCGGAGGTGGTTTAAACTGCATTCTAATGTTGACTTTGCTTATGGAAAACCATATAATGCGAAGGTTTTTACACATGCTCAGTTCTTGGGTTTTGTTATCAGCAAAACGTCTGGTAAAGATGGTGCAGGAGCTTTTCAATGATATGGTTTACTCCGGAGTGGCGCAGTGGTCTACGGTCTACTAGAGATCCTGGTTCAAATCCAGGCTCTGTCGTAGCCGGCCGCGACCGGGAGACCCATGGGGCAGCTCACAATTGGCCCAGCGCCGTCCAGGGAAGGGGAGGGAATGGCCGGCAGGGATGTAGCTCAGTTGGTAGAGCATGGCGTTTGCAACGCCAGGGCTGTGGGTTCGTTTCCCATGGGGGGCCAGTATTATTATTATTTATTTTTTTAAACATGTAATTATGCACTAACTGTAAGTCGCTCTTGATAAGAGCATCTGCTAAATGACTAAAATGTAAATGTAATGGTTTGATGTTTATCTCAGGGTTTCTCAATCCTTTTGTTCTTGCCCAGCATATACACACCTGATTCAACTAATCATCAAATATTTTAAGACAGTTTATTTGAGGACTGTTAACAATTATTATAGGCCTACAGTAAATCGTTTTTTGGAGAGAAAAAAACAGCTAAATCTGTAAATTTTAAGTTTAGCTAAAATAATGTAAGAGATGCCTTGAAGAAGGACTATAAAAAAAATTGAAGCAAGCTTTGGCACAATGTCAGGAGTTACTGCAATCACATGCAACTGACTGTTAGCGCCACCCTCTGGTTACTATTGGTATATAAAGGGGTGTGGCCATGACTGCAGTTGAAACAGAAAATAAGAAACTATCTGTACAGGGGCCATTTTGAGATGACAGAGCAGCTCATAGTTTAATCTCTAAACTACAACGCAGTTTGAAAGTAAAGTGAGTATTTCAGGTTAATAAACTAGAATAAAGGGAACATTTGGAATTCACCAAACTAGTGTTGGAGTGCTGCTGGGCCATTCCTACCATGCAGAGCCTTTTCTGGCCCCAGGAAATATCACTTCTTATTTAGTGGAAAATGTGGATTCCAAAAGGCTTTAAATATAAAGTCAGGTGTCCTTTACCTTAAACTGGAGGCAAAAGAAACACACACCTGTTTAGGAGAGGTGCTGGCTAGCAGAGTAGAACACCTGTTTAGGAGAGGTGCTGGGTAACAGAGGAGAACACCTGTTTAGGAGAGGTGCTGGCTAGCAGAGTAGAACACCTGTTTAGGAGAGGTGCTGGGTAACAGAGTAGAACACCTGTTTAGGAGAGCTGCTGGGTAGCAGAGTAGAACACCTGTTTAGGAGAGGTGCTGGCTAACAGAGTAGAACACCTGTTTAGGAGAGGTGCTGGCTAGCAGAGTACAACACCTGTTTAGGAGAGGTGCTGGCTAACAGAGTAGAACACCTGTTTAGGAGAGGTGCTGGGTAACAGAGTAGAACACCTGTTTAGGAGAGGTGCTGGCTAACAGAGTAGAACACCTGTTTAGGAGAGGTGCTGGCTAACAGAGTAGAACACCTGTTTAGGAGAGGTGCTGGCTAACAGAGTAGAACACCTGTTTAGGAGAGGTGCTGGGTAACAGAGTAGAACACCTGTTTAGGAGAGGTGCTGGCTAGCAGAGTAGAACACCTGTTTAGGAGAGGTGCTGGCTAACAGAGTAGAACACCTGTTTAGGAGAGGTGCTGGCTAGCAGAGTACAACACCGGTTTAGGAGAGGTGCTGGCTAACAGAGTAGAACACCTGTTTAGGAGAGGTGCTGGGTAACAGAGTAGAACACCTGTTTAGGAGAGGTGCTGGCTAACAGAGTAGAACACCTGTTTAGGAGAGGTGCTGGCTAACAGAGTAGAACACCTGTTTAGGAGAGGTGCTGGCTAACAGAGTAGAACACCTGTTTAGGAGAGGTGCTGGGTAACAGAGTAGAACACTTGTTTAGGAGAGGTGCTGGCTAGCAGAGTAGAACACCTGTTTAGGAGAGGTGCTGGCTAACAGAGGAGAACACCTGTTTAGGAGAGGTGCTGAGTAGCAGAGTAGAACACCTGTTTAGGAGAGGTGCTGGCTAGCAGAGTAGAACACCTGTTTAGGAGAGGTGCTGGCTAACAGAGTAGAACACCTGTTTAGGATAGGTGCTGGGTAGCAGAGGAGAACACTTGTAAAAGAAAAGGAGAGTCTCACTCTATGAGCTCAGATGAAATAATGTAATAACCTGATGACCAATGTTTCGATAGACAGCAGTCTTCATCATTTACCTTAAAAATACCAAAATATGGATCCTGAAAGGGAATGTGATGCATTTTCATATGGGTTAAATGGAATATTAACTGAAATGTGGACACTGACTGTAGGCCTGTAACCTAATATAATATGATCTCCTGCAGAATTATGGATTTCTTGCATTTAAATGATACAACAAATGTTAATTTTGTCTGGGGAACAGGGGTGGATAAATGTTATTCATTTCAGTATCTCTTGAGATAATGTGAATGAGACTGTAAGGTGTTATCTTTGACACTATTATACAAACAGTATTTTAAATCTTATCAACCTTATTAAACCGTTCTAACTGATGACAGTAGGCCTTAGTGTTATAAGGTAGGCTATTATCATTGTCATTATGGAGACACCTATTTTACAACCCTTATTCCATAAAACATATTAACGCTCTAGAACTGATGCACATCAAGAAATAAGGTGACAAATCACAGGAAAACTACTTTAGGCGCTCTAGAGCTGTCACGGCCGTCTACGGAAGGAGTGGACCAAAGCGCAGCGTTTGTAGCGAACATGACTTTATTAAAGTTAAAGTGCACGAACGAGAAAACAATAAACAATGACGGATAGAGAAGTCCTCAGTACACAGACTGAAACATGGAACAAAAACCCACCACCCTAAGGTGAACACTGACAGTATAAATATGGCTCCCAATCAGAGATAACGAGCCGACAGCTGACACTCGTTACCTCCGATTGGGAGTCACATGACGAGACAAGACACTACAACCACAACCAAACACAACCAAATGAACACACCCTATACCCAACACAACCAAATGAATACACCCTGGCTCAAACTACACAGTCCCGGAGCCAGAGCGTGACAGTACCCCCCCCTAAAGGCGCGGACTCCGACCGCGCCTACACCCCAAACTAGGGGAGGGCTGGGTGGGTGTTGCTCCTCGGAGGCGGCTCCGGCTCCGGGCTTGACCACCACCCCACTTCACTCCCCCCGTAGTGCCCCCGGTCCGATCTGACCCAGCTTGCTGGATCAGGACCTCCGACGCGCACCCCTGGCTTGGCGCGTGAGGTAGGAATGGACCGGAACTGGCAGACGATACGCACCCTTTGCCTGGTGCGTGGAGCCGGAACAGGCCTCACCAGGCTGAAGACTCGCATCCCTGGCTTGGTGCGAGTAGCAGGAATGGGCTGGATCAGGCTGACGGCTCGCACCCTTGGCTTGGTGCGAGTAGCAGGGACGAGCTGAACCAGGCTGACGACTCGCACCCTTGGCTTGGTGCGAGTAGCAGGAACGGGCTGGACCAGGCCGACGACTCGTACCCCTGGCTTGGTGCGAGTAGCAGGAACAGGCCGGGTCGGGCTGGCGACGCGCACCGTAGACTTGGTGCGGGTGGCAGGAACAGGCCGGACCGGGCTGGCGACGCGCACCGTAGGTTTGGTGCGAGTGGCAGGAACAGGCCGGGTCGGGCTGGCGACGCGCACCGTACACTTGGTGCGGGTGGCAGGAACAGGCCGGACCGGGCTGGCGACGCGCACCGTAGACTTGGTGCGGGTGGCAGGAACAGGCCGGACCGGGCTGGCGACGCGCACCGTAGGTTTGGTGCGAGTGGCAGGAACAGGCCGGGTCGGGCTGGCGACGCGCACCGTAGACTTGGTGCGGGTGGCAGGAACAGGCCGGGCTGGGCTGGCGACGCACACCGTAGGTTTAGTGCGTGGAGCAGGAACAGGCCGGGCTGGGCTGGCGACGCACACCGTAGGTTTAGTGCGTGGAGCTGGGACAGGCCTCACCGGACTGTGGAGACGGATAGGAGACCTGGAGCGAAGAGCGGCCACCACCCGTCCTGGCTGGATGCCTACCCTCACACACTCTGCGTGAGGCATCCGCACAGGACGTACAGGGCTGTGAACCCGTACCGACATGACAGCACGCGATACGGGAGCAGGATATCCGGGACCGCGGAGAGGCACTGGAGACCTCGAGCGTAGATCCGGCACACTCCGTCCTGGCTGCATCCCCCCCTTCGCACGACACGTGCGGGGTGCTTGCACAGGACGTACAGGACTGTGCCGGACCACTCGTGGCACAGTACGCTGCTCCGCATACCGCGGAACCTGCCCCGTCCCCTGCTGCCATGCCTGAGTACGGGAAGTTGGTTCCGCTCTACCTCCAGGCCTCGCCAACCTGCCTTCTGCCTCCCAACACCCGGTGACCACCTCTCCAAAACGTCCTGTAGCAGCCGCCTGCTGCCCAGCCGCCCAAGCCATGTGCCCCCCCCCAAAATTTTTTTGGGGTTGCCTCTCTTCCATCCGACGATGGCCCTGCTGACGCCGTTGCTCCTCTCCTGCCAGGTTCTCCCCCTTCATCGCCCTCCGGTACCGGACGGCCTCCTCCTGCGTAATATGTCCCCAGCCGAGGAGGACATCCACCAGCGTTCTCTCCTGCGGGTGTTCCTGTATACGCTGCTTGGTCCTTTTGTGGTGGGTTTTTCTGTCACGGCCGTCTACGGAAGGAGTGGACCAAAGCGCAGCGTTTGTAGCGAACATGACTTTATTAAAGTTAAAGTGCACGAACGAGAAAACAATAAACAATGACGGATAGAGAAGTCCTCAGTACACAGACTGAAACATGGAACAAAAACCCACCACCCTAAGGTGAACACTGACAGTATAAATATGGCTCCCAATCAGAGATAACGAGCCGACAGCTGACACTCGTTACCTCCGATTGGGAGTCACATGACGAGACAAGACACTACAACCACAACCAAACACAACCAAATGAACACACCCTATACCCAACACAACCAAATGAATACACCCTGGCTCAAACTACACAGTCCCGGAGCCAGAGCGTGACAAGAGCTCGTTAGATACATTCTGTCGGAGGTGGTTTAAACTGCATGCTAATGTCGACTTTGCTTATGGAAAACCATATCATGCGAAGGTTTTTACACATGCTCAGTTCTTGGGTCTCGAGTGGAAATTTTGAAAATGGAAGTTATGGAACTCCATCATGTGCTTCTGTTATGAGAAAAACTCCACAATGAAACTGACATTAAATGTGGAGAATGATAGATCTGTTGACCATCAAGTAGCCTATTAATTGTTATGCCTGTCTAGGCTACTGTAGCCTGCCATTTTATACTATAAATATGTTGAAATGACTGGAGTCGTTCCAAATCATTTTGTGCCACTTGTGTAGCCAACCTGGAGCTGGCAAACAGATGTAATAAATAGCCTTTAACTTCAGTTTATTGTTGTTGTAGCCTTGTGTTATTATGTAATTATTAATGGCCGTGTTTAGTTCATTCAATTGGAAGTTATCAAGTGTCACCATGGTCACAGTTCTATCTCAATTGCTGATCAGATGTTAGAATGCATTAGATTGAAGGTAACAGTCAGCCAGATTAGGCTACAGGTAAAAAAATAACCTGGCTGTTGTTGACAAGCACAGGCCTATTCAGTTCATATCCATATTATTAAAATTTGATTCATTGATTGAAATTACGACCCCATTCTCAGTAGCCTATTCCAGCAGGCTACTGGGCAACAGAAGCACTTCCTACCTCAACATCGTCTTGCTATTCATGTCAAATAAATTAATCTGTCTATTTGAACTAAGCAAGCTGCTAAATCATTCAGCTTACATCTTGCCTACATGTTGCCCAGGCTACTGGAGGCTGTCTGAAATAAGATGTAGGCCTATCAGGGAAAAATATTTTGGGCTAGTTTTCAGGCCTTGTTGGTGGGTTTTGAGGAGTCATTGGGCTAGAAAAAGTAATTGCTTTAAATCACCTGACTGTTTGGATGTGTCTGTTAGTAAACTGTTTTATTTCTAAGAGATCATGAGTAAAAGAGAATAATGTACATTCAATAATTAGTTGTCACTGTGTTCACCATAACCAACATGCTGCATCTCTGTTTAGGGGTCAGTGCTCTAAAATGAGTCTCTCTGGGGAGAAGAGGAGGGGGGCCCTGCCTCTAAAATGAGTCTCTCTGGGGGACATGACACCAAAGCTAAGAGGTGAGCTGACAATATTGTTTAAGAATTTAAATTACAAAACGCTATATAGGATAAATAAAAATCACTTTTGTGTTTTTTCATCAGAAATTATTACTTATGGGTACCTTCAATATAACTATTGTAGATTTTAGATGTGGTTTAAAACCATTGTTTAGTTGAAATGTAATGTTCGTATCCTGTATATTTGACTGTGATAGCTACCTTAAGATGAATGCATTTACAGATGCCATATCTTAATTTGACCCTGTTTCTCACAGCAGTAACATAATCCTGCAGCAACAGCAAATGTGCATTTTTATGTGGATTATAATTAAGGGATATTTTCTGTAGGGGTTGATACATTTTTCCTCAGGGAAAATCAAGTCTGACATTTTAAAGTGGAAATTACACACTTTAGAAACCTTTATAAAGCCTTGTAGTGGTTTAATCATTTATTTAAACAATAAAAGCTAATTTACCAACATTTCTAAAAAGTGATTTATAGCGTTTTGGAATGAAACTCTTCTCATGTTTCCCCATCTGAGCTCAGAGTAGATGAGAGACGTAATGTTTGTCTCTGTTGTGTTGAAGCCCAATCAAGCAGGAGAGACCAGCCTCCCCTGTACCCAGCTGTGTGTCCATGAAGAGTGACCAGTCTATGCATCATCCTATAGACTTTAGAGAGGGAGACTTTTCTACTGAACAAAGGTAAGAAGAACTCATGGGTCATGGTCAGGGAGTTAAACAACACTGTCTCTAGTCATTTCTCCTCTCCCATTTTCCCATTTATTTTTGTTGTTTTCATAATCCATAGGCTAATCCTTTCTTCCATTATCATAGTCCTGAAACAATATTAAACAAACACAACATTCCCTCCCTGTGTGTGTGTATGTGTGTGTGTGTGTGTGTGTGTGTGTGTGTGTGTGTGTGTGTGTGTGTGTGTGTGTGCACTCCCTGGATGAGGAGATGTAATCTCATGTTTTGTCCACAGAAGCCAACAGGAGAGATCAGAGTCAGAGATTCTCAGTGGTCAGTCTTCCCAGAGTCATCAAACAGACCTGGCCTCCATATTCAGTGTATGTGGTCCCGTTATGTACATTTGTTTTTGTTTACCTCAAATAAAGTTGATCTGTCAATCATTCATTAATGTGTTAATGAGAAAGCATTTAGTCTCTTCCTTAACTTATTTACTTGATTTATTTCAGTTGCTTGAAGAGAATATTATGACATTTGTGAAGAACGAGCTGAAGATGTTCAAGAGGATTCTTAGTCCAGAACTCCCAGAAGGCTTTGAGAGTCAGAAGCAGGACAAGGAAGTGGTGGATACTGAAGATGAGAAGCAGGAGAGCAGTGCCAGAGAGGGGGCTCTGAAGATCACACTGCACGTCCTGAGGAAAATGAACCAGAAGGAGCTTGCTGACACACTGGAGAAAAGTAAGAGCTGTCTGCCTCATGTTGAATGCTGTTTTATAACGAACATTTAAAAGCTGTAGCTAAAGTACAGCTAAAGTAGCTGTGTAACTCAGTGATATTGTAGCAGCCTTAACACAACATCTAGTGACCTCATCAAGTAGCAGCAGGGATGTGTTGTGTTGAGAGAGAGAGAGAGAGAGAGAGAATACCAATAATAATATAATCCAGTCTGTAATGTATTATGAAAACATTTACACATTTATACAGTAAGTTAAGAGAATAAATTATTTTTATTAAAAACTTTATAACAGTCCTACAATACTGTAGGCATTAAAACATACGTAATATTAATATCCTCTGTTATTTCTTCATTCAGATGAGCTTGCTGTGATTTGCCAACGTGAACTCAAATCTAATCTAAAGAAGAAGTTTCAATGTGTATTTGAGGGGATCGCTAAACAAGGAAACCCAACACTTATCAATAAGATCTACACAGAGCTCTACATCACAGAGGGTGGAACAGGAGAGGTCAATAATGAACATGAGCTGAGACAGATTGAGACAACAACCAGGAAACAAGCAAGACCAGAGACTGCAATCAAATGTAACGACATCTTCAAACCCTTAACTGGACAAGACAAACTTATCAGAACTGTGCTGACAAAGGGAGTCGCTGGCATTGGAAAAACCGTCTCTGTGCAGAAGTTCATTCTGGACTGGGCTGAAGGAAAAGCAAATCAGGATGTCCAATTTGTATTTTCATTCCCTTTTCGGGAGCTGAATTTGATGAAAGGTGAAAAACAAACTTTCATTGAACTTCTCAATCACTTCTCAATGGAAAACAAATAATCAAGAATCTCCAACTACGACAAGTACAAAGTTCTGTTCATCTTTGATGGTCTGGATGAGTGCCGACTGCCCCTAGACTTCCAGAAGAACAAGATCTGTTGTGACGTCACAGAGTCAACCTCAGTGGATGTTCTGCTGACAAATCTCATCAAGGGAAATCTGCTTCCCTCTGCTCTCCTCTGGATAACTACCCGACCTGCAGCAGCCAATACAATCCCTTCAGGGTGTGTTCACCAGGTGACAGAGGTACGAGGGTTCAATGACCCACAGAAGGAGGAGTACTTCAGGAAGAGATTCAGTGATGAGGACCTGGCCAGCAGAATCATCTCACACATAAAGACATCAAGGAGCCTCCACATCATGTGCCACATTCCAGTCTTCTGTTGGATTTCTGCAACAGTCCTTGAACACATGTTGAGTACAGACCAGAGAGAAGAGATGCCCAAGACTCTGACTGAGATGTACTCACACCTTGTGGTGTTTCATACTGAACAGAAGAATGAAAAGTATCTTGGGAAAGAAGAGACAGGTCCACACTGGAATAAAGAGAGCATTCTGTCACTGGGAAAACTGGCTTTTCAACAGCTTGTGAATGGCAATCTGATTTTCTATGAAGAAGACCTGAAAGAGGCTGGCATTGATGTCAATGAAGCCTCAGTGTACTCAGGATTGTGCACACAGATCTTTAAAGAGGAATGTGGACTGTACCAGGACAAGGTGTACTGCTTCGTGCATCTGAGCATTCAGGAGTTTCTGGCTGCTGTATATGTGTTCCTCTCATTCATCAACAACAATGAGAATCTAATGGCCGAACCGCAAGTTACTGAAGTTACTGTCTACAAGAGTGCTGTGGATAAAGCCTTACAAAGTGAGACAGGAAACCTGGACCTGTTCCTCCGCTTCCTTCTGGGCCTCTCACTGGAGTCCAATCAGAAGCACTTACGAGGTCTACTGACAAAGACAAGAAGCAGCTCACAGAGCCATGAAGAAACAGTCAAGTACATCAAGGAGAAGATCAGGGAGAATCCCTCTCCAGAGAGGTGCATCAATCTGTTCCACTGTCTGAATGAACTGAATGACCATTCTCTAGTGGAGGAGATCCAAAGCTACCTGAGCTTAGGAAGTTTCTCAGAAGCCAAATTGTCACCTGCACAGTGGTCAGCTCTGGTCTTTGTGTTGCTGACTTCAGAAAAGGAGCTGGATGTGTTTGACCTGAAGAAATACTCCAGATCAGAGGAAGGTCTTCTGAGGCTGCTGCCAGTGGTCAAAGCCTCCAGAGCTGCTCTGTGAGTACATAAAATGACATTTAAGTACTAATCATCAGGAAGAAATATTCAGTTTAGAGAAATATATGTATTATTGAAAAACATATTGAATCAATGCATTGATGTTCACATTAGTATAACAATATGACCATACAATTCTAGGAGATGGAAGATGAATCTATATGTTGTTTAAGAGAATAAACCAAATGCATCTGTCATTGTCCTTCTACACTACTGGTGTTAAATTAACAGTGTGTTTGTGAAATCATGATGATCTCTTTGCAGGCTGTCAGGCTGTGGAGTCACAGAGGAAGGCTGTGCTTCTCTGGTCTCAGCTCTGAAGTCAAACCCCTCACACCTGAGAGAGCTGGACCTGAGTAACAATGACCTGAAGGATTCAGGAGTGAAGCTGCTCTCTGCTGGACTGGGGAATCCCCACTGTAAACTGGAGACTCTGAGGTCAGTATTCCTGTATCACTCAATGACCACACACACACTGGACACACTCTGGACACACACACACACACACACACACACACACACACACACACACACACACTGGACACACACACACACACAAACACACTGGACACACACACACACACACACACACACACACACACTGGACACACCCCCACTGGACACACACACTGGACACACACACACACATACTGGGCACACACACACAAAAACACAATGGACACACACACATTGGACACACACACACACACACACACACACACACACATACTGGACACACACACACACACTGGACACCCCCCCACTGGACACACACACTGGACACACACACACGCACACACAATGATTAATTTAGAAACATGTTATCTATTGTTAATAATGATACATTCATTCATTTATGTACAGTACCAGTCAAAAGTTTGGACACACCTACTCAGTCAAGGGCTTTTCTTTATTTTTACTATTTTTTCCATTGTAGAATAATAGTGAAGACATCAACACTATGAAATAACACATATGGAATCATGTAGTAACCAAAAAAGTGTTAAACAAATAAAATATATTTGTTATTTGAAATTCTTCAAATAGCCACCCTGTGCCTTGATGACAGCTTTGCACACTCTTGGCATTCTCTCAACCAGCTTCACCTGGAATGCTTTTCCAACAGTCTTGAAGGAGTTCCCACATATGCTGAGCACTTGTTGGCTGCTTTTCCTTCCCTCTGCCGTCCGACTCATCCCAAACCATCTCAATTGGGTTGAGGTCGGGGGATTGTGGAGGCCAGGTCATCTGATGCAGCACTCAATCCCTCTCCTTACACAGCTTGGAAGTGTGTTGGGTCATTGTCCTGTTGAAAAACAAATGATAGTCCCACTAAGCCCAAACCAGATGGGATGGCGTATCACTGCAGAATGCTGTTGTAGCCATGCTGGTTAAGTGTGCCTTGAATTCTAAATAATTCACAGACAGTGTCACTAGCAAAGCACCCCCACACCATAACACCTCCTCCTCTATGCTTTACGGTGGGAACTACACATGCCGAGATCATCCGTTCACCCACACCGCTTTTCACAAAGACACGGCGGTTGGAACCAAAAATCGCCCATTTGAACTCCAGACCAAAGGACAAATTTCCACCGGTATATTGTCCATTGCTCGTGTTTCTTGGCCCAAGCAAGTCTCTTCTTATTATTAGTGGTTTCTTTGCAGCAATTCGACCATGAAGGCCTGATTCACACAGTCCCCTCTGAACAGTTGATGTTGAGATGTGTCTGTGACTTGAACTTTGTGATGCATTTATTTGGGCTGCAATTTCTGAGGCTGGTAACTCTAATGAACTTATCCTCTGCAGCAGAGGTAACTCTGGGTCTTCCATTCCTGTGGCGGTCCTCATGAGAGCCAGTTTCATCATAGCGCTTGATGTTTTTTGCGACTGCACTTGAAGAAATGTTCGAAGTTCTTGAAATGTTCCGTATTGACTGGCCGTCATGTCTTAAAGTTATTATGGACTGTCGTTTCTCTTTGCCTATTTGAGCTGTTCTTGCCATAATATGGACTTGGTCTTTTACCAAATAGGGCTATCTTCTGTATACCCCCCTACCTTGTCACAACACAACTGATTGGCTCAAACACATTAAGAAGGAAAGAAATTCCACAAATTAACTTTTAAGAAGGCACACCTGTTAATTGAAATGCATTCCAGGTGACTACCTCATGAAGTTGGTTGAGAGAATGCCAAGAGTGTGCAAAGCTGTCATCAAGGCAAAGGGTGGCTATTTGAAGAATCTCAAATATAAAATATATTTTGATTAATTTAACACTTTTTTGGTTACTACATGATTCCATATGTGTTATTTCATAGTTTTGATGTCTTCACTATTATTATACACTGTAGAAAATTGTAAAAATAAAGAAAAACCCTTGAATGTGTAGGTGTGTCCAAACTTTTGACTGGTACTGTATATATACATATGTATATATGAATAGATATGGCAGGTTTCAGGACACTGATGTATCTGAAATTGTTGAAAGAATATATTTTCACACCAAAGAATAGCAGTGTGATTTTAATATGATTTTACTTTTGCAGGCTGTCACGCTGTCTAGTCACAGAGGAAGGATGTGCTTCTCTGGTCTCAGCTCTGAAGTCAAACCCCTCACACCTGAGAGAGCTGGATCTGAGTAACAATGACCTGAAGGATTCAGGAGTGAAGCTGCTCTCTGCTGGACTGGGGAATCCCCACTGTAAACTTGAGACTCTGAGGTCAGTATTCCTGTAGTTGGTCAACAAGTGATAACTGCTCACCAGATCCACGTGTGTTTACCAGGCACACATAGTCCACACCATATGTGTTTGGACAGTGAAGCTTACAGTTTTACATTTGGTGCTATGCTCCAGCATTTTGAATTTGAGATAGAATGTTTCATATTAAGTGACAGTATATAATGTCACCTTTTATTTGAGGATATTAATACATATCTGTGTTACTGTTTAGAAATGAAAGCACTTTATGTGTCTAGTTCTCCCATTTGAAAAAGTCGTAATAATTTGGACATATTCACTTATATTGTATTAAAGTAGTCATAAGTTTAGTATTTGGTCCCATATTCCTTACCTGCAGTGATTACATCAAGCTTGTGATTCTACAAACTTGTTGAATACATTTGCAGTTTGTTTTAGTTGTGTTTTGGATAATGTTTTTCCCAATAGAAACTGAATGGTGAATAATGTCCTGTCATTTTGGAGTTACTTCACTTGTATTGTCAGTAAGAATAGAAGATGTTTCTGAACACTTCTACATTCATGTGGATGCTACCATGATTATGAATAATCATGAATGAATCGTGAATGATGATGAATGAGAAAGTTACAGAGGAACAAGGATCATACCCCCTCTGTTATTGGTAATGGTGAGAGGTTAGCATGTTTTGTTGTAGCCTCTGTAACTTTCTCACTCATTATTATTCATGATTCATTCATGATTTTTCTTAATCATGTCATCATCAGGATTAATTTAGTAGTGTTTAGAAACATGTTATCTACTCACTTAGACAGAAAATTACTCCAGTCATCATCCACCATTCAGTTACTATTGGACAAAACATAACCCAAAACACAACCAAAACAAACTGCAAATGCAACCAACGAGTTTGGGACCAAATACTCAACTTTTGACTACTTTAATACACTATAAGTGAATTGGACATAATACTTATGACTTCTTCAAATAGGGGGACTAGATACATAAAGTGCTTTGATTTCTAAACGGTGAATCAGATATGTATTAAAATACCCTCATATAAAAGGTGACATTATATACTGTCACCTCATATGAAACATTTGATCTGAAATCCAAAATGTTGGAGTACAGAGCCACATTTAAAATGTTAGCTTCACTGTCAAACTAGATATGGTGTGGACTGTCTACTCAATACAATCTAAATCTGATACCTCACTGTCTGTCTTTTGACTGATACTGCTTTTTAAACTGCTCTGGTCAGTCTACTCAAATATTTGTAATATGCATTTTTCTCTCTAGACACAATATTATGATTTTCTAATAATGATATATATATATGGCAGGTTTCAGGACACTGGTATAAATAAAAATGTTGAAAAAATATATTGCCACTATTTTCACCACCAAAGAATTGCAGTGTGATTTTAATATGATTTGACTCTTTGCAGGCTGTCAGGCTGTCTAGTCACAGAGGAAGGCTGTGCTTCTCTGGTCTCAGCTCTGAAGTCAAACCCCTCACACCTGAGAGAGCTGGATCTGAGCTACAATCACCCAGGAGACTCAGGAGTCAGACTGCTCTCTGCTGGACTGGAGGATCCACACTGCAGACTAGAGAAACTCAAGTATGTAGAGGGTTTATGTCAATGTTCATATCAGACATGTTGGAGTTATCAGGCTAGTTAAGACAAACATTCTGACCACCACTTGGACTAAGTTATATAAAGACTGTGTGTGTGTGTGTGTGTGTGTCCAGTGTGTGTCCTGTATGTGTGTGTGTGTGTGTGTGTGTGGGGGGGGGGGGGGGGTGGGGGGAGCCAATTGAGGCCCAGTATTCTCAGTGCTTCTGGGGCCTGTGCAGTGCAGGTGAATGGTGTGCGTGTGTGTATGTGTGAATTGTAGGATTGTCTGAGCACAAACAGAGCTACTTATTTTGGCAACGCATGAAGCAGAGTTAGCAAACAGCTTGAGTGATGAATGACAGGCTGCTAGGAGAGGCAGAGAACCCAAAGATCCTTCCTCACTCACACTCATCTGAAATTGGACAATAAACTACAGTTTGTAATGAAATACAGGAATGTGTCTTTACCGGTTACTGCCACATCACTGAGCTTTCTACATCTGAATGAGTTTTCTACAGAGATGAAGCACAGTGGTCAAACAGCAGTGTTGACACTGTGACTATGGTGGGGCTGTTAAGCATGAAACACACTGAGAATCTCACTGCCGATATACTGCCGATGAGTACTTACTTTACATTACTGACTTTATTGTCCCCATGGGGACATTTTGTTGCACTATCATGCACATTTTTAAAGTGGCGTTTATACAGTAGACAACAAATTGACAATACAAAACTCATAACAGTTACATACAGTATATATCAATGAAAGAGACTAGCCTGCTGGCCTTACTGGTGGATAGGAACATTAGCCCAAGCTGTTTAGGAGGGATATCACACCTGGCACAAATGTTTGTCTAGTTCTGTTTTTCCTGCCGGGGGGTGCCCTATACCTGCACCCAGAGGGGAGTAGTTCAAAGTTCAGGTACGGGGGTGGCTTGGGTCTAAAATGTTTTTGTGAGCCTTGCTGAGGGCTCTGAACTTAAAGATCTCATCACCTTGCTTGCTGTGGTGATAATCCTTCTCAGCATATTTTTCTGTCTGACAGTGGCATTGCCAAACCAACAAACAATGCAAAAAGTTTAAATACTAAGATTTGTAAAACACAGTCAGTATAGTACAGTTAACATTAAAAGATCCCAGCTTTTTGAGAAAGTACAGTCTCTGTTGACTCTTTTTGTAAATCAGGTTGGGCAAACGTTTGACAATCCAACCGGTGTGTCTGAGCTTTTAGAGGAGGGGAGACACCCTTCTGTGCGTCTGTCACAGCTGAAGACTAACACAGAGGAAGAGGGCTGTTGGTCTGAGAGGAGGAGTGAAAAGGAAGGTAGGGGGAGAGATCAGGGCCTAAAGTGCTTAACAGTCCAGAGAGAGGAGTGTGAGAAAGCCATCAAGGAGACCACACCTCTGTTAAAATGAAGAAGCACCAGTAACTACAACCACAACCCCCTCTGCTTCCTCCCCTGGCCCCTCTCTACTATCCCCTCAATACCACTGGTGGTCCTGGAGGTAGAGCTCAGTGTTGCCAGATTGGGTAGTTTCACACCTAAAAGAAATGCGATGCAAGAAACATACAAATCCCGCCCACCCAGCTCACAGAGAAATCTGTTAAAATGTGGCTACTTTTTAGTGGATTGGGCAGGATTTTGGTTCTGATTGTGCTAGAAAGTGGCAATAGAATCTGGCAACACTGGTAGAGCTATACCGGCCTTGGGGTGGGGAAGAAAGCCTCCGAGCAGCCTCCAAGTATGCTTTTATATTTTCCTTTAAGTGGAAAACATCAGATTTGTTCATGTTTAGCCTCTGGAAGACTATACATAGACTGAAAACTCAGAATGGATCCTGCTGAACAACTAGCAGTGAGTAATGATAGGATGTGTCAACAGAACACTGAGGGATAGAGAGCAACTGGACATGCCTAGCTCTGGAACACAGTCCTAGTGGTGCTAGGCTTCTTCACTGGTTTATTTAGCTCTTAATGAAAGAAGAGAGAAGACAACGGAGGGAAAGACAAACAGAGAGGAAAGAGAAGGGGAAGCTGCTGGTACTTTGGGAGACGATGATGAGTTTGCTGAGGTGCCAAGATAATTCACTGTAGAACAGTAGAGGACTCCCACATACTCCCGCATAACTGACAGATCTCTGCTGCTAAGAGAGGCCCACACTCTCATACAGAGAGTACACACATAGAGCGTGATTTACCCTTTGGAGTCATGCACCGTATACCCTGACTGCACATGTACATATGCACGCACGCACACACACACGCACACACACTATACAGAACTGATTTACTGGCTCCCTGAAGGCCTGATAAAACACTGTCTGCATGACCTCACTTCCTGTTGCTGCAGCCAGCGGGAGGATGGATAGACATTAACCCGCTGAGTGGTAGAGGAGATGAGGACACATACACACACATTTCCACTCAGGGTGTTTTACTGGCTGGGAATCTTCCCCCCTGACCTTTCCCGTGTCATGCTTTAGGGGAGGTGGTCTGATCCTGACCTGTGACCCCCACATTGGCCCTCGAACAAATTAAATCAATTTGTCCTTGGGGGTTAATAATGTTTTCCATCCTATCTATCTATATACAAGTCATAAAACTGAACCTCAACTCTCAGTCTCAATTACAGTTCCAGCAAGTTTAAGAATGATGTCTGACGTGATGACATCATGAGGTTTTCCAACTTCTATCCCTCGTTGCTTAAATCATCCTTCAATATGAATTCATCTTAAATAATTGTTTGCCCGCTGATGTCTGCCTTTAAGTTATAGTATGGCTATATAGGAAATGCCTTTTTGGAAGTGAACCCCATCACTCAAGCTTGTGGCGTAAAGCGAGTTTTAGAAGATACATTTTCAGTGGACAACTTTCTTCTTTAATCGGTGCAATGTGCCGAGGAGTGAGGAAATACCTGGCCACAATTCCTGGCAAGCCCTGGGAGAATCTACTTCCATATGGACCATGACTTCAGATCAGTCCTTAGCAAAGCTGCACTGTTGAAAATGGTCAGACGGTAATTACTACGAATGGCTTCTTCAAACAGGTAAGATGACAGAGGTACCGGGAGTCCAAGGCCAGACTCAGCGAGATGACGGAGCACGTGGCACCCTATTCACATTGAACTACTTTTGACCAGTGCATTATATAGAGAATAGGGGGTTGTAGGAGCTATTCATCATGTTTGTGTTCTATTGATTTAATCCCTATATTTACCTGTTTAGCACCTGACTGCCCCGCTGATTTACATTTCCCCCCCATTGAATATATAAAAGGCTGCCAGGTGAATGAGAAAATTAGCTGCAATTTTTAAAGGAACCGGTTGACTTTGTCTTTTAGCTAGCTAGGTCTTTTAAATTTGCAAAAATAAAAATAAAAAGACACAATTGATGAAGGATGATGATTATGAAGACTAAATACATAAAATGTAAATGTTTGAGGACAGGGTTTTGTTCTTTCTGGATTCCACTAGAATGACGCTATTAGAGATCTCGCACATGAAGCCCTACCTAGACTGCAAGTGCCGGCATTTTTTCCTCTGGTCTAAAATAAAATATCGCAATGCCCCAGGGCAGTGATTGGGGACATTGCCCTGTGTAGGGTGGCGTCTTTCGGATGGGATGTTAAATGGGTGTCCTGACTCTCTGTGGTCACTAAAGATCCCATGGCACTTATTGTAAGAGTAGGGGTGTTAACCCCGGTGTCCTGGCTAAATTCCCAATCTGGACCCTCATACAATCATGGACACCTAATTAATATTAATAATAATAATATGCCATTTAGCAGACGCTTTTATCCAAAGCGACTTACAGTCATGCGTGCATACATTTTTTTGTGTATGGGTGGTGCCAGGGATCGAACCCACTACCTTGGCGTTACAAGCGCCGTGCTCTACCAGCTGAGCTACAGAGGACCACATCCCCTGCTTCCAATTGGCTCAATCATCCCGCCTCCTCTCCCCTGCATGGGCGGTGTGTTCAATAGGGCGATATGGGCGACGCACTGCCAAACGGGAAAAGGAAGGGATTTTTTTTCTAATCAATTATATCATGGCAACAGTAGTTCAGTGTTCACGTCTGATCTGCCAGCCACTAAATGTCCAATCAGGCTAAAGTCGTGCTTCAAATGTCCCCGCCCGTTTTGGGGCGATTTCAGTCAGGTTGAAAATCGCCCAGAAGTCTCTCATAGCCTCTAATGTAAAATATTTTTTTTTCAAATTTCTGAGCTTTCAATACATTCTCTATGGGTGTCTGAGGGCTTGCACTTACGCGCTTTCGTCATACGTAACGTAACGTAACCATGAACGGCAGACAGCAACGCTTGGACAGCGACTGGTGTAACCGACATGCACCATCTTTCAGAAAAGATTAAGAAAAATGAGCTGTCAAAGACCCACATTGATAGCTGTTTGAGATTGTCTGCTTTGGTGAGAGTGAATATTGCCACTCAACTGGATGAGGGATACAGGCTAGCTGTCCGCCGCCACAACGATGAGGTTAGCAACAGCAGAGTCGTGAACACTGTCTACGAGAATCGAGACGACCTCATAGAATGTTTTGAAGCCATCCGGACGGGTTCATTGGGTTCATTTGACCAGCCCACCGTACCAGAAGCTACAGAATAAGGACATCGATGCTGTCTTTATCAAACGTGCCCTCGACAGCTTCGCAAGCAGTGTGCAGGCCATAAGGTAAGATAAAGATTAAACAATATCATTCGATCTTTCTCAAAGCAGAGCTTTATTTGAAAATGTATGCATGAAAGGAGACTGCATTTGTGTTTGAAATTACATTATTGTCATTATATATGGCCAGTGGTGTAATCTATCTTATTTTATATACTATGTGTACTGTACAGTGGTGCTCATAAGTGTATGAACACATTCTAAAGCTGACTAAAAAGAGGAATAAAAAAATAAAAAAATCATCTTTTGGAAATTGATCTTAATGACTTAATTAAAAAAGTTGGAAAATCCAACCTTTAAGGACACCAATTTTCTTTTCTTTTTTATTCCTCTTTTTAGTCAACTTTAGCATGGGATCATAAGCTTATGAGCACCACTGTATACTGTGCTGAACATCCAGGCTATGTGAGACACAAAGGCTAACTTAAACACTAAAGACTTTATGCATCCCTGCCCATTTTAAGTGGAACTGAAGTATTTGTACTATACATGGATACATTGCATATACCTGTGCATCACATAGACAACAATACTGTACAAAGCCAACAAACACATTGGTCTGTTTGCCTTCAGGGACTCCTCTCAACAGCAGCTGCAAGAAGCAACAGGAGCCAAAAGACCCAGAACAGCTTTGAGAGAAGAGGAGAAGCAGAGGCTGTCTGAAGAGGTCTGCAACACCATCCTGGATCACACCAAAGAAAGGTTCTCTTTCTCTGGCCACCTTGTGAGTGCTACCTTACTGCAAGCAGACATGTTTGAAAGGTACTGCCATTCAAAAAAATAAAAAATCTGTTCATGTTAATTTTTACAAATCTATACAATTGGCCAGAATATGGTTGTTCATATTTACAAATCTATACAATTGGCCAGAATATGGTTGTTCATTTTTACAAAGCCATACATATTGTTTATGCAGTGTTGAGGAATGTGAAAGAACACCCTTGATTATTTTTACTGTGATAACTTATTTTGCTTTTGTAAGCCAACACTTTTGAGATCAGTCAATAAATGCTTCTGGTATTGACTTATATGCTGCCCCTGTCTTCATGTTGTTGCTGGACATATCTTTTTAAAAATGTGTGTAGGTCACCTAAATCATCAGAAAAATTGCCCCTCCTGAGAATTTTTTCAGGAGCCGCCACTGCTCCCCTGTAACTATTCCCCAAGTCGTTGCTGTAAATTAGAATGTGTTCTCAGTCAACTTACCTGGTAAAATAAGGGTAAAATAAAAAATAAATTAAAATTGTGTGGGTGGGAACTAGTGTGCCTGAGAGCACAGACAATTTTCAATCGTTTCATATTGTACTCTTTCTGTTAGTGACAATGATTTAAGAAAATAACGAAAATAAATGGACTAAAATTATTGGATTTCTCTCTTTTATTGGATTGTGTGCAATGGAATTATCCCCAGGTCACTAGTAAGTGGCATCAATAACTTTTTGTATTTGCCACTACAAACTGGTGAGATGACAGAGGTACCGGGAGGCCCAGGTCAAGGCCAGACTCAGTGTAATAATTGATGGAGGAGTGGGAGCAGGAGAGGTGGCCAGAGAGGTGTCCAGAGAGGGATGGATGAGAGGGGGCAGGAGAGTGGGCCAGAGAGGGATGGAGGAGAGGAATGGAGGAGTGGGAGCAGGAGAGGTGGCCAGAGAGGGATGGAGGAGAGGGGCCAGGAGAGTGGGCCAGAGAGGGATGGAAGAGAGGGGCCAGGAGAGTGGGCCAGAGAGGGATGGAGGAGAGGGGGCAGGAGAGTGTGCCAGAGAGGGATGGAGGAGTGAGAGAAGGAGAGGTGGCCAGAGACGGATGGAGGAGAGGGGGCAGGAGACAGCCACTGATGGGGGATGAGGGGGTAAGAGCAGTGTTGCTCATCGGAGGCGTGTACCACTGACACATACACACACACACCAGAGGAGGCTGGTAGGAGGAGCTATAGGAGGATGGGCATATTGGAATGGCTGGAATGGAATAAATGGAACCGTATCAAACACATCAAACATATGGAAACTCTTCCATTTATTCCATTCCAGCCATTACAATGAGCCTGTCCTCCTATACCTCCTCCCACCAGCCTCCTCTGACACACACGTATACATAAACACACTAGGCATTCATGCACCTAAGGGTATTCTGTTGATGCCTCTCTCTCTCTCTCGTTGCATCCAATGGCAGTGTACGCGATAAGCTAATGCAAGGAGCTGCTTGTGGATTTGCCATCTCTAACGCAGTTCCACCTCCGATTTGATAGAATCTAGCCCTTCACATTGCATTATCCAGTAACCACATCAACCTTTAATCCACATCTTATACTTTTCTCATATTTTGTGTGTTCTTTCTTCCATATGGGAATGAATGCTGACAAATAAATGCTCATATTATTTTATTGATGAAGTATTCCACTAAATGAAAGAAGATAGAAATGAACTTTTGACCAATGCTAGCTGATAATATTTACTCTTCCATATGCGTTGTGTTCTTACATCTTCTTCAGTATGAGGTCTGGGATGTACACCATGTGATTTTCTTTGCCATATGCCTTTTTCAACAGCTTTCTCTTTCTTTCTCCCTCTGTTTCTTTTCGTTATAGTTCCTTGCCACCTCGTCCAGGTGGGCTTTCACCCTCTCCTTATTCTTCCTCACTTCTTCCTTACTCTCTGCTTTTCTAGCTCTGAGCAGTTCTTTTACTTTGTTATTCTCCAACAAGTCTCTTTCTTTCCTCTCCTTTTTCTCCTGCTTTGCCCTGACTCTCTGGGCGCGTTTAGTTTCCATCTGAAAGAGAAAGTCCATACATGTTGGTCAGTGATCTGAAATATTATTATTACTCCTTCTCTAGCATGCAGTCAACTTAATCTGTTGAATCTGATAGTATAACCATTAGGAGGTGACTTATGACCTCCCTGAACTGTGACTGGTTAAATGGAGTACTGTACCTGTGCCTGCTCTTGCTCTCTGAACCTCAGGACAGTCTGCATCTGGTACAGCTTTATGTACGCCTCCTTCATCCTCTCCACCACATCCCTCTTCTCTATTGCCCATCTCTCTTTGTCCCTTTGCATTTTCTCAATTTCACTACTCTTTCTCTCCCGCTCCTCTGTAATCTTCCAGTTCTCCTTCTCCATCTCTCTCTTTTCCATCTCCCATCCCTTCTTCTCTTGTCCATTCAGGCACAGAATCCTCATCTTTTCTCTTTCCAGAGCCTCTATCGCTCTCTCCTTCTCTCTCAGCTCAATTATCCACTCCTCTGCTGCCTGCGTGCTCCTCCTCTTAATCTCCTCCTTCTCCTTCATCCATCTTTCCCCCCGTTGATCCAAGAGGCTTCGTAGGCCAGCCTTGGCCTTGGCCCATCTCCCCCTGTCCTCCTTCCAGGCTACTAGGGTCTGATTCCTCTCCTGGTCTGCTTTGGCCAAAGCTGTCTCCAAACCATTTCTTATGAGGTTCCATCCATTCCTCTCTCTCACCCTCTCCTTCCCCACCCTTTCATTCTCAGCTAACAGTGTCTTCTTGTTCTCCACTGTCACCTTCCATAACTTGGCCAAGGACATCTTCACCTTTGATATCTTGCATGGGCGGTGTGTTCAATAGGGCGATATGGGCGACGCACTGCCAAACGGGAAAAGGAAGGGATTTTTTTTCTAATCAATTATATCATGGCAACAGTAGTTCAGTGTTCACGTCTGATCTGCCAGCCACTAAATGTCCAATCAGGCTAAAGTCGTGCTTCAAATGTCCCCGCCCGTTTTGGGGCGATTTCAGTCAGGTTGAAAATCGCCCAGAAGTCTCTCATAGCCTCTAATGTAAAATATTTTTTTTTCAAATTTCTGAGCTTTCAATACATTCTCTATGGGTGTCTGAGGGCTTGCACTTACGCGCTTTCGTCATACGTAACGTAACGTAACCATGAACGGCAGACAGCAACGCTTGGACAGCGACTGGTGTAACCGACATGCACCATCTTTCAGAAAAGATTAAGAAAAATGAGCTGTCAAAGACCCACATTGATAGCTGTTTGAGATTGTCTGCTTTGGTGAGAGTGAATATTGCCACTCAACTGGATGAGGGATACAGGCTAGCTGTCCGCCGCCACAACGATGAGGTTAGCAACAGCAGAGTCGTGAACACTGTCTACGAGAATCGAGACGACCTCATAGAATGTTTTGAAGCCATCCGGACGGGTTCATTGGGTTCATTTGACCAGCCCACCGTACCAGAAGCTACAGAATAAGGACATCGATGCTGTCTTTATCAAACGTGCCCTCGACAGCTTCGCAAGCAGTGTGCAGGCCATAAGGTAAGATAAAGATTAAACAATATCATTCGATCTTTCTCAAAGCAGAGCTTTATTTGAAAATGTATGCATGAAAGGAGACTGCATTTGTGTTTGAAATTACATTATTGTCATTATATATGGCCAGTGGTGTAATCTATCTTATTTTATATACTATGTGTACTGTACAGTGGTGCTCATAAGTGTATGAACACATTCTAAAGCTGACTAAAAAGAGGAATAAAAAAATAAAAAAATCATCTTTTGGAAATTGATCTTAATGACTTAATTAAAAAAGTTGGAAAATCCAACCTTTAAGGACACCAATTTTCTTTTCTTTTTTATTCCTCTTTTTAGTCAACTTTAGCATGGGATCATAAGCTTATGAGCACCACTGTATACTGTGCTGAACATCCAGGCTATGTGAGACACAAAGGCTAACTTAAACACTAAAGACTTTATGCATCCCTGCCCATTTTAAGTGGAACTGAAGTATTTGTACTATACATGGATACATTGCATATACCTGTGCATCACATAGACAACAATACTGTACAAAGCCAACAAACACATTGGTCTGTTTGCCTTCAGGGACTCCTCTCAACAGCAGCTGCAAGAAGCAACAGGAGCCAAAAGACCCAGAACAGCTTTGAGAGAAGAGGAGAAGCAGAGGCTGTCTGAAGAGGTCTGCAACACCATTCTGGATCACACCAAAGAAAGGTTCTCTTTCTCTGGCCACCTTGTGAGTGCTACCTTACTGCAAGCAGACATGTTTGAAAGGTACTGCCATTCAAAAAAATAAAAAATCTGTTCATGTTCATTTTTACAAATCTATACAATTGGCCAGAATATGGTTGTTCATATTTACAAATCTATACAATTGGCCAGAATATGGTTGTTCATTTTTACAAAGCCATACATATTGTTTATGCAGTGTTGAGGAATGTGAAAGAACACCCTTGATTATTTTTACTGTGATAACTTATTTTGCTTTTGTAAGCCAACACTTTTGAGATCAGTCAATAAATGCTTCTGGTATTGACTTATATGCTGCCCCTGTCTTCATGTTGTTGCTGGACATATCTTTTTAAAAATGTGTGTAGGTCACCTAAATCATCAGAAAAATTGCCCCTCCTGAGAATTTTTTCAGGAGCCGCCACTGATATCTTGTCCACCATTGTTTGTTTGTCGGTCGCTGCGCTTTCTCTCTGTTTGTCCATCACCTCTCGCTGCCTTTCATTCTCAGCTAACAGCCTCGTGTTCTCCACGGTCAACTTCCCTATCTTGGCCAAGTGCAGTATGTTCTGCACCTTCAGCTTTGCCATCTTGAGCTCCATCTTTTTTCTGTCTGACACTGCGCTTTCTCTCTGTTTGTCCGACACCTCACTCACCCTTTCATTCTCAGCTGACAGCCTCGTGTTCTCCACGGTCAACTTCCCTATCTTGGCCAAGTGCAGTATGTTCTGCACCTTCAGCTTTGCCATCTTGAGCTCCATATTTTTTCTGTCTGACACTGCACTTTCTCTCTGTTTCTCAAACAACTCTCTCTCCAGCTTCCATTGGTAGCAGTTTACCTCAATAGAAGCCTCAGTCTCCCTTATCTGTCTCAGCAACTCTTCAATTAGCCTTTCTCTTTCTTGCTCTGGTTCCACCCTCACCTTGTTGACTTCCTCCAACACCTCTCTCTGCAGCTTCCACCGGTAGTGGTCTACCTTGTTACAAGTCTCAATCTCCTTTCTCATTCTCAGCAGCCCCTCCATTTCTCTTTGTCTTTCTATCTCTCGTTCCCCCCTCATCTTGTTGCCTTTCACCATCTCCTCACTTTCAGTCATCTCTTTCTCCATCTCAATGACTTCTCTCTGCATCAATATGTATGGAGAAACATGTATTCCTTATTTTTTTTATTTTGTGTGAATCTTTTCCATGTCATTTTCTTAAAACTGTCTGGCCATGCCAGTTTTCCAACTTCAGTTACCTTCAGGCTAACTGGTATAATTTATTAAATGGTAATAAGTAGGCCTACCTTCACTGATTTCCTTAGAAGTCAAACACTTTTACACATTATTATGTTCTAACTCACCTCTCCTCCACGATGTATGTCCACTTATGAAGATTTAAAAAGATATACACTTGAGTAGTTATGGTGTGGTGAATGGATATGCTGGTTGTTTTCTTTGGTTTGGAACTTGTTGTAGCCAAGTTCTAATTCCAAATTCTATGGTTGTAGCCTAGCTTAATTGTTGAGTCATAATGAGATTGGAATGTTGGCTTGAATTCTGTATTATGGACAAAAATCCCAGAATATCTGAAGATTTTAGAATTATATTTAAAAATTATTGTTTGTCATACATTCTATATACATCATTCTAGCCCTTGGATGCTCTCTCAGAGTTATAAGTCTTATATTCTCAGCCCAAAATAAATTTGGTCTATTTCAAAAATATTCAAAGTAAGGATTACTTTGTAAGTATTGGTTGTCATGGTGCCGTGAGGAAGCCTAGGCAGAGAGCTCTGTTAATATGTGACCGACCCCCCCCCCCCCCCCCCCCCCCCCCTGGCAATGAAGGTCTGTCTTCTGGAACAGTCATGAAAAAAGAGAATGGTTGTCGTTTAAGTTGTCCACTTTAAAAACCCTTCAGCTTCTTCTCGCTGAGTTGCTTGAGGACACGGTAGCGCTGTGGCGAGGAGGCACAAGATAGGTCCTTAAAATAACATAACTAAGGCTACTTAACACTGTAGAAACTCTGGAATCACACTTTGTTGGCATAAAGACACCCACAATCTCTCCTTCTATCTCGGTACATTCTGTGTTGCACCAACGAGTGTTCAGTCCTTGCACACCATATAATGGAGGGTGTCATTCCAAAATACCCCTTCGCTGCATTGAACCTGCTAATTACCCAGACAGTTGAACGTTAAAATGATTGAGAATGACTTTCACCACTAAATAAACTTCCACAGTTTGACAAAGACACATCAGGGGAAAACAGCTACTCGTATTAAAAACCTTTCATTATGGCGATAGCTATTTGCTGCAGTGACTGAGAGCCAATTGAGGCCCAGTATTCTCAGTGCTTCTGGGGCCTGTGCAGTGCAGGTGAATGGTGTGCGTGTGTGTATGTGTGAAATGTAGGATTGTCTGAGCACAAACAGAGCTACTTATTTTGGCAACGCATGAAGCAGAGTTAGCAAACAGCTTGAGTGATGAATGACAGGCTGCTAGGAGAGGCAGAGAACCCAAAGATCCTTCCTCACTCACACTCCCAGAAAAAGCTTTTGAGTTGCTGTGGATCCAGTGGTTGTGTGTGTGTGTGTGTGTGTGTGTGTGTGTGTGTGTGTGTGTGTGTGTGTGTGTGTGTGTGTGTGTGTGTGTGTGTGTGTGTGTGTGTGTGTGTGTGTGTGTGTGTGTGTGTGTGTGTGTGTTTGTTTATGTGTGTGTGTGTGTCCAGTGTGTGTTTGTGTGTTTGTGTCCAGTGTGTGTGGGAATCCAGTGTGTGTGTCTGTATGTGTCCAATATGTGTGTGTTTGTGTGTACAGTACACATACTGGACCCACAAACACACACACACACACACACACACATACACACACACACACACACACACACACTGGACACAAGCACACACACACACTGGACACACACAGACACAAACACTGGACACAAACTGGACACACAAACACACACAAACTGGACACACACACACACACACACACTGGACACACACACACACACACACACACACACACACACACTGGACACACACAAACACACTGGACACACACACAAAAACACACACAAACACTGGACACACACGCACACAGTAGACACACACACACACTGGACACACACACACACACTGGACACACACACACTCACTGGACACACACACACACAAAAAGAAAACACACACCGGACACACACACACTGGACCCACACACACACACACTCGACCCACACACACTGGACACACACACACACATTGGACACACACACACTGGACACACACACACTGGACACACACTGGACACACACACGGACAAACATTCTTACCACCGCTTGTACAAAGTTATATGCTGAATGTGTGTGTGAGTGTGTGTGTGTGTGTGTCCAGTGTGTGTGTGTGTGTGTGTGTGTGTGTGAGTTCAGGTGTATCCCTCAATGACTGTCTGTTCTTCTGCTTACCGCTACAGTGTGGAACATGGTGGAGAGAACACAATGAAACCTGGACTTAGAAAATGTGAGTGTTGACTGCTGTGAAGAATATGACTAAGAATAAGTCTTAATTCAAGTGAAGTCAAAGTCAAAGACCACTATCATTACTTACTTGGTCATATTAAATATCAGCTGTAGTTCTACAGAAGCACAAATCAGGGACACCAAAGTTTACAAAGAGTTGCTTTGACAATGTGTGTGTCTGTGTGTGTGTGTGTGTGTGGCGTGTTCCTGTTACATTAGAAATGTGTGTGTGTTTATTCAGTGTGTGTGTGTGTGTGTGTGTGTTTGTGTTCAGGATGTGTGTGTGTGTGTTCAGGATGTGTGTGTGTGTGTTCTGTGTGTGTGTGTGTGTGTTCAGTATGTGAGTGTGAGTGTGTATCCGGTGTGTGTGTGTGTTTGTTCAGCATGTGAGTGTGAGTGTGTATCCGTTGTGTGTGTGTGTGTGTGTGTTTGTGTGTGTTCAGGATGATGATGATTTCTAAAATTGTGTCTGGTTTCATCCATCAGATGTCTGTGATCTCACACTGGACCTAAACACAGTAGACAGATTCCTCTCTCTGTCTGAGGAGAACAGAAAGGTGACATGGAGAAGAGAGGAGCAGCCGTATCCTGATCACCCAGAGAGATTTGAGTTCTGGCCACAGGTGCTGTGTAGAGAGGGTCTGACTGGGCGCTGTTACTGGGAGGTAGAGTGGAGTGGGGGAAGGGCTGTTATAGGAGTGGCATATAAAGGAATCAGCAGGAGAGGAGGGGGTATTGCCTGTGGGATTGGATACAATGACAAGTCCTGGAGTCTGTTCTGCTCTGACAACAGTTACTCTGCCTGGCACAATAATAAGTTCACTACCATAGATGTCCCCTCCTCCAGCCCCCACAGAGTAGGAGTGTATCTGGACTGGCCAGCCGGCACTCTGTCCTTCTACAGAGTCTCCTCTGACACACTGACCCACCTGAACACATTCCACTCCACATTCACTGAGCCCCTCTATCCAGGGTTTAGGGTTCATGACTTTTTTGGTTTGTCCTCCGTGTCCCTGTGTCAAACATAACACACACACACACACGCAAACTAAACACACACACACACACTAGACACAAACACACACACTGTACACACACACAAACACACTGAACACACACACTGTACACACACACAAACACACTGAACACACACACTGGACACACACACACACACTGGACACACACACTGGACACACACAAACACACACACACACACACTGGACACACAAACACACACACACACACTAACACACACACTGGACACACACACACTGGACACACTCACACTGGACACACACACACACACACTGGACACACACACACACACACACACACACACACACACACACACACTGGACACACACACATACACTGGACACAAACACACACACACACACACTGAACACACACACACTGGACACACACACACACACACACACACACACACAAACACACTGGACATACACACACACACACACACACACGAGACACACACACACACACACACACACACACTGAACACACACACACACACACACACACACACACTGAACACACACACTGGACACACACACAAACCCACTGAACACACACACACACTAGACACACACACACTGGACACACACACACTGAACACTCACACACTGGACACACACACACACACACTGGATACACACACACACTGGACACACACACACACTGGACACACACACACACTGGACACACTGGACACATTTCCATGTGTTGGATTTTGATGAAAGGAAATCCCATATAGCCTACTGGACAGGACTTTGCTATGGCATCTTCTGTTTGGGTGTCTCAGGTCAGGTCTGAGCCATGATCAGAATGTGTCTCTGTGTCTATTTCCAGCCCTGCCATTTCTACCTGTCCTGATCTAGTGTTTCACCCCTGACCTCCTCACACCGTCTCACTGTTCATGTCTGCTTTTAGCTCCCACCTCTACTTCACTGTGTTATAATGGACCTTATGCTTGTTATGTCACCTCTGTAACCAGTTATCAAACATACTGACCTTTCTGACCCTATCCCATGGCCCTACTTTCTACAACTGAACATTTAAATTCCTCTATGAGTTTTGTTTAGTGTCCATTTACTTATCTATGTATTTGTTGTATATTGGGGTTGTGCTGCAGAGCATCATGGGGGTTTGTGTGTGTTGAGATGATCACGTTCCAGATAAATGGTTAAACTGATTCCTGTCTCCTGTCTCATCATTATTGAATTGTTATACAGACGTGGTTATGAAACCCACGAGACATAACAAAAGATTGGTGATGAGTAAGTCTGAATCTACAGGAACTATTCTGTCTGGGAGAAGTGGGTTTTTACAACTGTTTAAAACTGTTATTTTCTGTGGTCCAGTCTAGGCTAATGTTAGCACAGTGTATTGATAGCAGAGGCAAGTGCATAGTCTAGCTAGCTAAGAAAGAGAGTTAACCAGTGGTGTAGTACTACTTTAGCAATGACATTTACTTTTGATACTAAAGCATATTTAGCATCGTCATGGACGGTAGAAAAGGACTTGAGACGGATGTCGGAGCGGGAAAACAACTTGATTAAAAAGGGAGGAATATACAGTGATTAAAGGAAAGGACATTTATTCAACTGTGAAGACAAACCTTTTAATTAAATCTGCTAAATGAGCGAACTTAGGAGGAAACGTCAGTGAGTGAAGTGAATGAAGATCACATGACTGAGGAAAATATTGCTGTGGTTGAGGACAATATTGAAGTGAGTGACAATCAGGAGCTTATTGAGAAATGAACCATTATTGGAATTGTTAGAAACATTTGACAGTTTGATGAAAGTATTGAGCAGTGGAGCTCATATACAGAACGGTTTGAATATTTTGTTCTTGTAAATGACATGGATGAGGACAACATTGTGCCTCCATGTTTTAGTGTAATGGGGCCAAAGACATTTAATTTACTAGGCAGCCTGCTACAGCCAGACAGAACAGGTAATAAGATGTATGGGGATATTGTGGAGATACTTAAAGGACATTTTTCACCAGAACTACTAGTTAATGCTGAAAGGTTCAGGTTCCACAGGAGACATCAGGAAGAGGGAGAATCAGTAACAATGTTTGCTGCTGCATTAAAGAAACTACCAGAACACTGAGGTTAATGCTGTTCTAAATGACATCATTAGAGACAGACTAGTATGTGGGCTACGGAGTGAAGCTACACAAAAGAGACTGTTGACTGAAAGTCATCTGACCTTGGCAAAGGACATTGAAATCAGTGTGTCCATGGAACTAGCTGCTAAAGAGGCTCACCAGTTGAGTTCATCAGGAACTTAGTGGGTTCATCTAACAATCCTAATCATCAGCTGATACATTTTAATCTCATACACAGGGTAAACCTTCCACCTAGAAAACATCATTTAATAGATATCACAACCACTCCTCTGTGTGATCTATGTAATCAAGGTGCCTTGGGCTCCTTTAATCATATGTACTGGGAGTGACCAGGGGACATGTTTTGGAAAGAGGTATCCTCATACCTTGTTCCCCCAAACTGTTATTACTGAATGATATTTCACCACTGTCATTACAGCAAAGACGTATAATGTTGTCAGGTTGGACAGCAGCTAAAAAGATGTTGGAACTAAGATGGCAACCACCACACCTCCTTGGATCAGCACTTTTATAGATATCATTTATTTAGAACTATCCACTGCTAGGATCCATGGGGCCAAACAACAATTGTAGCTGAAACCATAAAATAACTCCTGTAGTGGGTTTTACCCAACAGATTGACCGTTAATTATAATTTTTGTGCAAATGTGTACCTTGATTTAGTATTTAATTTAATGGAGATCAGGTTGGAGGGTGGGTTGGGGTGGTCCCAGGAGGGGTTGGAGGGTGGGTTGGGGTGGTCCCAGGAGGGGTTGGAGGGTGGGTTGGGGTGGTCCCAGGAGGGGTTGGAGGGTGGGTTTGGGTGGTCCCAGGAGGGGTTGGAGGGTGGGTTGGGGTGGTCCCAGGAGGGGGTGGAGGGTGGGTTGGGGTGGTCCCAGGAGGGGTTGGAGGGTGGGCTGATGCAGCTGAGGTGGGTGATTGTATATGTGGTTTATTATAATTGAATTTATCTGCAATAACTAGTTTCCATAATATACTGATATATATTTTAACAGTATTGTGTCTCTAACTGTATAACCATTCCTACTGCTATTTGTTCTGATATACACTACCGTTCAAAAGTTTGGGGTCACGTAGAAATGTCCTTGTTTTTGAAAGAAAAGCATTTTTTTGGTCCATTAAAATAACATCAGATTGATCAGAAATACAGTGTAGATATTGTTAATGTTGTAAATGTCTATTGTAGCTGGAAACGGCTGATTTTTTATGGAATATCTACATAGGCGTGCAGAGGCCCATTATCAGCACGTTGTGTTTGCTAATCCAAGTTTATCATTTAAAAAGGCTAATTGATCATTAGAAAACCCTTTTGCAATTATGTTAGTACAGCTGAAAACTGTTGTGCTGATTAAAGAAGCAATTAATCGCATGGAATAGCCTTCATTTCTCAGAACAAGAATAAACTGACGAGTTTCAGAATCTGACCATTTTGATCCTGTAATCGAACCCACAATTGCTGATGCTCCAGATACACAACTAGTCTCAAGAAGGCCAGTTTTTTTGCTTCTTTAATCAGCACAACAGTTTTCAGCTGTGCTAACATAATTGGAAAAGGGTTTTCTAATGATCAATTAGCCTTTTAAAATGATAAACTTGGATTAGCAAACACAACGTGCCATTGGAACACAGGACTGATGGTTGCTGATAATGGGCCTCTGTACGCCTATGTAGATATTCCATTAAAAATAAGCCATTTCCAGCTACAATAGACATTTACAACATTAACAATGTCTACACTGTATTTCTGATCAATTTGATGTTATTTTAATGGCCAAAAAAAGTGATTTTCTTTCGAAAACAAGGACATTTCTAAGTGACCCCAAACTTTTGAACGGTAGTGTACATATAATGATAATACTAATAGTAATAATATGAATGTAATATAATAAAAGGGGATCCTATTTGGTGTTTGGCAGATGGGAAGGCTATCTGTATATGGTAGAGATACTGTATATACCTTTGTGTGATTGTAGTCTGTCACTGTCTCCGGTTTCTTCTTCTGGTCACCGCCGGTGGCAACAGTGGGGTGCATGGTGCTGAGGAAGCTAACACTTATTTATTTAACATCTGTACACCGTGAGTGTTGCTTTACCACTCTCCATCACACCGTGAGTGTTGCTTTACCACTCTCCATCACACCATGAGTGTTGCTTTACCATTCTCCATCACACCGTGAGTGTTGCTTTACCACTCTCCATCACACCGTGAGTGTTGCTTTACCACTCTCCATCACACCGTGAGTGTTGCTTTACCACTCTCTATCACACCGTGAGTGTTGCTTTACCACTCTCCATCACACCGTGAGTGTTGCTTTACCACTCTCCATCACACCGTGAGTGTTGCTTTACCACTCTCCATCACACCGTGAGTGTTGCTTTACCACTCTCCATCACACCGTGAGTGTTGCTTTACCACTCTCCATCACACCGTGAGTGTTGCTTTACCACTCTCCATCACACTGTGAGTGTTGCTTTACCACTCTTCATCACACCGTGAGTGTTGCTTTACCACTCTCTATCACACCGTGAGTGTTGCTTTACCAGCAGCTTCTGCCTTTGTTTGTTCACTGTTCTGAGCAGGCTAGTCTTTTTTACGTTCTGTTTCAGCTCAGCGGTCTCCCCACCCTGACAATCAAGTGGGTTATTGGTATCTTCCACTAGATGGCAGTAAAAACCTGCTGTAAATAGACTTTTCAACCGTATGTGTTCGGTTTCTTGGTCCTGGTGACTCCTGGGCCCTTATTCATAAAGGCAGTTTCCCAGAGGAGGAGTGCTGATCTAGGATCAGGTCCCCCCTGTCCATTTAATCTGTTTCATTATGATCTAAAAGGCAAAACTGATCCCAGATCAGCATTCATATGACTGCTGTCGCAGGTGACTCTTCAAGATGAGGCTCATGATTTATAAGTTATATTCTTTAAGAATCAATTAATATCATTAATTGAACTGCTTTGCCATGAACAGATCTGTGAGGACTTAACTTAAAGGTACTATATAGACCATATGGTTATTTTAATGGGGTTGAACATTCATCCCATCAGATTGTATAAAGGATTTTATGAGTTCAGAAAAATACTGACTTGGAAGCATCTCTCTGACCTCACCCTGCTGAAACACACTCAAGTAAAGACCACATAGCTACAGTTATATGCTTTTCTGTTTTTACCCACTTTTACAGCCAATGAATGGACTGGTATCAATATGAATCAGTGGAATAAACAGACTAGTTAACCATGAATAATGTTTACATATCTTGCACTACTCATCTCAAATGTATATACTGTATTCTATTCTATAATATTCTACTGTATCTTAGTCAATGCCGCTCTGTCATTGCTTGTCCATATATGTATATATTCTTAAATCCCATTCCTTACTAGTTTTGTGTGTATTGGGTATATGTTGTGAAATTGTTAGATATTACTTGTTAGATATTACTGCACTGTCGGAGCTAGAAGCACAAGCATTTCGCTACACCCGCTATAACATCTGCTAAACACGTGTATGTGACAAATAAAATTTGATTTGATTTGATGAGGACTGTTATTAATTAATCAATTGTAGAATGCTGTAACGTAACAAAATGTGGAAAAAGTCAAGGGGTCAGAATCCTTTCTGAATGCCCTGTATCCTCCTCTTTCTACCTGGTTTCCTTTTCCTCTGTCAACCACCAGCCTCTCATCTCCAAGACAAATGAATGAGGTGAGAAAAGGAAGACGTGGATGTACTGAGGCGGCAGGTATTTAAGGGGGTCAGCCGCAGCACTAGCCGGGACTCCGGACTAATCACAAATTCTTACTCTGAATGTATCCTGCAGCGTGGAAGGATACCATATTTGAGTGATCTAATGTAGTGCCACATAACTACCTTCATTAGCAGCCAAGTATCGATCAACATGTCACCAGAATAAGACCCTCGATATTTATTGGAAAGGAGCATCAATCTCATCACCTTGCACGTTCACCATAATTTATTTCACCTGTAACCCAGGCCCGGCAGCAGGATTAACTCGGCAAGGGGGCATCAGAAATGACTAAGGGGGCACAACTATTTTCGCTTGCTGATAACACAGGATGGATAATAATCGATAGTACAATTACACACAATGTATTTGCAGCCACGCACGGCTGTCTTGCCGCAAGAATACAGGCTACTGCACCGCTTTACAAACGTGGACAATTCATAACCGCCTCCAGAAATGGCAAGTTATGACAACGCTACACAGCTTCATGCAAATACCCATCAATCCAATGCAAAACAGTTGCTAATTACCGTAATAACACTTCCTCATGCCAATACAATGCAAAACAGTTGCTAATTACCGTAATAACCCTTCCTCATGCCAATACAAAGCATTTCCAATCGCGGAAAGCAAACAATAATGTACAACGCACTACCACGACTTATCGGTACAATGCAGCTTGAACGCAGCTACCAAGCTGTCTTCCCACCAGAGTGCCGTCCTATGCTGCGTATGATAACAGAGACATTAGTATTCCATAGCAACGAGTTGTTAATGGCAACACTATAGCTACATCGTAACTCAACCATTGGTCAAGGTCTGCCCACCCTCATCAATGTAATGCAAAGCACCTCTTCTACATTATAAAACAACATTAAAAACAATCTGAATATATTATAAACCAAACTTTTCCAATCCAATCACAGAAATCAAGCAGTAGACTTGGCAGCAAGGCCAATAAAGAAAATCACGTCTACGCCTATTTCTGACGTTTGCCACGCATTTCCAAAAGCTAGCAAATAACTCAATACTCCAAGCCCAGCCAGGCTGCCTGTTCTCACCCAGATTCAAAAGAGTTGCAGCCGCCTTGATGCTGTGTTGAACCTCCTCAGCAGTCTCTCCTTCCACTCCCCATGGAATTTGCTTGTAAGATCCCTCTCAAATGCCAGTTGAATCAGCTGCGCTTTCCTCCTGTGCAACATGCTCCGTCTGTGCTCACTGAATACGTTTTTGAATTTTTTTTGAAAAGGAGTTTTGGCAAGTTGCCGTGGATGCTCCAAATGTTAATCCCAGCTTCAATGCCATCATCACAGTAGACATTGCTGTTAGAGGCCCGGAGTATCTCTCCAAAATGTTCTGCTTTGTCAATTTTTCTTCTCCAGATCGGGCGATTTCAGTCTGTAGAAACTGGCGTGCGACAGTAAACTCAGTTTCCACAAAATCTCCTGAGATTAAGTCCAGCAGTGGTCCACTTTTTCCACATCCATAAAGGTTTCATTCTCTGGGTGCAAGGCAAGTTGGCTGTTTCGTTGGTTAAATCTTGCTGACATTTCTCCCAGTACAGCATCCAGAGTGCTGAAAAACAGTCTGTTACACTCCCTCTCATTGTCCTCTTCTAGCTGGCCCATTGTTTTGTTTCGACCACATATTCTTTCAGATTACTACTCACTACTCTTTGCCGTTTGCTTGGAGCGGGGGTGTCCGTGTGCTTGTATTTCTCCCATTACTCATCAAACTGCATCTGCCTTGCAGCAGTCACTCTCTGCCTTTGAACCACGTGCCTCAAAATGTCAGTTTTCTCCCACAGTACAGGCAGGTTGGGTATTTCCCTAGACAAACCTGTGCTGGCTCCTCATCACCGAGGTCGTCAGGCACTAACGGAGGCGTCGGTGCTTGTAATATACTGGAGGTGCTGCTGCTAGGTTCGGTCTTGGCGGCTGCAGGCCCCTCCTCAGGTTGGTTACCTCCTATGTTACCAGGTTGCAAGACGGTTGAGCAGGTGTCTTTGCTGCTGGGCTCAGCAGCCTTGGCCTCTGTGATTAGCGTCGGCTCAGCGGCCTTGGCCCCGGTGATTAGCGTCGGCTCAGCGGCCTTGGCCTCGGTGATTAGCGTCGGCTCAGCGGCCTTGGCCTCGGTGATTAGCGTCGGCTCAGCAGCCTTGGCCTCGGTGATTAGCATCGGACCAGCAGCCTTGGCCTCGGTGATTAGCGTCGGCTCAGCAGCCTTGGCCTCGGTGATTAGCGTCGGCTCAGCAGCCTTGGCCTCGGTGATTAGCGTCGGACCAGCAGCCTTGGCCTCGGTGATTAGCGTCGGACCAGCGGCCTTGGCCTCGGTGATTAGCATCGGACCAGCGGCCTTGGCCTCGGTGATTAGCGTCGGACCAGCAGCCTTGGCCTCGGTGATTAGCGTCGACCAGCAGCCTTGCCTTTGGCCTCTATGTGGCAGGCTTCTCCTCCTCCTCCCCGCTTTGATCCGATGCTGCCGTTGTGCCCTGGAGAAGCCACTTTCTAATATCCATCATACTATCAGCTACCTACCTAACTGTTAACATTAGCTAAATTCCATCCAGCTGCGCAGTGAATGTTTTGTTTTTTTGTAGTACGTAACTTTGGAAGTAAACCTAAACGGTCAGATTGACCCCGCCCCTCTAACCGGTAAAATGTGTATGACGTAGGTATGATGCGTGCAAGGGAGTTGCATGAAGGATGCATACACAACAAATGGGTTGGGCATGACGGAGGGGACAGATTGTGGGACAGAATATGGATACAGAACTGAGGAGGCACAATATTCCAACTAAGGGGGCATTGCCCTCTTCTGCCCCCTGGTGGCGCCGGGCCTGCACTTAACAGGCACTATAGACATTTGTTTTATTTGACCTCTTCGAGATGGAAAACATGTCTATTAAGTTGAACATGTAGGGGAGACCGGAGATGGTTGTAACACTTTTCACCTTTTTGTCAGTTTCTCAGATATCGTTTATGGTGGTGTGTCCAAAACTTGATACAAACAACCTACATCTGTCCGTTACAAATGGGTGTGGTTATTATATATGTAAATCAAACTGCAAATGAATGGTGTTGTCTTAACTACAAGGAGTGAAGTGTTACAATTTACCCCATGGTCTGGCTGAATTGGAACAGTGCTTGGGCTGAATTGTAACAGAATTAAAAAGTGCATAAATCATGAGATGCAACTAAATATTGTACACCTTTATTGAGACCATGAGAGCAACATTGCCATGTTCAACATTTCATTTGGCAGAAATAATAATAAATATAAAAAATAAATATTGTATTATTTTCCCCTCCACTAAATGGTCTTTCTCAACCAAACAACATCTAGGCAAAACTAAACACCTGAACGTTTGTGGTGTGTGTGTGCGTGTGTGTGTGTGTGTGTGTGTGTGTGTGTGTGTGTGTGTGTGTGTGTGTGTGTGTGTGTGTGTGTGTGTCTGTATGTGTGTGTCTGTGTGTGTCTGTGTGTGTGTGTCTGTGACTGAATGTTGGACATGTTCATTTAATCAGAGTCACAGTTGTGACAGTGGTATGGCTGTCCTGGGGTTCAGGCTTGGTGACAGTGGTATGGCTGTCCTGGGGTTCAGGCTTGGTGACAGTGGTATGGCTGTCCTGGGGTTCAGGCTTGGTGACAGTGGTATGGCTGTCCTGGGGTTCAGGCTTGGTGACAGTGGTATGGCTGTCCTGGGGTTCAGGCTTGGTGACAGTGGTATGGCTGTCCTGGGGTTCAGGCTTGGTGACAGTGGTATGGCTGTCCTGGGGTTCAGGCTCGGTGACAGTGGTATGGCTGTCCTGGGGTTCAGGCTTGGTGACAGTGGTATGGCTGTCCTGGGGTTCAGGCTTGGTGACAGTGGTATGGCTGTCCTGGGGTTCAGGCTTGGGGACAGTGGTATGGCTGTCCTGGGGTTCAGGCTTGGTGAGCCCATCATTCCCAACACTGCACCCAGACCTCCTTGGACATGGAATTGTTAAAGTGCTCCATGCACACAATGCCATTTCCCCCTTTTGCACCCTCGTGGCGCAGGGCCTGCATGGGGAACACAGTGAGGGAGAAACTCTCTTCAGCTGGTGGTGCTAATGAGAGAGGGTGTGGTGGACTATACAGGTTGGTCCTCAGGGTGAGTGGTACTGTGGTCAATGTCTCCATCTAGTGGTCAATTACACAAATGGAACCACTAAAACAATTTGGGAGACAGGGCAATCATATTTCAACTGCAGTAGATATCATTGATGTAAAACCATTGCTATATAACACATGTTCAATATGTTAGTGTTAGATTAATTTGGATTTTAAGAATAATGACTAAAGGATTTCACCCCAAATACAGTATAAATGTTAGAATTATCATGTAGTGTCAACCCACTAACAGAGGGGGCGGTACTAAACATTCAAGGGGGAAGGCGGAAACTGTTTAGAAAACCCACCTAAAGGTGGGAGGAGTCAAGTTCAGGAGGTATAAAATCGTATGTTTGGGTCTTTGGCCCCAGAGCTCTCCATTAATAAATATACAGATAATACTTGTTGGTTGTGGACCTTGAATCATTGATGATTAAAACCAGAGCCTTACAACCTCTGGTAATGATTCAAGCTTAGGTTGAATTAGAGATAGAAATTCCCATGACAGTGCCCCGATCCCGCAGCTGAATCAACTTTAGGAGACGGTCCTGGTGCTTGCTGGACTTTCTTGGGCGCCCTGAAGCCTTCTTCACAACAATTGAACCTCTCTCCTTGAAGTTCTTGATGATCCGATAAATGGTTGATTTAGGTGCAATCTTACTAGCAGCAATATCCTTGCCTGTGAAGCCCTTTTTGTGCAAAGCAATGATGACGGCACGTGTTTCCTTGCAGGTAACCATGATTAACAGAGGAAGAACAATGATTTCAAGCACCCCCTCCTTTTAAAGCTTCCAGTCTGTTATTCTAACTCAATCAGCATGACAGAGTGATCTCCAGCCTTGTCCTCGTCAACACTCTCACCTGTGTTAACGAGAGAATCACTGACATGATGTCAGCTGGTCCTTTTGTGGCAGGGCTGAAATGCAGTGGAAATGTTTTTTGGGGATTAAGTTCATTTTCATGGCAAAGAGGGACTTTGCAATTAATTGCAATTCATCTGATCACTCTTCATTCTGGAGTATATGCAAATTGCCATTATAAAAACTGAGGCAGCAGACTTTGTGAAAATGAATATTTGTGTCATTCTCAAAACTTTTGACCACGACTGTATACACACACTTAGAACTATGGGTACAGTATAGTTCCCTGGAGTACAAAAATATCAAAATACACAATGTACCTTCAGAGATATGTAATGTATTGTCAAATACTTTATGATGATAGACTTTATGATGATAATATATGCCTAGGAACTAACTTGGTTAAGGCCACAGGACTGAAAATGAACGGATTCAACGACCATGTCTCTGTCACTAACAAGTACAGTCAGTGGTAACGTTACAATTCACTATAAAAGGCAAGATACACTGGGAAATGATTTAGGAGGCGTGGCTTAGTGGGGGCAAGGCTTTCACATTACCTGGAGTGGGAGATGTACTGTGCTACAGACAAGCCCCCTTTATGAGAGTCACAAGTACGCATCAGGCACTGAAGGAGGCAGTGTCATGGTGCGTTTGTTACCAAGTGGAAAGTGGGAATTTACTACATAACACGGGGAAAAATCCACTTGAACGGCCCTCCAACTGGTAATTACTAGTGGGAAACTGGTCTATCATCCTGAGCGCCCACTTCTCCCACATGGTGACCTCTGACCTCACCTACTAAGGAAATGGTTTCTATAACAGTATTTTTGGCAGTTAAATGCAACAACAAAACATTATTTATAAAAATCTATCTGTTTTTGAACTCTATAATTTGGTTACAAACATGATAACTGTACTTTTAGTTCATGGTTGACGATGTTGTTGGCCATTAGCCAACCACCGTTTATCAATGAGTTCAAATTAAATGAATGCATCCAACTGCTTTTTACGACTTCAGAACTGGTAAAATTCCCAACTTCCACATGGTTACAAACGCAGCATCAGAGTGGAAACTTGAGAGACCAAACATAACAATCCTGTCACAACAGAAAATGCCATTGTGAATGCTGAACAATAGGAATGTTCTTTTAAAGAGTCCTTGGCAGTTTGCACAGTGCAAGAAATCTTTCGGATTTCCATTTGGGAAACTGCTTTGTTTACAAGGAACTATAACACCTTTGCCTTCTCTTATCATTTGCCTGTTGTGTGCTCTGTCCCCTCGTTGTCTCAGTATGGTCAGTGGGAGCTTCCAGTCTTTGGAGTTCTTTGGGAAAGAAAGGGCCTTTTGCCACTTCAGCTTCACCTTTATGAATCATTTCCAGATGCCGGGCAATTTTTGATTGTGGTTTCTCACAAAAGAGACAGTAATGTTTTGATCAATCTTTAGTCTTTGTAACGTGCATGACTTCAAGTGAACTTGTGGATTCTTGCACAGAGGTGTCAGACTCAGTATTTCTATGTCCCTTATAGGCCTTTGTTCTTCCATACAGTAAAGCTCTAAACTGCTCTCGTTGCCACGTTCTGTTCCTGGCACATATTCATCTTCTGTTGCTTCTATGTTTCTGATTGAGTCTTCAGAATCATATCCAAGCATTTGTTTGTTGAGCTGAAATCATAAAAACTATCAGAATTCATCCAGTTGTTTTACTGAATACATTGTCTGATCACTGAAAACATGAACTGTTTTACTCCAACATATCAACTCTTATTTACTAAACCAATAACTGTTCAATCATGTCCTGATTTTTCTGAAAAGGGTTATTTCATATAATCAAAAAAGAAAAACTGTAATCATTCCATTACCTATTTTGTAGGCTAATGCACAGAATAGTACACACCCCAAATCCTATGGGGACAGCCAAAGAACCCTTTTAGGTTCTAGATAGCACTTTTCTTTCCTAAGAGTGTAGAAAGATGATATCCACAGTATTTTGTCCTGAGCTCATGGTCTTCCTCTACCTCTTCTGTGACAGCCAGGGGGAGCAGGAAGCTGACTAGTGGTGGTTATTCAGCATGAAACGTCCATTGGGGTGGGGGCACGGTAAGACGTCTGTAGCATCCACAGTGTTTAGAAAACAACACAATACATTATCTAGCATTCATTTCAATTCGGCACCAAATAATCAGAAACGACCTAAACAAACTGCAAATGCATCCATGGAGTTTGAAGAGTCACAAGCTTGATGTATCCATTGCGTGCTCAGAATATGGGATACATACTAAACTTTGGAATTGAAACAAGCCCCAAAATGGCTATTGCACAAGTATCCCAAAAACATTTCCCTAACACAAGTGGTTAGTACCTGTGCAAGAATGAAATAATCACAGCCATTTTGTGTTGAGATATAAGGGGTTGGGGTCAATTCCATTTAAATTCCATTCAATTAAAAAAGTAAACCAAATTCCAATTCCACATTTTCCTAATTGAAAACTATTGAAGAGAATTGGAATTTCAGTGTACTTCTTGAATTGACTGGAATTGAAATGGAATTGACCCCAACCCTGTGTGATATGCTGTACATTGATATTTACAAATACACTCTCTGTTCTTTCCAGTTGCGGAACCACTTCTCTGGTTGAAACAGATGTATTGTCAATTTTTGGGCTCGACAGAAAAATAAATCAAATAAGAACCATTTCAAGTAATGAAATGACAATCCTCATGTCAGTGACTTGGATCTTATGAGAGGTTGAATTGACTGGCTTCCAAAAGAAAAACAAAAGGAAGCAAAGCTCTAGCAAACACATGTCTAAACATCTAGGTCAGGGCTATTCAACTGGCAGCCCACAGGTAAGATCCATACCATTTATCAATTTAGAATGGCCCTTTGATAAATGCTGAACATTAATTAAAAATAATCTGTAAAACAATCCCAGTTAAAATGGAATGTTTATGGCCAAAATGAGCCCTCGTTCAATATTCTCCAATGGGAGAATCTGTTTTCCTAAAGTCTTGCCCATTAAGTGCTGTCAATCAATATAAGTAACATACCAGTTACAGCCAATCAGAGCTGCTAACAGGGGTACAGGGACTGTCTGCCCGCCTACTGGCTCTTTCGCCACTGATAAGACTACACTGCCAGAGCGTGCTTTGGCTAAACTCAGCATTGACTTAAAAAACAATGGACTCAGTTATGGCTATCATAAACTTTATGCGATCAACATTTATCCTTCAACATTGATGTTTCGTGGTCTGTTGAGCATCATGATATACTTTTACATAATGAGGTTGGGTAGCTAGGTCAGGGTAGGCCTAATTCTCTCTAGAGAGTACGTGAGTTTAGGGAGGAGATCATTGTCTACGTGAGTTTAGGGAGGAGATCATTGTCTCCGTGCTGTCGTTGCTGTGCTGTTTGTTGCTACTTGGCTACCTGCCAAACTATTCACGTTTTACTTTTAATAAACGTTTAATCAATCTCTGTGTTCAACAAATTTACCAACTTTTTAGTTTTGTCCTCACTCATCTTTTTTCGTTAAACTTTTTCACCCCGGACGTTTATCCCGAGACAGAAGAGTCATTTTCCTGTGCGTTTTAGCTGCCAACGTTATTTTCCTTTTTTCCATCGCAACTTTTTTCCCTTATTCAACTTTTTCACTCCGGACGCTTTATCTGGACATGATTCGTCAACATCTTCAACATCTTCAACAGCCGAAGCTAAGTAGTAACATTAACATGATGTCTTCTAATTGCAGTCGCTGTACTCATAATATACAGGAGAATTCTCGCCTTACGGCGAAAATAGCTGTGCTACAAGCCCAGCTTCAGACGCAATCGTTAGGCAAGGGCAATATCAGTGTAGGAAAGGAAGAAACAGCGTCTGTGCCACCAGTAAGTACAGATAGTAACGTTAGTATAAATCCCCCCGCACAGTCCCCGCAGCCGGACAACTTTCTCATGGCTTCTGGAGGGAAATACTGTTGGAATGCTCAACCGGTGTCGCTCATTCAGCCGACAGAAACTTTCAACCGGTTTTCCCCATTATGTAGCGAGTCGGAGTCTGAGTCTGAGTCTTCTCTTGTCTCTACTCCTCCCGTTACGGGGTCTGAGACTCCGAAGGCTCCCACCATTAGCTCTGACAAATTGAAAACCCTAGTCATTGGCGACTCCATTACCCGCAGTATTAGACTTAAAACGAATCACCCAGCGATCATACACTGTTTACCAGGGGGCAGGGCTACCGACGTTAAGGCTAATCTAAAGATGGTGCTGGCTAAAGCTAAAACTGGCGAGTGTAGAGAGTATAGAGATATTGTTATCCACGTCGGCACCAACGATGTTAGGATGAAACAGTCAGAGGTCACCAAGTGCAACATAGCTTCAGCGTGTAAATCAGCTAGAAAGATGTGTCGGCATCGAGTAATTGTCTCTGGCCCCCTCCCAGTTAGGGGAAGTGACGAGCTCTACAGCAGAGTCTCAGCACTCAATCGCTGGTTGAAAACTGTTTTCTGCCCCTCCCAAAAGATAACATTTGTGGATAATTGGCCCTCTTTCTGGGACTCACCCACAAACAGGATCAAGCCTGACCTGCTGAGGAGTGACGGACTCCATCCTAGCTGGAGGGGTGCTCTCCTCTTATCTACCAACATAGATAGGGCTCTAACTCCTCTAGCCCCACAGTGAAATAGGGTGCAGGCCAGGCAGCAGGCTGTTAGCCAACCTGCCAGCTTAGTGGAGTCTGCCAATAGCACAGTCAGTGTAGTCAGCTCAGCCATACCCATTGAGACTGTGTCTGTGCCTCGACCTAGGTTGGGCAAAACTAAACATGGCGGTGTTCACCCTAGCAATCTTATTAGGATAAAGACCTCCTCCATTCCTGCCATTATTGAAAGAGATTGTGATACCACACATCTCAAAATAGGGTTACTTAATGTTAGATCCCTCACTTCAAAGGCAGTCATAGTCAATGAACTAATCACTGATCATAATCTTGATGTGATTGGCCTGACTGAAACATGGCTTAAGCCTGATGAATTTGCTGTGTTAAATGAGGCCTCACCTCCTGGTTACACTAGTGACCATATTCCCCGTGCATCCCGCAAAGGCGGAGGTGTTGCTAACATTTACGATAGCAAATTTCAATTTACAAAAAAAAAAATGGCGTTTTCATCTTTTGAGCTTCTAGTCATGAAATCTATGCAGCCTACTCAATCACTTTTTATAGCTACTGTTTACAGGCCTCCTGGGCCATATACAGCGTTCCTCTCTGAGTTTCCTGAATTCCTATCAGACCTTGTAGTCATAGCAGATCATATTCTAATTTTTGGTGATTTTAATATTCACATGGAGAAGTCCACAGACCCACTCCAAAAGTCTTTCGGAGCCATTATCGACTCAGTGGGTTTTGTCCAACATGTCTCTGGACCTACTCACTGCCACGGTCATACTCTGGACCTAGTTTTGTCCCATGGAATAAATGTTGTAGATCTTAATGTTTTTCCACAAAATCCTGGACTATCGGACCACCATTTTATTACGTTTGCAATCGCAACAAATAATCTGCTCAGACCCCAACCAAGGAGCATCAAAAGTCGTGCTATAAATTCTCAGACAACACAAAAATTCATTGATGCCCTTCCAGACTCCTTCTGCCTACCCAAGGACGTCAGAGGACAAAAATCAGTTAACCACTTAACTGAGGAACTCAATTTAACCTTGCGCAATACCCTAGATGCAGTTGCACCCCTAAAAACGAAAAACATTTGTCATAAGAAACTAGCTCCCTGGTATACAGAAAATACCCGAGCTTTGAAGCAAGCTTCCAGGAAATTGGAACGGAAATGGCGCCACACCAAACTGGAAGTCTTCCGACTAGCTTGGAAAGACAGTACCGTGCAGTACCGAAGAGCCCTCACTGCTGCTCGATCATCCTACTTTTCCAACTTAATCGAGGAAAATAAGAACAATCCAAAATTTCTTTTTGATACTGTTGCAAAGCTAACTAAAAAGCAGCATTCCCCAAGAGAGGATGGCTTTCACTTCAGCAGTGATAAATTCATGAACTTCTTTGAGGAAAAGATCATGACCATTAGAAAGCAAATTACGGACTCCTCTTTGAATCTGCGTATTCCTCCAGGGCTTAGCTGTCCTGGATCTGCACAGCTCTGCGAGGGCCTGGGATCGGGAGAGACACTTAAGTGTTTTAGTACTATATCTCTTGACACAATGATGAAAATAATCATGGCCTCTAAACCTTCAAGCTGCATACTGGATCCTATTCCTACTAAACTGCTGAAGGAGCTGCTTCCTGTGCTTGGCCCTCCTATGTTGAACATAATAAACAGCTCTCTATCCACCGGATGTGTACCAAACTCACTAAAAGTGGCAGTGATAAAGCCTCTCTTGAAAAAGCCAAACCTTGACCCGGAAAATATAAAAAACTATCGGCCTATATCGAATCTTCCATTCCTCTCAAAAATTTTAGAAAAAGCTGTTGCGCAGCAACTCACTGCCTTTCTGAAGACAAACAATATATACGAAATGCTTCAGTCTGGTTTTAGACCCCATCATAGCACTGAGACTGCACTTGTGAAGGTGGTAAATGACCTTTTAATGGCATCAGACCGAGGCTCTGCATCTGTCCTCGTGCTACTAGACCTTAGTGCTGCCTTTGACACCATCGATCACCACATTCTTTTGGAGAGACTGGAAACCCAAATTGGTCTACACGGACAAGTTCTGGCCTGGTTTAGATCCTACCTGTCGGAAAGATATCAGTTTGTCTCTGTGAATGGTCTGTCCTCCGACAAATCAACTGTACATTTCGGTGTTCCTCAAGGTTCCGTTTTAGGACCACTATTGTTTTCACTATATATTTTACCTCTTGGGGATGTTATTCGAAAACATAATGTTAACTTTCACTGCTATGCGGATGACACACAGCTGTACATTTCAATGAAGCATGGTGAAGCCCCAAAATTGCCCTCGCTAGAAGCCTGTGTTTCAGACATAAGAAAGTGGATGGCAAAAAACTTTTTACTTTTAAACTCGGACAAAACAGAGATGCTTGTTCTAGGTCCCAAGAAACAAAGAGATCTTCTGTTAAATCTGACAATTCATCTTGATGGTTGTAAAGTCGTCTCAAATAAAACTGTGAAGGACCTAGGCGTTACTCTTGACCCTGATCTCTCTTTTGACGAACATATCAAGACTGTTTCAAGGACAGCTTTTTTCCATCTACGTAACATTGCAAAAATCAGAAATTTTCTGTCCAAAAATGATGCAGAAAAATTAATCCATGCATTTGTTACTTCTAGGTTAGACTACTGCAATGCTCTATTTTCCGGCTACCCGGATAAAGCACTAAATAAACTTCAGTTAGTGCTAAATACGGCTGCTAGAATCCTGACTAGAACCAAGAAATTTGATCATATTACTCCAGTGCTAGCTTCCCTACACTGGCTTCCTGTTAAGGCAAGGGCTGATTTCAAGGTTTTACTGTTAACCTATAAAGCGTTACATGGGCTTGCTCCTACCTATCTTTCCGAGTTGGTCCTGCCGTACATACCAATACGTACGCTACGGTCACAAGACGCAGGCCTCCTAATTGTCCCTAGAATTTCTAAGCAAACAGCGGGAGGCAGGGCTTTCTCCTATAGATCTCCATTTTTATGGAACAGTCTGCCTACCCATGTGAGAGACGCAGACTCGGTCTCAACCTTTAAGTCTTTACTGAAGACTTATCTCTTCAGTAGGTCATATGATTGAGTGTAGTCTGGCCCAGGAGTGTGAAGGTGAACGGAAAGGCTGGAGCAACGAACAGCCCTTGCTGTCTCTGCCAGGCCGGTTCCCCTCTCCACTGGGGTTCTCTGCCTCTAACCCTGTTGCAGGGGCTGAGTCACTGGCTTGCTGGTGCTCTTTCATGCCGTCCCTGGGAGGGGTGCGTCACTTGAGTGGGTTGAGTTACTGACGTGATCTTCCTGTCTGGGTTGGCGCCCCCCCCTTGGTTTGTGCTGTGGTGGAGACCTCTGTGGGCTATACTCGGCCTTGTCTCAGGATTGTAAGTTGGTGGTTGGGGATATCCCTCTAGTGGTGCGGGGGCTGTGCTTTGGCGGAGTGGGTGGGGTTATATCCTTCCTGTTTGGCCCTGTCCGGGGGTTTCTTCGGATGGGGCCACAGTGTCTCCGGACCGCTCCTGTCTCAGCCTCCAGTATTTATGCTGCAGTAGTTTATGTGTCGGGGGGCTGGGGTTAGTTGGTTATACCTGGAGTACTTCTCCTGTCTTATCCAGTGTCCTGTGTGAATTTAAGTATGCTCTCTCTAATTCTCTCGTTCTCTCTTTCTCTCTGAGAACCTGAGCCCTAGGACCATACGTCAGGACTACCGGGCATGATGACACCTTGCTGTCCCCAGTCCGCCTGGCCTTGCTGCTATTCCAGTTTCAACTGTTCTGCCTGCGGCTACGAAACCCCTACCTGTCCCAGACCTGCTGTTTTCAACTCTTAATGATCGGCTATGAAAAGCCAACTGAGAGACCTGAGCCCTAGGACCATACGTTGGGACTACCGGCCGTGGTGACTCCTTGCTGTCCCCAGTCCGCCTGGCCTTGCTGCTATTCCAGTTTAAACTGTTCTGCCTGCGGTTATGGAACCCCTACCTGTCCCAGACCTGCTGTTTTCAAACTCTTAATGATCGGCTATGAAAAGCCAACTGAGATTTATTCCTGATTATTATTTGACCATGCTTGTCACTTATGAACATTTTTGAACATCTTGGCATGGTTCTGTTATAATCTCCACCCGGCACAGCCAGAAGAGGACTGGCCACCCCTCATAGCCTGGTTCCTCTCTAGGTTTCTTCCTAGGTTTTCGCCTTTCTAGGGAGTTTTTCCTAGCCACCGTGCTTCTACACCTGCATTACTAGCTGTTTGGGGTTTTAGGCTGGGTTTCTGTACAGCACTTCGAGATATTAGCTGATGTAAGAAGGGCTATATAAAATAAAATTGATTGATTGATTGATTGCTTTGCTGTAATGACAGTGGTGAATTATCATTAAGTGATAACAGTCTGGGGGAACAAGGTATGAGGATACCTCTTTCCAAAACATGTCCCCTGGTCACTCCCAGTACATATGATTAAAGGAGCCCAAGGCACCTTGATTACATAGATCACACAGAGGAGCGGTTGTGATTTCTATTAAATTATGTTTTCTAGGTGGAAGGTTTACCCTGTGTATGAGATTAAAATGTATCAGCTGGTGATTAGGATTGTTAGATGAACCCACTAAGTTCCTGATGAACTCAACTGGTGAGCCTCTTTAGCAGCTAGTTCCATGGACACACTGATTTCAATGTCCTTTGCCAAGGTCAGATGACTTTCAGTCAACAGTCTCTTTTGTGTAGCTTCACTCCGTAGCCCACAGAGCTCACACCCAGTGGCTCTCCAGGACCAGGTTCAGAGAACACCTGACTAAAATTATATTTAGTGGGTTTTAATGAAGGGTTTTAATTGAAGATATGGTTTAAAGATGTTGTCCATCATGTTGTGTGCAGAAGAGGCTTTGGCCTTCTGGGCTTGTTCAATGACAAGGCCATTATGGAAAGAGTTGTTCAGCTATAGAGACACAACAACACAGTAATTCAGTATATCTGGTCCTCCATCATGGAAAGAGTTGTTCAGCTGTATAGACACATCAACACAGTAATTCAGTATATCTGGTCCTCCATTATGGAAAGAGTTGTTCAGCTGTATAGACACATCAACACAGTAATTCAGTATATCTGGTCCTCCATCATGGAAAGAGTTGTTCAGCTGTAGAGACACATCAACACAGTAATTCAGTATATCTGGTCCCCCATTATGGAAAGAGTTGTTCAGCTGTATAGACACAACAACACAGTAATTCAGTATATCTGGTCCCCCATTATGGAAAGAGTTGTTCAGCTGTATAGACACATCAACACAGTAATTCAGTATATCTGGTCCTCCATCATGGAAAGAGTTGTTCAGCTGTATAGACACATCAACACAGTAATTCAGTATATCTGGTCTTCCATTATGGAAAGAGTTGTTCAGCTGTATAGACACATCAACACAGTAATTCAGTATATCTGGTCCTCCATCATGGAAAGAGTTGTTCAGCTGTATAGACACATCAACACAGTAATTCAGTATATCTGGTCTTCCATTATGGAAAGAGTTGTTCAGCTGTATAGACACATCAACACAGTAATTCAGTATATCTGGTCCTCCATTATGGAAAGAGTTGATCAGCTGTATAGACACATCAACACAGTAATTCAGTATATCTGGTCTTCCATTATGGAAAGAGTTGTTCAGCTGTATAGACACATCAACACAGTAATTCAGTATATCTGGTCCTCCATTATGGAAAGAGTTGTTCAGCTGTAGAGACACATCAACACAGTAATTCAGTATATCTGGTCCTGGTTGCCATAGTTACAGTAGGAGCCCATGTTGATGAGCTACAGGGATTTAGAATTTTAACACAAAAGCTTAAATGAAGAGAAAAGTATCCTGTTTCAGGTCAGGGGCCGTATCCACAAATCATCTCAGAGTAGGAGTACTGATCTGGGATCAGTTTAGCCTTTTAGATCATAATGAATAAGATTATATGGGCAGATCCTAGATCAGCACTCCTACTATGAGGCCCAGTATCCTGTTTCAGGTCAGTTCTACCTTTCTGTCTGAAAATGGAATGTTCTGAACATCCTGAAATCATAGCTTCATACTAGACTTGGGTAAAGGATTCATAATGTTAGTTACTGTATTTTAGATGAACTTGATTTCCCCTGATCTTTGCACCTTTGGGACTATTCCATTCCATTTAAACAATAACTCGTAGTTGTGGTGAGAATAAATAGTGGTGTGACAGTGGCACTCTGACTCCACCTAGTGGTGTCCCCACAGAGTTATATATGGGGATCCCTCTCCACCTGCCGTGTCATATCAACAAATATGGTTGAGGGTTTGCATCACTGGGTTCACTCAGGTGCTGTAGTACAGGACGTGTTCTGGATCTCTTTCTACACTGAGGACAGTCATAGTCTCCTGAAGGAGCAGGTTTCTCCCAGTATCTGGTTATACACTGTCTGCAGAACCCGTGTCCACAGGTGATAGAGACTGGATCCCTCAGCACCTGCTGACACACTGCACACCTGGACTGATCCTCTGGCAGAGTAGACCCTCCACTACAGAGATAAAGGAGAGAGAGATTGTAGATGTTAATACTGATCCTTTAACAGAGTAGACCATCCACTACAGAGATAAAGGAGAGAGAGAGATTGTAGATGTTAATACTGATCCTCTAACAGAGTAGACCATCCACTACAGAGATAAAGGAGAGAGAGATTGTAGATGTTAATACTGATCCTCTGGCAGAGTAGACCTTCCACTACAGAGATAAAGAAGAGAGAGAGATTGTAGATGTTAATACTGATCCTTTAACAGAGTAGATCATCCACCAATGTTCCCTCAACATTTTTGGGGCACTGAGCAAATTTCTGCTCTTGTGAGCGGAAACTTGAACGTTGTGAGAATTCTGAGCAACTTCCGGCGCACGTTTACAGTGAACACTGATGCTGTACCCTGACAGTTGTAGACAGTAGCCAATAGGCTGTATCCTTACAGTTGTAGACAGTAGCCAATAGGCTGTACCCTGACAGTTGTAGACAGTAGCCAATAGGCTATACCCTGACAGTTGTAGACAGTAGCCAATAGGCTGTACCCTGACAGTTGTAGACAGTAGCCAATAGGCTTTACCCTGACAGTTGTAGACAGTAGCCAATAGGCTGTACCCTGACAGTTGTAGACAGTAGCCAATAGGCTGTACCCTTACAGTTGTAGACAGTAGCCAATAGGATGTACCCTGACAGTTGTAGACGGTAGCCAATAGGCTGTACTATGACAGTTGTAGACAGTAGCCAATAGGATGTACCCTTACAGTTGTAGACAGTAGCCAATAGGCTGTACCCTGACAGTTGTAGACAGTAGCCAATAGGATGTACCCTGACAGTTGTAGACAGTAGCCAATAGGCTGTACCCTTACAGTTGTAGACAGTAGCCAATAGGCTGTACCCTGACAGTTGTAGACAGTAGCCAATAGGCTGTTGTGGCTATTGGAGTATAATGTAGGCCTACCAACCAAACCAATGGAGCAAATCATATATGTGGTGTTCAATGCAGGCCTACATTGCATGATACTTTTAAAAAAGTTTTTACCTTATTCAGGGCTTGCCATTAACCCTTAAAAGTATATTGACGCACCAGTGCGTCAACCTAAGTAACATAAAAAAAAGTCCCCAACAAAATCAGTCAGTTTAAGCTGGAGATATCGTCTCAATCCACCGCATCCGCCTATGTTGGCCTTCCACATCTGCGGTGGAAGGTGGCGGATCTACAGCGGAGTTTGTCAGACCATGAGACATCCCGAAAATTGGTCTTCTCACGAAAATGTCTTTAGCATCTGAATGATCCCACTATGAAAAGGAGAGACTCTCGTGAACATGGCAGTGTTCTCCGTTTTGCTCTACGACCCACACAAGTGCTACGGGACTCGTCTGAAGCTATCCCATACAAACTAATAGAAGTATGGAGGTAGTTTTGTGCCCCATAAATATGGGGTTATATGGGTAAAAAAAAATAAAGAATCCTGATCTGTCTTATGTCTCCTAGATACAGGACAGACACTTCAAAATCTTATTCCTTATGATGTATTTTTCTGACTGTCTTTTTTTGCCATTTATGAATGTGTTATTCAATGAGTTTATATGGGCTTTAGTAGTAAAGGCCAAATTCAATATTTTATCAAATAATTGTTATATATATATATATATATTTTTTACATCTAATGCTAGCTAGCTACCAAACCAGAGAGAGCATTGCGGATGTTGTAGTCAACTTTAACTGCAACAGATTTCCACAACAATTTTCACGTTGCTACCAACCTTAATATAACACGAAAATGTAATATTGTTCACAAAAAACATTGTTCTCACATATTAGTGTTATTTAACGCTGTAAATTGTAGGAATTTGTGGTTTTGGGTGGATTTTTCCTTTAATTTAGGCACGACAGAAAAACATAAAAGCCCATTGATGTAGCTATGCTCTTTTAGGTAAATCAATGAAACAAGCTCCAGTAGACTAATCTTGTTGAGTGTGGACTGTACAGCATGGAATTATACTGTATTATATGGACTGGAATTACACACATTGTTCAAACCATGAAGCTGGGAGAGAACATGCATGCTTTCGCAGGACATGTAACCTACAAAGTTACAATCATAAGCTAGCGAATTAGATTTTAATAATAGGGCCTACTTTACATGTATAATGTATATATACACCTTCCATAATATTCCCCCTAATGTTATTAGCCTACCTCCTCCTTCTCTCTCTATTGGTGCTTCATTCCTTCCTCGCTTTAAAACAGTTAAATGAAATAGGTTTCGTTGTCCTGATCTTCATCATTCTAATGACATGCTGAATAATACAGGACTAGAATAAGATGCAGACGGCTTTCACTTCTTTTCACGAAGATTGAACAGTTATAGGTCTGAATAAATAACTGCTATAGCCCAGAGTTTCCCAAACTTGGTCCTGGGGCCCCTCCCCCGGGTGCACGTTGTGGTTTTTGCCCTAGAACTACACAGCTGATTGAAATCATCAAAGCTTGATGTCAGTCACACCAATGTGTCGGAGGAAACCACTTTCGACTGACAACTGAAGTCAGCTTGCAGGCGCACGGGCTAGAGCGTGGCGAGCCAAGGGAAGCCCCTTGGCCAAACCCTCCCCTGGACGGCACTGGGCCAATTGTGCGCCGCCCTATGGGCCCGGTCATGGCCGGCTGTTGTGGCGCCTCAGCACTGGGATGCATTGCCTTATGAAAGGAGAAATCCACCCATTCCTATAATTTACATTGTTAAATAACACTACTAATAATATTACTAATATGTGAGAACAATATTTTTTTGTGATCAAATGTTTAATTTAGCCGTTATAATAAGGTTGGTAGAAACATGTAAAAATCGTTTTGGGTATCTGTCGCAGCTCAGGTCGACTACAAAATCCACAATACAATGCTCTCTCTATGGGCTGGCTGGCTGGCTAGCTAGCAAGCAAGCAAACGTAGCTACACACATTAATACCAAATACAATATCAGCATGTGAAGTAGCTAGTTAGCTGTAAAGTCGCCTAAACAAACTGCACTATCAATTTAGGGGTCTACAATCTCACCATGTTCAACCTGCAGATCGATGTGCCTCACAGAGTGGAGTCTGACGTTCACAACGACAGAGATACTTTTGAGGAGATGGGGAAACTCCATTGGACTCCTGGTAACGCCCATTGGTGTACATTGCCCATGCTACGTCCATGGGCCGTGCGGTGCATTCTGGGCGATTCTGGGACAAGGAGAGCTCTCCTTCAAGGAGTGAATGGGAGGCAATTGAGTGCTAGCTAAAAAAAAAAACATTAGCACGAATTTCATCAACAAGGTACAACATTACAAATCTTTTCCGAGTTATGATATAATTGATCTCTTTATATCTGTAATATTGTATAGCTTTGGAATCGTCACATTATGTACTTTCGAGGAAAATAGGCACGTTTCTCGACTCATACCCTGACTTTGAGAAGGGATTGCGCGACGATTAGTTTAGCAACCGTGTGACGCTGCATGACGTGCCATGCCCAATGTGATTCCTATCTGTTTTCTCTAATATCTCTGGCAACGACACCATGCAATGCACCCTGGACTGAAGAGGCAGACAAATAGGAGAAATGTGCTAGACCGATGGTTCTATTTGGTTTTATTTCCTGCAGTGTCTATTCATTGTCCCAACGCACGGCCGCTTTCTGGCTTGCTCCTGACTGCTATAGAGTTAGTACACATCATTCCCAAACATTCAAAATAATTTATTAAAACGTGAAAATGAACATTTCTAAGTGGTCACTTGTCAGAAAATGTTTTAAAAGTATCATATTATTCCCAGGGGTGTATAATGCATTTAATTCAGTTGACTGATTTCCTTATATGAACTGTAACTCAGTAAAATCTTTGAAATTGTTTGCTGTTGCATTTATATTTTTGAGAGAAAGACTGCGAGAGAGTGCTGGCATGTGCATTGATTTAAAGCAACGATATTGAAGTGATAGGCTGTTTTAAAACTCTGCCGCTGCAATAAATAAAAATATAGGTATCTTTACAATAAAAAATGTGCCCCCCCCCCCCCCCAGATGTAGATGTGTAAATTAGACTCTCATTCTGTCCTTATGTTACCGTAGCAACAGTTACCATGATGAGATGGTAGGTCTACATGCATCGTCCTGCGCTCCATCCTGAGAGGTGCTCTGTCCCCACCCGGAGGGTTGATGATTGATCATGCAGATAGCAGAGACAAGGCCGTCGATAAGACAGATTTAGACATTGCATTTAATTTAACAGTCCCATTTTACATTTTGCTGTTAATATAAACAATGTATTATAATCGACCCGGTTTGTGCGTTTGAACGGTAGTGGGTTTGAACGGTAGATCTCGGTAACCCGGTTCCCGCTATTCAACCCTAATCACCATGCACTCCTTAAATATCTCAGTGTCAGTGAAGAACTTGGTGTGTTAAGTTAAAACCAGGGCTCTAATTGAGGGGGTTGTGAGGGTATTGTGGCTTTTGTTAAAGAAAATGGCTGATTATATAAAGCGATCTATATGCCAGAAACAAGCTGTAAAATGCAGGCGAAAGACGTGACCGATGCATATTGGACATCTTTGATTTGTCTATGATATTCAGAGGCTGCACAACATTTTATAGGATAAACAAAATTGACTTTGCTTAAGCAATGTGTGATTCTGTCACCATCAATTGATGTTCGACATTTCAACCGGCTGTTAAACAACATACTAACTCTAAATGAGTCAGGAGCAAGCCAGGTGTAAGGGATCGGGGTTTGGCTGGGTCTAGACAGAGTCTGACACTTCCCCGATCTACAGAGAGGGGGAGTCATCAGACTCCATCTGGTTCACCTGAGTTCTGAGCACACCTGTCAGTAATTAGTGTAGGATTTAAGGTGTGCTCAGAAGCTCAGTCGGCGCGAGGTATTGTTCCATTGTGACTTGCTAAGCGTTTTGTTCCGAGAGAGAGAGAGAGAGAGAGAGAGAGAGAGAGAGAGAGAGAGAGAGAGAGAGAGAGAGAGAGAGAGAGAGAGAGAGAGAGAGAGAGAGAGAGAGAGAGAGAGAGAGAGAGAGAGAGAGAGAGAGAGAGAGAGAGAGAGAGAGAGAGAGAGAGAGAGAGAGAGAGAGAGAGAGAGAGAGAGTTTGTTGTTTTTGATTACCCGTGTATCCGACCTGTGCCTTGTTGTTTGACTCCCCGAATAGCTTAATCCTCTGCTTGTCTACCCCAGTGATTACCGTCCTCTGATCCTGTGCCTGTGCCCTCGACTACGACTAAGCCCGCTCCTTTGGTACCTCTGCCTGTCTATGCCTGGCCCGGTTTTGACCACAGCCCGCCCGACCACGATTAAGCTATTCCCTTGTCTGTACTCTAATAAAGCATCGGTATTCTGCGATTGGATCTTACCACTCTGTCCGAGTATTCATTACACCAGGTAGCCTAAGGAACGAAAATGAATTATTTAGGCTGTATTATTATTATTATTCCAAGGCTATAGCCTGCCATTTAAGAAATCAATTGTGAAGCATTTCAAATCAAATGAAATTGTATTGGTCACATGCACATATTTAGCAGATGTTATTGCAGGTGCAGAGAAATGCTTGTATTTCTAGCTCCAACAGTGGAGTAGTATTTAACAATGCACCACAGTACACACTAATCTAAAAGTAGAAGAATGGAATTAAGAAATATATAAATATTAGGACGAGCAATGTCGGAGTGGCATAGACTAAGATACAGTAGAATAGAATAGATGACAGTATATACATATGAGATGAGTAAAGCAGTATGTAAACATTATTAAAGTGGTTAGTGTTCCATTATTAATGTGGCCAGTGATTCCATGTCTGTGTATATCGGGCGGCAGCCTCTAAGGTGCAGGGTTGAGGAACCGGGTGGTAGTGTTCCATTATTAATGTGGCCAGTGATTCCATGTCTGTGTATATCGGGCGGCAGCCTCTAAGGTGCAGGGTTGAGGAACCGGCTGGTAGTGTTCCATTATTAATGTGGCCAGTGATTCCATGTCTGTGTATATCGGGCGGCAGCCTCTAAGGTGCAGGGTTGAGGAACCGGGTGGTAGTGTTCCATTATTAATGTGGCCAGTGATTCCATGTCTGTGTATATCGGGCGGCAGCCTCTAAGGTGCAGGGTTGAGGAACCGGCTGGTAGTGTTCCATTATTAATGTGGCCAGTGATTCCATGTCTGTGTATATCGGGCGGCAGCCTCTAAGGTGCAGGGTTGAGGAACCGGCTGGTAGTGTTCCATTATTAATGTCGCCAGTGATTCCATGTCTGTGTATATCGGGCGGCAGCCTCTAAGGTGCAGGGTTGAGGAACCGGCTGGTAGTGTTCCATTATTAATGTCGCCAGTGATTCCATGTCTGTGTATATCGGGCGGCAGCCTCTAAGGTGCAGGGTTGAGGAACCGGCTGGTAGTGTTCCATTATTAATGTCGCCAGTGATTCCATGTCTGTGTATATCGGGCGGCAGCCTCTAAGGTTCAGGGTTGAGGAACCGGCTGGTAGTGTTCCATTATTAATGTCGCCAGTGATTCCATGTCTGTGTATATCGGGCGGCAGCCTCTAAGGTGCAGGGTTGAGGAACCGGGTGGTAGTGTTCCATTATTAATGTCGCCAGTGATTCCATGTCTGTGTATATCGGGCGGCAGCCTCTAAGGTGCAGGGTTGAGGAACCGGCTGGTAGTGTTCCATTATTAATGTGGCCAGTGATTCCATGTCTGTGTATATCGGGCGGCAGCCTCTAAGGTGCAGGGTTGAGGAACCGGCTGGTAGTGTTCCATTATTAATGTGGCCAGTGATTCCATGTCTGTGTATATCGGGCGGCAGCCTCTAAGGTGCAGGGTTGAGGAACCGGCTGGTAGTGTTCCATTATTAATGTCGCCAGTGATTCCATGTCTGTGTATATCGGGCGGCAGCCTCTAAGGTTCAGGGTTGAGGAACCGGCTGGTAGTGTTCCATTATTAATGTCGCCAGTGATTCCGTGTCTGTGTATATCGGGCGGCAGCCTCTAAGGTGCAGGGTTGAGGAACCGGCTGGTAGTGTTCCATTATTAATGTGGCCAGTGATTCCATGTCTGTGTATATCGGGCGGCAGCCTCTAAGGTGCAGGGTTGAGGAACCGGGTGGTAGTGTTCCATTATTAATGTGGCCAGTGATTCCATGTCTGTGTATATCGGGCGGCAGCCTCTAAGGTGCAGGGTTGAGGAACCGGCTGGTAGTGTTCCATTATTAATGTGGCCAGTGATTCCATGTCTGTGTATATCGGGCGGCAGCCTCTAAGGTGCAGGGTTGAGGAACCGGTTAGTGTTCCATTATTAATGTGGCCAGTGATTCCATGTCTGTGTATATCGGGCGGCAGCCTCTAAGGTGCAGGGTTGAGGAACCGGCTGGTAGTGTTCCATTATTAATGTCGCCAGTGATTCCATGTCTGTGTATATCGGGCGGCAGCCTCTAAGGTGCAGGGTTGAGGAACCGGTTAGTGTTCCATTATTAATGTGGCCAGTGATTCCATGTCTGTGTATATCGGGCGGCAGCCTCTAAGGTGCAGGGTTGAGGAACCGGGTGGTAGTGTTCCATTATTAATGTGGCCAGTGATTCCATGTCTGTGTATATCGGGCGGCAGCCTCTAAGGTGCAGGGTTGAGGAACCGGGTGGTAGTGTTCCATTATTAATGTGGCCAGTGATTCCATGTCTGTGTATATCGGGCGGCAGCCTCTAAGGTGCAGGGTTGAGGAACCGGCTGGTAGTGTTCCATTATTAATGTCGCCAGTGATTCCATGTCTGTGTATATCGGGCGGCAGCCTCTAAGGTGCAGGGTTGAGGAACCGGCTGGTAGTGTTCCATTATTAATGTGGCCAGTGATTCCATGTCTGTGTATATCGGGCGGCAGCCTCTAAGGTGCAGGGTTGAGGAACCGGCTGGTAGTGTTCCATTATTAATGTCGCCAGTGATTCCATGTCTGTGTATATCGGGCGGCAGCCTCTAAGGTGCAGGGTTGAGGAACCGGTTAGTGTTCCATTATTAATGTGACCAGTGATTCCATGTCTGTGTATATCGGGCGGCAGCCTCTAAGGTGCAGGGTTGAGGAACCGGGTGGTAGCCTCCTAGTTATGGCATGTAGCATTGGTCACATGCTGCATGCTGGCAGGAGCATTCAGCATTTCAACAACACATGAACAACAGCACTTCAACAACATGCCTATACATTGAGCATTTAGGCTGTATAAAACGCATGCCTTATTAAGCTATACAGTGCCTTTGAATTTACTTTTTAGAAACACGAGTTTGGCCAGTCTTTGGTTTGAGGATCATGTGGTGAGTTATAAATGCCTGGTTTGTTAATTTAGCCTAGCAGAGGCTAATGTATTCCCATGCCCTAATCACAGTCAACACAAATCTATTTTGTAACAACAATATCATGGAATGAAATAGAATACATTAGAAAATGATAGTTTCTCCCAAAATAATTTGCCCACCTGATGATTTGCGGCTGCTGTGTTGAAAAATGAATACCTTTTTCTCAAATTCATTGATGATCAGATACTTCAGTTGTAACTGGTTCTGTTACATTCCATGTTTACAGTTGATGGACATAATGTAGAATAATAGTGAAGACATCAAAACTATGAAATAACAAATATGGAATCATGTAGTAACGAAAAAAGTGTTTTTAGCAACTCTTTGCCTTCATAACAGCTTTACACACTCTTGGCATTCTCTCAACCAGCTTCACCTGGAATGCTTTTCCAACAGTCTTGAAGCAGTTCTCACATATGCTGAGCACTTGTTGGCTGCTTTTCCTTCACTCTGCGGTCCAACTCATCCCAAACAATCTCAAACGGGTTGAGGTCGGGTGATTATGGAGGCCAGGTCATCTGATGCAGCACTCCATCACTCTCCTTCTTGGTCAAATAGCCCTACACAGCCTGGGGGTGTGTTGGGTCAGTGTCCTGTTGTAAAACAAATGATAGTCCCACTAAGCCCAAACCAGATGGGATGGCGTATCGCTGCAGAATGCTGTGGTAGCCATGCTGGTTAAGTGTGCCTTGAATTCTAAATAAATCACAGACAGTGTCACTAGCAAAGCACCCCCACACCATCACACCATCACACCTCCTCCTCCATGCTTCACGGTAGGAACCACACATGCAGAGATCATCCGTTCACCTACCCTGCATCTCACAAAGACACGGCGGTTGGAACCAATCCAAAGAAAAGGATAGGCGGGAGTTTTGTGGACAACAACACCATTGTGAGGGCAGAGAGACGGATCTTGTCAGTGTATCCATGATCTTTGATTGCACTGAATTAAATTCGACTTTCTGTTACTCAAATTCAAATTCCTGTGGGATGTGGCCAATTAGAATTTCAACTCATGAGCAATGTTCTCTCCAACTTGATAGTTTTCCCGATTAGTTAACACTATTAACATTTGCCTCTACTGTGGGAATTCTGATGGAATCAACACAATATTAGCCACTTTCAGTCCAACATACTGAAATAAAGCAAACTATGCAAGACTTAGTATACAAAACTAACTATGCAGTAGATTTAGTAGGCAGAGCGCATCAGAGAAGGATTCTGTAGCATTGCCAGGCACGACTCAGGCCTGTATTCTGAGCCATAGTACTCATGCATAAGAAAACAACAAAGGAAAGAAAAGAATTGCAAGTTTACATTTTGCAAAGTTAGTGTGGGAGAGGTAGAATTGTTTTTGTTATCGATCAATAATGAAAAACCTCCTGGCATTGACAACTTAGATGGGAAGCTACTGAGGATGGTAGCTGACTCTATAGCCACTCCCATCTGTCATATCTTTAATCTGAGCCTAGAGGAAAGTCTTTGTCCTCAGGCCTGGAGGGAAGCCAAAGTCATTCCGCTACCCAAGAGTGGTAAAGCGACCTTTACTGGTTCTAACAGCAGACCTAGCAGCTTGCTGCCAGCTCTTAGCAAACTGTTGTGTTTGACCGAATACAATGCTATTTCTCTGTAAACAAATTAACAACAGACTTTCAGCATGCTTCTAGAGAAATTAATATACTTGGCCACTGTTAAAACTGTAACTTCCAGCTGGTACAGCCTCAGTGTTCACAGTAAACGGGTGCCGAAAGTTGTACAGAATTTTCACAACATTCAAGTTTGCGCTCAGCAGACCTGAAATTTGCTCAATGACGATTAATCTTCCTCATGAGTTGAATGGAAGTCAATTCCACAATTCTGAATTGAGCCCAACCCTGATTGCTACAGATATTATGACCTGTGTCTTTATCTAAACCAAAGCAATTTGACTTCTTAGCAATGAAGTTGCAACTGTGAGCTGCTGTAAACCTATGTATTTGGGTACAAAGGTTGAGTCTCTAGATTCCCTTGCTGCACTGGGGAAATAATGAAATGGTTGTCATGGTGATTTAAACTGGGCCTGGTTATTTCCCAACTCGGAGGCCATGTCATTTATTACATTTCAGCCAATTGATAAAAGCAGCTACAAGGCTGAACCTAAAAGACAACTCTAAATTGATACTTATTTATATTATCCTAAAATCCTTTATCTCATTCTATTGAGTCTCTTTGTTCAACAGGTAGCCTACGCTATTAATATTGTAGCAAACAGCGGGGCAGGGAAGTGAACCCGGGTCGCTGGCGAGAAAGGCAAACACCCTACACATGGCAATAGGGTTAACCCACATGGTGGGAATTGTAACGTGGCTCACTACACAGCCCCCTCCAAAACAGGAAGGTATTGGGGATTTTTCAGTAGACTATAGTTCAATCCTTTTAGACTCAGTAGACTATAAGTTAAACAGTTAATCACAACATGACAAGCACGGAGCCAGGGTTAAACACAGTTACATCTCTGTTGCTAGGCAGGAACTTCATTGGTTCCTCTCGCTGGTGTAGTCATGGCCCTGCCTGATGCTAGAACCTTCGTGGGCGTGGAAGTATCTTCTCTCTTCATCTGATCTGACTTCGGGTCAAATTCCTCCCTCCTCCCTAATCCACGGCTGTCCTGCCAAATCAGTGACTGAAACCAGACTGTTGCCCTTTGCCTCCCTCCTTAGGCATATTCCTGGAACGGAGCCAGGGGTTAAACATAGTTCAGACTATAAGTTAAACATGGTTAATCACAGCATGACAGGTGTTGGGACTGAGTGGTACAGAAGGAAGAGGCTTGGAAGAATGCCTGCTATGTGTGAGAACTGCCTGCTATGTGTGGGAACTGTATATGATTGAGAAATTGATTATGGACCTGCCATGTTTAAGCCATGTTTAAGTACCGATTGATAGGTATGGGAATCAATTAGGGGGTCAGAATGTAGCCAGGAAATGGCTCTGCTATTTTTACAGGACAGGGCTGTTATTTTTACAGGACAGGGCTGTTATTTCTACAGGACAGGGCTGTTATTTTTACAGGACAGGGCTGTTATTTTTACAGGACAGGGCTGCTATTTCTACAGAAAGGGCTGTTGTTTTTACATGACAGGGCTGTTATTTTTACAGGACAGGGCTGTTATTTCTACAGGACAGGCCTTGGTCCCGCCACTAATGTTTCCAGACACTGAATTAGAAGGGAGAGAAGTCAGATACCGCCATTATTATAAAATAATGAAGTGGGCGGAGCGGTCAAGAGGTGAAAACTGGAGACAATGGTGGAAGAACCAAACAGGGAGGGATTAAGCTAAAATGTATGTAAAATGAGTAAGGATGAAACTGTATATACACTGAGAGCTGAGAGGTGGAAAGTTAGATGCTCTGCAGACCACCTCGGCTATATTATCTGTGTAATAAAGTCTATCTTAATTCTACAAAAACTCTGAAAGTACTTTTTGTTTCAGTGACGACAAATACAATTTTCGACATCAAAGGCACTACTCAGCCCCCTCACACGTCCAGGCTTTCTGATGGCCACCATCCCACTTCTGTAGCAAACGGCGGGGCAGGGAGGCAAACCCAGGTTGTTGGCGTGAAAGGCAAACACCCTACACATCATGCCATTGGCACTAAGAGGGTTAACCCACTTGGTGGGAATTGTAATGTGGCTCATATACTGAGGATCGTTGCAATATAGTGGAACAAATATGATACAATTACATATTTCATACGAAATGTGAAATGTAGAACTATGATATATTCATATGCTATATGTTTTAGAATTTGACTTACCCAATCCCAGTTAGCGCCTGTCCCAGGATTCACTATACTATAATTACACCATACATTTCATTTCTCTACACACTTCACAATAATCTCACCTTGTAGCCTGAATTCACTACCAGAACATGTCAAATCATTGAGATGTTTCCCATTCTGCTCAGAGAGCAACTTCCTGATGACGAGCGGTCTGTATCTATGTTCTAGGTGCAGTTGATCTCCCATTCTGCTCAGAGAGCAACTTCCTGATGACGAGCGGTCTGTATCTATGTTCTAGGTGCAGTTGATCTCCCGTTCTGCTCAGAGAGCAACTTGTATTTGCCACATGCGCCGAATACAACAGGTGTAGACATTACAGTGAAATGCTTACTTACAAGCCCTTAACCAACAATGCAGTTTTTGAGTAGTATGAGAAATCACCCTGGATCATTATTAAACCCCATAGTATTTCATACAGTAATGTTGATCAGTAGTATGAGAAATCACCCTGGATCATTATTAAACCCCATAGTATTTCATACAGTAATGATGATCAGTAGTATGAGAAATCACCCTGGATCATTATTAAACCCCATAGTATTTCATACAGTAATGTTGATCAGTAGTATGAGAAATCACCCTGGATCATTATTAAACCCCATAGTATTTCATACAGTAATGTTGATCAGTAGTATGAGAAATCACCCTGGATCATTATTAAACCCCATAGTATTTCATACAGTAATGTTGATCAGTAGTATGAGAAATCACCCTGGATCATTATTAAACCCCATAGTATTTCATACAGTAATGATGATCAGTAGTATGAGAAATCACCCTGGATCATTATTAAACCCCATAGTATTTCATACAGTAATGATGATCAGTAGTATCAGAAATCACCCTGGATCATTCATCATGTCAGACATTTCCCTCTATTTCTCCCCACATGGAACTGCTGATGTAAAAGGGCTTCATAAATAAATGATTGATATAACGTTGAACTCCCAACCTCCCAACCAGACTACAGTCTGTTACATTCTCACATTATCCACAGATCTTTGAGGAATTCCCCTTTTATAATCTATAATGTATGGCAGTAATCTTACTTTGGGTCAAAGGGCATTGGTCCACTGGTAACATTGAGAGGATTGTACATGGACCAGTCATAGACAGACAGCTGGGTACTGGAGACTGCTCTCTGGGTCTGGGGGTTGGCAGTGCCCCCCTCCTCTCTCTCCTCAGAGACACTCATCTTAGGAGTGTGTTCCAACTTCCAGAATTAAAGTGTGATAAAAAGACTCACACACCATTTAGGAGACACACACTTCCTTGATTAAACATATACTTACTAGAGTTTACAGAATATCCTGCTCTGTCCTCTCTCCAGTTTAAAGTTTATAGGATATCCTGCTCTGTCCTCTCTCCAGTTTAGAGTTTATAGGATTTCCTGCTCTGTCCTCTCTCCAGTTTAGAGTTTATAGGATATCCTGCTCTTCCTCTCTCCAGTTTAGAGTTTATAGGATATCCTGCTCTGTCCTCTCTCCAGTTTAGAGTTTATATGATATCCTGCTCTGTCCTCTCTCCAGTTTAGAGTTTATAGAATATCCTGTTCTGTCCTCTCTCAAGTTTAGAGTTTATAGGATATCCTGCTCTGTCCTCTCTCCAGTTTAGAGTTTATAGGATATCCTGCTCTTCCTCTCTCCAGTTTAGAGTTTATAGGATATCCTGCTCTGTCCTCTCTCCAGTTTAGAGTTTATATGATATACTGCTCTGTCCTCTCTCAAGTTTAGAGTTTATAGGATATCCTGCTCTGTCCTCTCTCCAGTTTAGAGTTTATAGGATATCCTGCTCTGTCCTCTCTCCAGTTTAGAGTTTATATGATATCCTGCTCTGTCCTCTCTCCAGTTTAGAGTTTATAGAATATCCTGTTCTGTCCTCTCTCAAGTTTAGAGTTTATAGGATATCCTGCTCTGTCCTCTCTCCAGTTTAGAGTTTATAGGATATCCTGCTCTTCCTCTCTCCAGTTTAGAGTTTATAGGATATCCTGCTCTGTCCTCTCTCCAGTTTAGAGTTTATATGATATCCTGCTCTGTCCTCTCTCAAGTTTAGAGTTTATAGGATATCCTGCTCTGTCCTCTCTCAAGTTTAGAGTTTATAGGATATCCTGCTCTGTCCTCTCTCCAGTTTAGAGTTTATAGGATATCCTGCTCTGTCCTCTCTCAAGTTTAGAGTTTATAGGATATCCTGCTCTGTCCTCTCTCAAGTTTAGAGTTTATAGGATATCCTGCTCTGTCCTCTCTCCAGTTTAGAGTTTATAGGATATCCTGCTCTGTCCTCTCTCAAGTTTAGAGTTTATAGGATATCCTGCTCTGTCCTCTCTCAAGTTTAGAGTTTATAGGATATCCTGCTCTGTCCTCTCTCCAGTTTAGAGTTTATAGGATATCCTGATCTGTCTTCTCTCCAGTTTAGAGTTTATAGGATATCCTGCTCTGTCCTCTCTCAAGTTTAGAGTTTATAGGATATCCTGCTCTGTCCTCTCTCCAGTTTAGAGTTTATAGGATATCCTGCTCTGTCCTCTCTCCAGTTTAGAGTTTATAGAATATCCTGCTCTGTCCTCTCTCCAGTTTAGAGTTTATAGGATATCCTGCTCTGTCCTCTCTCCAGTATAGAGTTTACAGGATATCCTGCTCTGTCCTCTCTCCAGTATAGAGTTTACAGGATATCCTGCTCTGTCCTCTTTCCAGTTTAGAGTTTATAGGATATCCTGCTCTGTCCTCTCTCCAGTTTAGAGTTTATAGGATATCCTGATCTGTCCTCTCTCCAGTTTAGAGTTTATAGGATATCCTGATCTGTCATCTAAAAATATGTAATGGCTGGACAAGAACAAATATACTTTTATATAGGTATGCTTTCTACACACCATGAGGATAAACCATTAACCATGAAGTGTAGCTAACTGTTTTCTTTACTGACAACTGGGGTTAGAGACAGACAGAGACTGAGAGAGACACAGACATCAAATACTCATGATCTTTGACCTTCCACCATTTCAGGCTTTTTTCACAGAAATTGCATGGTAACACTTTCCATGGCAGATGATAGCCATTAAAATACATTCATAAAGCCCTTGACCATTTTAAATAATAGTATTTACATTTTCATCATTTAACATACGCTCTTATCCAAAGATACTCAAGGGCACATCTACAGTTTTTTTTACCTAGTCAGCTCAGGGTTTCGAACCAGCAACCTTTCGGTTACTGGTCCAACACCCTTATCTGCTAGGCTACCTGCCACCAGTGTATGATGGGCATCTTACAACAACTACAGCTGACATTATTGTGGTCATGTTAAGTCTTTAGTTTTTTATTGGGATCCCCAAATAGATGTTGCCAAGGCAATCATTGTTTTATAAAAAAATTTATTCAGGCTGCAAAGTAAGGATCCTACCAGGGATTATTCATGTATGATGTTTGTAGAATGTATAAATTGGGATAGTAGTAAGGATCCTACCAGGGATTATTCATGTATGATGTTTGTAGAATGTATACATTGGGATAGTAGTAAGGATCCTACCAGGGATTATTTATGTATGATGTTGGTAGAATGTATACATTGGGATAGTAGTAAGGATCCTACCAGGGATTATTTATGTATGATGTTGGTAGAATGTATACATTGGGATAGTTAGTAGTAAGGATCCTACCAGGGATTATTTATGTATGATGTTGGTAGAATGTATACATTGGGATAGTAGTAAGGATCCTACCAGGGATTATTCATGTATGATGTTGGTACAATGTATACATTGGGATAGTAGTAAGGATCCTACCAGGGATTATTTATGTATGATGTTGGTAGAATGTATACATTGGGATAGTAGTAAGGATCCTACCAGGGATTATTTATGTATGATGTTGGTAGAATGTATACATTGGGATAGTTAGTAGTAAGAGGCCGGTGGGTAAATGACTAAGATTCAAGCCTCCCGTCAGTTAGGGAGATTTGTTTCTTTATTGTGTGTTTAGTTGTACCTTTACCTTCCTGTAGTTGGTCATTTGGAAGGATTATGTATGGAGGAATTGTCTAATATCACTCCAACTCAGAAAACATTTTAGAAAAAGGCTCAGTGCCGTTATCCTCGCAAGGGAGGTATTGAAAGGGAGAGCCAATTTTGACCCCTACCTTTTTGAGAAAAAAAGTATTACTTGTTAAAGAAAATCTCTTTCTCTGAGCAATTGTATTAGTATAAAATCATTTAATTTAATAATTTGGGACCCCACTGTATACTTCAAAGTTAGAGATATGTTGAAACTGGATCCCTCATAATGATTCTACATTTTATAGTATGCCATGGCCATTACTGGCCAAAGGTTAAACTACTGTTATGTTAATGCTATACTATGGTGTTGTGCCACTAGACTTTGACCAGATATTATTGCATCCAAAGATCAACTGTACCTACAACATAGATACAGAGCCACTTGTCATCAGGAAGGTGCTCTCTCAGCACAACGGAAAATATCTCAATGACTTGACATGTTCTGGTTGTGAATACAGGCTACAAGGTAAGAATCTTCCAAGGGATTAATGTAAAGTGTGTAGGGAAATTAAATATATGGTGTTATTATAGTATAGAGAATGACAGTAAAACACTCAGATCTAACAGTCCATTTCACCTGGGACAGGTACGTGACAGTTCAATCATACAAAATGGCGCTAACTGGGCGTAGGCAAGTCAAATTCAAAAACATATTGTTCATATCTCGTATTATAGGATTCGTATATCGCGGTTATTTTACAATTTGTAAAAATGTTAATGTATCGTAGTTCTAAATAATCTTTCAAAATGTCAGAACATTTGTTGTTTTCAAAATTACAATGAGCTCCTACTTCCTGTGTAATTTGGTATGAAACCTGAATGTACTTTTCTTAACATTGATATTATGAATTAAATTCAATAATATCATAATAATATCAGACCTGTTGAACAAAGCAACACACTAGAATGAGTGGAATTATTACAAGAGAAAGTGAGACATTATTATTATTAATTACTATTAATAATAATATTATTGTATTATTATTATAATTAATATTACATTATTATTATTATTATTATTAGTTCCACTACATGGAGAAAAGGTTAACAAAATCAGTCATGACTACGTTTTGATGTGATTGCATTAAATAACCTGACTGTTTGGACGTGTCTGTTAGTAAATGTTTTATTTCTACGAGATAATGAATAAAATAGAACAATTGACCTTCAATAATTAGTTGTCACTGTGTTCACCACAACCAATATGTTGGATCTCTGTTTAGGGGTCAGTGGTCTAAAATGAGTCTTTCTGGGGAGAGAAAGGAGGGGGGCCCTGCCTCTAAAATGAGTCTCTCTGGGGAACATGACACCAAAGCTAAGAGGTGAGATGACAATGTTGTTTAAGAATGTATAAGTTTATTTCTAAAACGTTATATCCACAATTTTTTCACGTTTGTTATTTTACATCAGAAATGATTGCTTATGGGTACCTTCATGTGCGTGTAAAATATTGTTGTTCTAAGATTTTAATTAATAGATTTTTGCGTATTAATTTTTGTTAAGCAAAACGCTATATAGCTGGAATGAAATGTTTGTATCCTGTATATTTGACTGTGATATGTGGTTGTCTCACCAGCACACACACACACACACACACACACACACACACACACACACACACACACACACAGACACATCTTTACCAGCATACACACACATCTTTACCAGCATACACACACATCTATAGAAGTTCTGCATGACACAATCATTTATCCTACTCTTAGTTATTGTCTAATATGTTGTCATGCAGAACCTTATTGTTTTTACTAATTCTGATCGTTGTTACAAGCGGAATTTTGACAATACTACCATCAAATCAACACACTCTTCACTCCTGTTTTAAACAACAAGGGTTCTATCGCTTGCTTAATATATGGAACCACTAAAAGTTCTATATAGAAACCTTTTATAGGGTTCTTTAATCAGAACTCTAGAGGTTCTTCTTCCCTGAACCAAAATGGCTCGATATAGAACCCTGCATGGTGTCATTATGGCTACTACTATTAAATAGTAATATTTTTAGCTAAGAATATAATTTATAGGACAATAGGAATGGTTGAAAAATCCCAATATTAATTTTAAATTATCCTTAGAAATAGCAGTGCTGGGGGTTTGGAAAGCCATAGTCAGTCAATCAACAATAGAACAATACTCTTATGAAAAATATTGATCTTTAACTTACAGTCTGTGGATACTATGCGACTAGAAAGGTTAAAAATGCATGTAAGAAATCACAGCGCAGCTGAAAAAAATATGGCAGGTGGAAATCAAAAGAGGATGTTCTACGGAGATAGGTGGGCGGGGCTGAGAGTAGCAGAGGGGTGGGATTAAAAAAGATAATGATCAGTAATAGTCATTACTGTAAACACTATAGATGTCTGAGTACTATCTATCCAAAATGTAATGTGTATAATTAATTATTATTATTATGATTATTATTATTATTATTATTATTATCATATATATAAAAAGTAATTACTGTGTATAAAAGTATTGTATGGGGGGTAGAATTGATCTTGGTTATATGGAAACACACTGGTGGCCAGAGAGGCATCTCTTTGTTTGAATGATGGCCCACGTCAACTCTGGCTGACTTCTTTACAATACAAAACATTACAATACAATACAACTTTGTCCATTAGTTACAGCAAACAACAAAAACATGTATTTTCTGCTCCGTTCTTAACCCCCCCAAACAGCAGACCTCACACATACAGTTGAGACCAGCACAGGTTCAAGCTGCAGTGCAGTTCCCCTGGATGGAGAGCATGTTGTGGGGTTAAGGGCCTTGCTCAAGGGCCCAACAAAAGGTGAATGTTTTGAGGATGTGAACCCATTAGCTCTCCAGGGGTCAGATCAATTCCGCCCGTTCTTTCCAGCACCCGGCCGGGGATTCAAACTGGACACTTTTCGGCCACAGGTCCAATGCCTGCCACAGCTCCAACTCATTTGCCGCTGGGCGAAAACCTGAGTTAATATTCAGAAATAAGCATGAGTTAATCTGCCAAAATGAAGACAAAATGTTATGCAGACATCATTATTATGATAACATACATGCAGTTGTCATCAGCAGCAGCCACAAGAGAGAGAGCCTATGATAGTTCTGGGTAACTGCCAGACTGAGCAAAATAATAATAATAATATAATATGCCATTTAGCAGACGCTTTTATCCAAAGCGACTTACAGTCAAGCGTGCATACATTTTTTTTTGTGTATGGGTGGTCCCAGGGATCGAACCCACTACCTTGGTGTTACAAGCGCCGTGCTCTACCAGCTGAGCTACAGAGGACCACATAGAGAGTGTGTTAAAAGACATGTAATGATTAACTAGGCTATTGAATCACCAACATTTATTATACATAATTATTATACAGAAATCATTGTCAAAAGCTGAAGAGAAACTGTTGCATGTAGGTCTATATTATTTATGGATTGATCATATAGAAATATAGAAACATTATTTTAACTACTCCAAAGCAATTACATGTGGCGCAGGAACCACTGACTCACTGCATTATTATATAGTATTATCAAGACACCTGCTGTTAACTCTTAACTGGTTAGGACAGCTCATGAGGTGTCCTAAATATCTGCCGACTAGGTGGGACTAGAGGCTTCATGCATAGCTTTAATTTATACCCATAAGTGTAAAATGTCTTTCTTCTCAGCACTTATACGAACAATGTTATACTCTGAGACACTTTGTTATTAAAAAACGTTGAATGTTTGTTTTACATATAAAAATAAATAAATGAATATTACTAATGTAAGCCAGTGTAAAGACTGGGTTATGTATGCACTCACTAACTGTAAGTCGCTCTGGATAAGAGCGTCTGCTAAGTTATTAAAATGTAAATGTTAATGTATTGTGTTGCTCTGCTAATGTCCGCGTTCTGGAACTGTCCACGTCCACGTACGGTGTGGCGCCAAGCATATTGTCCAGTTACGCGCTGAGTGGACTGAGGTGATGTTGGGGAATAACGACGGAGTTCGTTACAAGTGTTGAGACGCCGAAGTTTATTGTTCAATTAGCTTTTTTGCGTAATGGTCAGAGACAGTATGAGTGTAGCCAGATCCTTTTCACTCGCTCTTCTTGTTTAATTGTGTGGTTCACCGGATTCGTCATCATCCTTGAGGGACAGACGAACGACCTGCTAGTTAGCCAAGCTAGTCGGTACAGCTAGCTAAGCTAGCTACTCTACCAGCAGCATCCTAGTTATCCTAGCTACCACTACATCATCACCGGCTGCCTGCATTTCTTGTGGACCGATGGAGCTCCCTGGTTGTTTCTTCCACCTGTTAAATACCGTGGAGGGCTTCTCCCTCTCTCGTTGACGGATGTTGGCTACGCTCCCTCTGTCCGGTTCTCCTCTCTTCACTAGATGGATTATTATTATTAACAAGGTTCGGGATACTTGGTGAGCGTTAACCCTGTAGGTTTACCTCAGGTAACTTATCATTAACAAGGTTACGGCTACTTGGTGAGCGCTCACACTGTTCACCTGAGTACATGTTGTGGTCACCTATAGTGAGGTGAGACACAGTTTAAGAGGCAATGGCTGGCGGATAGCCATCAAACATTAAACATTTTCTGATCATGGTTATCCATATTTGTTTTACGAAAAAAGTGTACAATCTAAACAAAACGCATGTCCCTGTCCTCTTTTTCAAAATGTGGCCGATTTGAATAGCCAGAATATTTTTATTTATTAAGAAATAAAAAAATGTTTTGACAACTTGAGGTTTCTAAGTGGCTGCTGGGTAATTTGATATGCATCTAACTCTTCGTTCATAGGATATAATATAATATATAATATGCCATTTAGCAGATGCTTTTATCCAAAGCGACTTACAGTCATGCGTGCATACATTTTTGTGTATGGGGTGGTCCCGGGGATCGAACCCACTACCTTGGCGTTACAAGCGCCGTGCTCTACCAGCTGAGCTACAGAGGACCACCATAGGCATCAGTAGACATCAAATTGAGCGAATGCTGCGCAGGTTCACTGAGTTGAAAAACCAAATGGGTATAATGGGGTGATTGTTGTCTAATCGGGTGGTCTAGCTCATTGATTTGTAGATCTGACGCAGTTGCTACCTCAGATTATTGTAAAGTGGTTATCCCACTGGCTATAGGGTGAACGCACCAATTTGTGAGTCGCTCTGGCTAAGAGCGTCTGCTAAATGACGTTAGTGTGCCCTTGAGCAAGGCACTTAACCCTAATTGCTCCTGTAAGTCGCTCTGGATAAGAGCGTCTGCTAAATGACTAAAATGTAAATGTAAATGTAATTATGAGCCTAGCAAGTGTCATGAATGAGTTATGTAGTACCCATATACGGCCACAAGGAGGAGCAAGAGTGCCATAAACCCATACAGTTTTTTTCCATATAAACCCTAAACCTAACAATCAATCAAATGTATTTATAAAGCCCTTTTTACACCAACAGATGTCACAAAGTGCTATACAGAAACTCTAACCCTACTTATAACCTATTTTTGCCGTAACCCTAACCCCTAATTCTAGGGTAGGGTAGCCTAAAACACTTTTAGAAACTATTTTAGTAATAATATTATCTTAGTAAATACAATTATAGTATTAAATAGCGTTTTGATTATTTTGTTGTTATTTTATTATATGTATAATTGCGAAACAGAACACTTGATAAATAAGACACATTTGTTTTATTTTTCAAATGTGGTTTGAATTGGGTGACCTAGTAAGCACTGTATGAAGGTCCAGCAATTGGCGTGGGGCAGGTTTGAGACTGATCTAATACACTTTATTTCTCAGCTGCCTCTCCAACGTCTGTACGTGAATTAATAACTTTTAATTGCTAAATATTTCCAATAGATTGCAGCATAAGACCACGAAGCATCAGTTATAGGCTACAATCAGCAATATGATTGACATAAAATAGCATGCAACCAAATACTATATGTCCCATGTCTAAAATGGTCACTCATTACTTTAGTTAGCTATATATCTCGTATTAGGCCTGTGATGCTTTTGGAAGAGCAACAAAATAGTGACTATAGCAGGTGTTGAACCCCTGGTAAATAATCACTAGTCAGATGCTCCAACCTCAACCCAAGTATACATGCATTTAAAAATAACTAATATATCGATTAAACAACCTCGGAATAGATAAAACTAGAGTGTGTCTTCCAGCCCACCAATAAATTACATCATGCAACCCTCCCGGTTAGCAAATGTACCTCAACATGTCCCTCGCTTGTGCTAGAAGGCAGAGTGCTCGCTGCTAGTTGATGAATCTGACAATGAATGTACCAGTAAAGTACGTTTTTGTCAACCAGAGGTGACTAAATTAATGTTCAGGCTTATTGATAATCGTTATAGTAATCAAGTATAATTTCAAAACATGAGCATAAAACAGGTAATAATAAACATGAATCATCATTATATTATTTCACAGTAATCTGTTAAATGCTTTTTCAGTCGTTCCTCTTGCGTTAGCAGTGTGGAAAGGGAGAGTAAAAAGCGTGTTCAGGAGTTTTCCTGTGAGGGGGAGTGGTGGTGTATCCAGGGAGAAAACTAAACTAACCTTCTGAAATGTCATTCGTGGTCTTATGCTGCCATCTATTGGAATTATTTAGCAACTGCAGTAGTACTGAATAAAGTATATCCTTACTAAAGTAGTAATTAATTAATTGGTTAATTTTACCACTTACAACCATAAATAACCATTTATTGCATAACAAACAATGAAACTGACATAAACCAAAAACACCATACATTTAGTTAACTATATATATTTAAAAAAATATTTATTTAGATGGATGACATTATCTGCCAAAGTAAGACCACTGTAGATAAAGAAGAGCTCTCCAGTAGGTAAACCAAAACATTCAAAGGCCATTTTCTCAATATTTTGGTTACAAGTTTATCATCTTTCAAAGCAGAATTACTTTCCCATTGTTCCTCAACTGCAGTCTAAAACCACAAAGAGCAAGCAATGCAGATGTAGAAGCACGGTGGCTAGGAAAAACTCCCTAGAAAGGCAGGAACCTAGGAAGAAACCTAGAGAGGAACCAGGCTCTGAGGGGTGGCCAGTCCTCTTCTGGCTGTGCTGGGGGGAGATTATAAGAGGATATGGCCATTAAGGCCAGATCGTTCTTCAAGATGTTCAAATGTTCATAGATGACCAGCAGGGTCAAATAATAATCACTGTGGTTATAGAGGGTGCAACACGTTAGAACATCAGGAGTAAATGTCAGTTGGCTTTTCATAGCCGAGCATTCAGAGGTCGAGACAGCAGGAGTGATAGAGAGAGAGAGAGGGTCGAAACAGCAGGTTCGGGACAAGGTCGCACGTCCGGTGAACAGGTCAGAGTTCCATATCCGCAGGCAGACCAGTAGAAACTGGATCAGTCACGTCCGGTGGAGCATGTATCGACACTGATAGGATCGAAAGAAAGGGAGCACTGCTCTCGAATCAGTTTTCTCCATTAAAATCTTTCCTTAACATTATAATTATTTCACAATGCTGACCACGGATCAGCTTCTAGAAAGATATTACTACCTACGGCTGCAAATATTGAGGTAGTTTATTCTAATGCTTACCCAATAAAAATGCACTAAATCACAGATTCGGCACATCATTGTTCACATGTTAGGCTACACATCATGAAATATATTGAGACAAATTACAGACAGTAGTCTACAAGTAGCAAAATATAACTAAATATATTGAACATGAAACGTATTTCAATATGATTGAAATAGGACTATAGCCTACTGTTTATAGTTTAATGCAGTCATCTTGGTGTTCATTTGAAGCATCATTTTATACGTCGCTTGTTTGCATCAATTGCAAAGACATTTGCAACTTTGTATTTGTAGTGAACTTTGTTCTGAATTCATCGGCGGTCACTGAGAGACGGATAAACCATGTGATTCTATGTTTAGCGGAGATCTTCTGTGTATAAAGTGACGCGGGAGGGCAAAAAAGCATCTAACGACGCACTTGGCTGTTCTACAAGTGGTCTGAGGCAGGTGTTAGAATACGAGTGTTTTCAAGTGCAATGTTAATAACGATGGTTTTGGGAAACATCTCAGAGATTTAACAATGCTCCTACGAAGGTTCTAATGATGAACTTGGCCTTAAAATGCTTTTGGGAATCCGGACCCTGAATAAAAAACATCTGCTAAATGTTAAATGACTAAATGACTAAAAAATGTAATGTAAATATTTTACATACAGATCTCATATTACTGTATTTATTATTATTTTTTAAATATATTTAAATACTGATGTCACAAGTGTATCATTTGTACAGTTCTTTATTAAAAATGTAGTTATTTGTTACATTTAAGTGTGTAAAATCTATTAGTACTACTTATTTCTCTGAGAGTGAGGCAGATATATATCATTTTGCAAAAAAGAAACATTTGTCTCTCTGAAATGAAGCCATTAATTGATCGATTTTAATCAAACACATGTCTGTTATTGAACAACCCCCTGCCATGATTATCTAGTGAGAAAACAAAACCATTTATTTGATCATTTCTTTAAAGAATAGAAGCTAATTTACGAACATTTCTGAAAATGGATATATAGCGTTTTGGAATGAAACTCTTGTTTCCCCATCTGAGCTCAGAGTAGATGAGAGATGTAATGTTTGTCTCTGTTGTGTTGAAGCCCAATCATGCAGGAGAGACCAGCCTCCCCTGTACCCAGCTGTGTGTCCATGAAGAGTGACCAGTCTATGGGTCTACCTATACTGTTTAGAGAGGGAGACTTTTCTAGTGAACAAAGGTAAGAATAACTCATGGGTCATGGTCAGTGAGTTAAACAACGCTGTCTCTAGTCATTTCTCATCTCCCATTTTACCATTTATTTTTATTGTTTTCATAATCCATAGGCTAATCCTTTTTTCCATTTTCATAGTCCTGAAACAATATTAAACAAACACAACATTCCCTACCTGTGTGTGTGTGTGTGTGTGTGTGTGTGTGTGTATGTGTGTGTGAGTGTGTGTGTGTGTGTGTACTCCCTGGATGAGGAGATGTAATCTCATGTTTTGTACACAGAAACCAACAGGAAAGATCAGAGTCAGAGATTCTCAGTGGTCAGTCTTCCCAGAGTCATCAAACAGACCTTGCCTCCATATTCAGTGTATGTGGTCCTGTTATGTACATTTGTTTTTGTTTACCTCAAGTGAAGTTGATCTGTCAATCATTCATTTATGTGTTAATGAGAAAGCATTTAGTCTCTTGCTTAACTTATTTACTTGATTTATTTCAGTTGCTTGAAGAGAATATTATGACATTTGTGAAGAACGAGCTGAAGATGTTCAACAGGATTCTTAGTCCAGAACTCCCAGAAGGCTTTGAGAGTCAGAAGCAGGATAAGGAAGTGGTGGATGCTGAAGATGAGAAGCAGGAGAGCAGTGCCAGAGAGGGGGCTCTGAAGATCACACTGCACGTCCTGAGGAAAATGAACCAGAAGGAGCTTGCTGACACACTGGAGAAAAGTAAGAGCTGTCTGCCTCATGTTGAATGCTATTTTAGAACAAACATTTAAAAGCTGTAGCTAAAGTACAGCTAAAGTAGCTGTGTAACTCAATGATATTGTAGCAGCCTTAACACAACACCTAGTGACCTCATCAAGTAGCAGAAGAATGTGTTGTGTTGAGAGAGAGAGAGAGAGAGAGAGAGAGAGAGAGAGAGAGAGAGAGAGAGAGAGAGAGAGAGAGAGAGAGAGAGAGAGCGAGAGAGAGAGAGAGAGAGAGAGAGAATACCAATAATAATATAATCAGTCACACCAGTCTGTAATGTATTATGAAATAATGTACACATTTATACAGTCAGTTAAGCAAAAAAAGTATTATAATTTAAAATGTCATAACAGTCCTAGAATACTGTAGGCATTAAACAGACTTAATATTAATATCCTCTGTGTTATTTCTAGATTCAGATGAGCTTGCTGTGATTTGCCAACGTGAACTCAAATCTAATCTAAAGAAGAAGTTTCAATGTGTATTTGAGGGGATCGCTAAACAAGGAAACCCAACACTTCTCAATAAGATCTACACAGAGCTCTACATCACAGAGGGTGGAACAGGAGAGGTCAATAATGAACATGAGCTGAGACAGATTGAGACAACAACCAGGAAACAAGCAAGACCAGGGACTGCAATCAAATGTAACGACATCTTCAAACCCTTAACTGGACAAGACAAACTTATCAGAACTGTGCTGACAAAGGGAGTCGCTGGCATTGGAAAAACATTCTCTGTGCAGAAGTTCATTCTGGACTGGGCTGAAGGAAAAGCAAATCAGGATGTCCAATTTGTATTTTCTTTCCCTTTTCGGGAGCTGAATTTGATGAAAAAGGAAAAACACACTTTCATTGAACTTCTCCATCACTTGTCAATGGAATCCAAAGAATCAAGAATCTCCAACTATGACAAGTACAAAGTTCTGTTCATCTTTGATGGTCTAGATGAGTGCCGACTGCCCCTAGACTTCCAGAAGAACAAGATCTGTTGTGACGTCACAGAGTCAACCTCAGTGGATGTTCTGCTTACAAATCTCATCAAGGGAAATCTGCTTCCCTCTGCTCTCCTCTGGATAACTACCCGACCTGCAGCAGCCAATCAGATCCCTTCAGGGTGTGTTGACCAGGTGACAGAGGTACGAGGGTTCAATGACCCACAGAAGGAGGAGTACTTCAGGAAGAGATTCAGTGATCAGGACCTGGCCAGCAGAATCATCTTACACATAAAGACATCAAGGAGCCTCCACATCATGTGCCACATTCCAGTCTTCTGTTGGATTTCTGCAACAGTCCTTGAACACATGTTGAGTACAGACAAGACAGAAGAGATGCCCAAGACTCTGACTGAGATGTACTCACACCTTGTGGAGTTTCATACCAAACAGAAGAATGAAAAGTATCTTGGGAAAGAAGAGACAGGTCCACACTGGAATAAAGAGAGCATTCTGTCACTGGGAAAACTGGCTTTTCAACAGCTTGTTGACGGCAATCTGATTTTCTATGAAAAAGACCTGAAAAAGGCTGGCATTGATGTCAATGAAGCCACAGTGTACTCAGGATTGTGCACACAGCTCTTTAAAGAGGAATGTGTGCTGTACCAGGACAAGGTGTACTGCTTCGTGCATCTGAGCATTCAGGAGTTTCTGGCTGCTGTATATGTGTTCCTCTCATTCATCAACAACAATGAGAATCTAATGGCGGAACAGCAATCAAAGTCCAGTAACTTTTCTTCGCTGTTCAGACACAAGCCTGAAGTTACTGTCTACAAGAGTGCTGTGGATAAAGCCTTACGAAGTGAGACAGGAAACCTGGACCTTTTCCTCCGCTTCCTTCTGGGCCTCTCACTGGAGTCCAATCAGAAGCACTTACGAGGTCTACTTACAAAGACAAGAAGCAGCTCACAGAGCCATGAAGAAACAGTCAAGTACATCAAGGAGAAGATCAGGGAGAATCCCTCTCCAGAGAGGTGCATCAATCTGTTCCACTGTCTGAATGAACTGAATGACCATTCTCTAGTGGAAGAGATCCAAAGCTACTTGAGATCAGGAAGTCTCTCAAAAGAAGAACTGTCACCTGCACAGTGGTCAGCTCTGGTCTTTGTGTTGCTGACTTCAGAAAAGGAGCTGGATGTGTTTGACCTGAAGAAATACTCCAGATCAGAGGAAGGTCTTCTGAGGCTGCTGCCAGTGGTCAAAGCCTCCAGAGCTGCTCTGTGAGTACATAAAATGACATTTAAGTACTAATCATCAGGAAGAAATATTCAGTTTAGAGAAATGTATTATAATATGTTTATAATATATAATATGAAATTGAAAAACTTACTGAATCAATGCATTGGTGTTCACATTAGTATAACAATATGACCATACAATTCTAGGAGACCGAAGATGAATCTATATGTTGTTTAAGAGAATAAAAAAAAATGCATCTGCCATTGTCCTTCTACACTACTGGTGTTAAATTAACAGTGTGTTTGTGAAATCATGATGATCTCTTTGCAGGTTGTCAGGCTGTCTAGTCACAGAGGAAGGCTGTGCTTCTCTGGTCTCAGCTCTGAAGTCAAACCCCTCACACCTGAGAGAGCTGGATCTGAGTAACAATGACCTGAAGGATTCAGGAGTGAAGCTGCTCTCTGCTGGACTGGGGAATCCCCACTGTAAACTGGAGACTCTGAGGTCAGTATTCCTGTAGTTGGTCAACAAGTGATAACTGTTCACCAGATCCACATGTGTTTACCAGGCACACATAGTCCACACCATATGTGTTTGGACAGTGAAGCTTACAGTTTTACATTTGGTGCTATACTCCAGCATTTTGGATTTGAGATAGAATGTTTCATATTAGGTGACAGTATATAATGTCACCTTTTATTTGAGAGTATTTTCATACATATCTGTGTTACTGTTTAAAAATGAAATGAAGCACTTTACGTATCTAGTTCTCCCATTTGAAAAAGTCTTAATAATTTGGACATATTCACTTATATTGTATTAAAGTAGTCATAAGTTTAGTATTTGGTCCCATATTCCTTACCTGCAGTGATTACATCAAGCTTGTGATTCTACAAACTTGTTGAATACATTTGCAGTTTGTCTTGGTTTTGTTATAGATTATGTTTTTCCCAATAGAAACTGAATGGTGAATAATGTCCTGTCATTTTGGAGTCACTTCACTTGTATTGTCAGTAAGAATAGAAGATGTTTCTGAACACTTTTACATTCATGTGGATGATACTATGATTATGAATAATCATGAATGAATCATGAATGATGATGAATGAGAAAGTTACAGAGGCACAAGGATCATACCCCCTCTGTTATTGGTAATGGTGAGAGGTTAGCATGTTTTGTTGTAGCCTCTATAACTTTCTCATTCATTATTATTCATGATTCAGTCAGTATTTTTCTTAATCATGTCATCATCAGGATTGATTTAGTAGTGTTTAGAAACCTGTTATTGATATACTGATACTGCTTTTTAAACTGGTCTGGTCAGTACTCAAATATTTGTAATATTCATTTTTTTATCTATAAGCAACACTTTGATAATTAGTCATTTCTAATAATGATACATTCATTAATGAATAGATATGGCAGGTTTCAGGACACTGATATATCTGAAGATTTTGAAAAAATATACTGCCACTATTTTCACCACCAAAGAATAGCAGTGGTTAGCAGTAGGAACTTCTGGATGCAATTAAAGACTTTAAGTCCGGGAAAACCTTTTTTGATATACTAAGAGGACCGTTATTAGCATGTTTTAACCACTCCTATGTAAATGGTAGATTATCTGACACTCAAGAAGAAGGTCTGATCTCATTATTACTGAAACAGGATACAAGTGGAAAATATAAAGATCCAGTCCATTAACAAAATTGGAGGCCCCTTACACTTCAGTGTTGTGATGCAAAAATCCTACCAAAATGTATAGCGCATAGAATTAAAAAGGTATTGTTGGATATTATTCATTCTAATCAGACAGATTTTTTACATGGAAGATACATTGGAGATAATATAAGGCAAGTATTGAAAACAATAGAACACTATGGAAAATATGGGAAACCAGGCCTGCTATTCATAGCAGACTTCGAAAAGGCATTTGATAAAGTTCGACTGGGGTTTATATGTAAATGCCTGGAGCATTTCAATTTTGGAGAATCTCTTATAAAATGGGTCAAAATCATGTATAGTAACCCTAGGTGTAAAATAGTAAATAATGGCTATTTCTCAGAAAGTTTTAAACTGTTAAGAGGAGTGAAACAAGGTTGTCCACTATCGGCATATCTATTTATTGTGGCCATCGAGATGTTAGCTATTAAAATCAGATCCAATAATAATATCAGAGGATTAGAAATACAGGGCTTAAAAACAAAGGTGTCATTGTACGCTGATGATTCATGTTTTCTTTTAAATCCACAACTAGAATCCCTCCACAGCCTCATAGAGGATCTAGATACATTTTCTAACCTCTCTGGATTACAACCAAATTATGACAAATGTACTATATTACGTATTGGATCACTAAAAAATACAATTTTTACATTACCATGTAGTTTACCAATAAAATGGTCTGATGGTGATATGGATATACTCGGAATACATATCCCAAAGGAAATAAATGATCTCACTTCAATACATTTTAATATAAAGTTAGCAAAAATAGATAAGATCTTACTACCATGGAAAGGAAAATACCTGTCAATTTGTGGAAAAATCACCCTGATTAACTCTTTAGTATTATCCCAGTTTACCTATTTGCTTATGGTCTTGCCTACGCCTAGCGAACAGTTTTTAAAATTATATGAGAAAAAAATATTCAATTTTATTTGGAACGGCAAGCCAGACAAAATTAAAAGGGCATATTTATATAATTAATATGAATTCGGAGGACAGAAATGATTAAATATTAAAGCATTAGACCTATCACTAAAAGCTTCAGTCATACAAAATTATGCTTAAATCCGAACTGGTTCTCAAGCAAATTAGTAAGATTGTCTCACCCAATGTTCAAGAAAGGCATTTTTCCCTTTATTCAGATTACAACAACTAATTTGCAGTTATTTGAAAAGGAAATCATCTCCCAAATATCACTATTTCTAAAACAAGCCATAGAAAGTTGGTTGCAATTTCAATTTAATCCTCCAGAAATGACAGAACAAATAATGCAACAAATATTGTGGTTAAATTCAAATATACTAATTGACAAAAAACCTTTATTTTTTGACAGAATGTTTAAAAAAGGTATAATCTTCGTAAATGAAATCATCGGTAGGATTGGTGGAGTTATGTCGCACATGCAGCTAACAAAAACATATGGAAATGTCTGCTCTACCCAAAATTACAACCAAATAATTGCAGCCTTACCGCAAAAGTGGAAGAGGAAAGTGGAAGGGGGAGAAAGTAAGGAACTTGTCTGTCGGCCTTGCATTAAAGAACATAATTGGTTAAGGAAAACTGTGATAAATAAAAAGGTATATAAGTTTCACTTAAGGACCAAAGGATTGACAGCCGTCCCATATAGATTGCAAAATAGTTGGGAAGAGATCTTTGACGTACCGATCCCATGGCATAGTGTTTATGAACTGACACGCAAAACGACACCGGATTCAAAAATTAGAATCATTCAATTTAAATTATTATATACAATTCTTGCTACCAATAGAATGTTATTTATAAGGGGGATACAATCTTCCCAGCTCTGCAGATTTTGCTGTGAAGAGACAGAATCGTTAGATCATTTGTTTTGGTTCCGTCCATTTGTAGCTTGTTTTTGGACACAGGTCCAGGAATGGCTAAAGGATTGCAATATTTACCTGGAGCTAACCTTGCAGATAGCATTACTCGGTGATCTGAAAAGTCATAGTCAATCGATCAATAATATAATAATACTTTTAGCAAAAATGTTTATTTTTAATTCACAATCTGTAGAAGCAATGAGAATAGAAAGGTTCAGAACTTTTGTAAAACATCACAGTACGGTTGAAATATATATGGCAAATAGAAATCCTATATGGATGGTGTTAAGAGATAGATGGGAGGTATTGAATAGAGTTGAAGGATGGGACTAATAACAAATAACAACAAATAATAACAAAGATAGCTAATAATGTAAGCATACTGTGTCCATAATAAGTATATAGGTTGTAGGTTGGGAGCTTTTGGGAAAGAGCACAGTTAGAAAGATATGGCATATAGAAGCAAACCGGATGGACATATTGAAAATGATCGGAGAGGTTGAGAGTAGAAGAAGTTCAGGAGCAAAAATTAAATAAATAAAAATATATATATATATACAGTGGGGAGAACAAGTATTTGATACACTGCCGATTTTGCAGGTTTTCCTACTTACAAAGCATGTAGAGGTCTGTATTTTTTATCATAGGTACACTTCAACTGTGAGAGAAGGAATCTAAAACAAAAATCCAGAAAATCACATTGTATGATTTTTAAGTAATTAATTAGCATTTTTTTGCATGACATAAGTATTTGATACATCAGAAAAGCAGAACTTAATATTTTGTACAGAAACCTTTGTTTGCAATTACAGAGATCATATGTTTCCTGTAGGTCTTGACCAGGTTTGCACACACTGCAGCAGGGATTTTGGCCCACTCCTCCATTCAGACCTTCTCCAGATCCTTCAGGTTTCGGGGCTGTCGCTGGGCAATACATACTTTCAGCTCCCTCCAAAGATGTTCTATTGGGTTCAGGTCTGGAGACTAGCTAGGCCACTCCAGGACCTTGAGATGCTTCTTACGGAGCCACTCCTTAGTTGCCCTGGCTGTGTGTTTTGGGTCATTGTCATGCTGGAAGACCCAGCCACGACCCATCTTCAATGCTCTTACTGAGGGAAGGAGGTTGTTGGCCAAGATCTCACGATACATGGCCCCATCCAACCTCCCCTCAATACGGTGCAGTCGTCCTGTCCCCTTTGCAGAAAAGCATCCCCAAAGAATGATGTTTCCACCTCCATGCTTCACAGTTGGGATGGTGTTCTTGGGGTTGTACTCATCCTTCTTCTTCCTCCAAATACGGCGAGTGGAGTTTAGACCAAAAAGCTCTATTTTTGTCTCATCAGACCACATGACCTTCTCCCATTCCTCCTCTGGATAATCCAGATGGTCATTGGCAAACTTCAGACGGGCCTGGACATGCGCTGGCTTGAGCAGGGGGACCTTGCGTGCGCTGCAGGATTTTTAATCCATGACGGCGTAGTGTGTTACTAATGGTTTTCTTTGAGACTGTGGTCCCAGCTCTCTTCAGGTCATTGACCAGGTCCTGCCATGTAGTTCTGGGCTGATCCCTCACCTTCCTCATGATCATTGATGCCCCATGAGGTGAGATCTTGCATGGAGCCCCAGACCGAGGATGATTGACCGTCATCTTGAACTTCTTCCATTTTCTAATAATTGCGCCAACAGTTGTTGCCTTCTCACCAAGCTGCTTGCCTATTGTCCTGTAGCCCATCCCAGCCTTGTGTAGGTCTACAATTTTATCCCTGATATCCTTACACAGCTCTCTGGTCTTGGCCATTGTGGAGAGGTTGG